>NC_133343.1:47858085-48458085 GCF_030506205.2 Paramisgurnus dabryanus
CCAGTCTCGTCTTGCCATGAACAAGGAAAAAATGCGGGAGCTGACTTCGCAGACGTACGTGGTTCAGGTAAGTTTTCGACAAAAATCTTATATTTAAAGTCTTAAAAGTTAGTATAAGGCACTCCGTCTACTACAGCACAGCAAATAAAGTCATAACGTTTGTAGTACTAGCAGCGCTATTCAGATTTGATGCATTTTTGCTAAAATGTTTTATTTAATAGAGATTATAATTTCCATTATTTTTATCAATCTAAATACCTTTCACTTGTTCAGTATTGTGTTTTTGTTGCTATGTAAACGATGAACTTAATATAGGCAGATGGCCATTGCTTTTCTGAACAGCAGTTGGAAGTATTCTGAGGTAATTTAAATTTTAGGAAAAATATGAGGATGATTATCGATGATTATATAATTGAGTTCAATAACATAGTAATTTTGGTTGTTTCATTTCATTGTGAGTGTTTGTTTGATGTTTAAATGATCAACATAATATGGTTAATTGTTCTGTCCCGTTTGTTAGAAAAGCTTTTGCAAATATCTTGTCTGAGGTAAATTGTCATTTTAAACACATTTAGTGAGTGTGAATAATATGATTTTTGTCTCTATATATATTTATGATGCTCTGGCAGTTTTAGTTACTGTATAAAGTGTATTATTATGATCTGTATGATAGTTTGAGTGCTTACAATGGCAGCCAATTTAAAAACAAAACAAACAAAAGATGTTTACATTGACATTATTTAAGTTAGTTCAGATTTTTTGACAACCATTTTGTTATGCACAGTGCAATCTGATTTACGTTATTGTATATCAGATGTATGAAATGTACAGTGATTTAATGAACAGGTGTTTCATATCATAGTCATTTGCCATACTGTGGATTTTAAACACATCAAGGGCTGGAAATGACTGAATAAATTTCTTGCCTTTTTCCTTAGCTAATATTTCCCTCATATATGTTTCCTCTCTTCTTGTGTGTTAACAGGTCATTGGCACTGCTGTGTAAGTGTTTCACTGACAGACACCTCAAGACATTTTAGTGGGTGTAACTGGACATCATTTATGTTAATCTGTAATATTCAATTATTATGTTTTATGTCTTTGCAAAACAGATCACAACATCATTTGCTATAAGTTGTTTTTAACCAGCTGTTACAAACATTTTTATTATTTGACTTTAACCCTAAGTGTTTTATCGGAGATAGGGCATAGAGGTACTAAGCCATCTGTTTCTCTGTGCAGGGCATGTACATCTAGGATGCGATCAATCCAGATGAGATTCTCTCCAATGCCAGCAAACCGACAGTGGAAGACACGAGCCAGCACTTCTCCCACCACATTGCCTCAGGCTTTTGAGATACCGACTTATAACTGCTTCTCCCCCCTATGTTGGGATCACCGGGGCCTCCATCGCCCGGCATGTACACGCTACATTAGGTGTAGGTAAGACGCACACTCACTGCTTCCCTGGTGCTTGTGTTCTCAATGTTTCTGTGCAGGTGCCTGGGATAATGAAGACAATTTGGGTTGTCGTGTTACACGCCAGGTGAACAACATCAGAGTGCGGCAGTCAGAGATCCTAAAGAAGGACTCCATATGTTTAGTCGAGACAGTACGCCTACATCTCTTACGACGAGGCTATTTTTTTCAGGACCGCTTTTTCCGATACTGACAAGGACATTTAAGGTTCAAT
Source organism: Paramisgurnus dabryanus (assembly GCF_030506205.2). Classification (NCBI taxonomy): domain Eukaryota; kingdom Metazoa; phylum Chordata; class Actinopteri; order Cypriniformes; family Cobitidae; genus Paramisgurnus; species Paramisgurnus dabryanus. The sequence goes on from NC_133343.1 coordinate 47,859,779, forward strand.
GGACAACTTGCTTTCAATGAATGGTTAATGTCTGTAGCCCTTTTCACACACATATTATGGAAAAAATACAGAGTACACATCCGGGAGTTGTTCGGGATTATTTGATTTTGGTTAATTCACGCTGCCAATAGTTATCTAGATTTGTTTGTGCTTTCACACACATGCACTTGGTAGGTTTTTCGTAGTATCTGTAGTTTGCTTATCCGTGATTTCTCTCTCGAGAAACCACACGTGTATTTTTTTGTTTATGATAAGATCATAAAGGAGTGTGTTACACCAGTGCTTCCCAATCCTGGTCCTCGAGCACGCCCTCTCAAAAAGTTTTAGATGTCTCTTTATTTAACTCATCAGCTTGTTAGGGAGACATGTTTACCATTTTGGAAGGAGGCTGATAAGTTGAATCAGGTGTTTTAAATAAGTTTTTGGGAGGGGGTGCTCGAGGACCAGGATTGGGAAGCACTGTGTTACACGCTGTTTTGTTATGCTGGTGAATGTTCATAGCTGATAGTGACGAGCCCCCTGATTTCTTCTTCAGTCCAGTTTGCAGATTTTTCTCATTGTGAATGTTAATCTGCATTTAAATCTGCCATGTCAAAGGGGAAAGGCTATATTTTTGTCGTGATGACACAATATTTATGTTGACTAATTATCGACGTTGAAATTGACACCGCCGATTCTATCCACCAAAAGCAACAGCTCTAAGTCTAGCATACACATAATTGCATTCACTAACCTTTGCCTCAGGTTATAAATAACTTAATAATCACAACCATCCACTACCTAAAAAGCTATGAACAGCAGTCATGCAAATTTTCTCAATTTGCTTTTCTATTTCTACTAGCAATTATGTGAGCTGCAGTCTGGATCCTGCCTCTGTCAGATGACCTAACACAAATGGAAAGATGACATCGACCCTTGCAAGGACTTCAGACGATCCCAGCACTGGACTACATACAGTGGTAATCATGTGCGTTTCATGTTTAACTTTGGATACTTTTGGAGATCATTTCATCTTCCCCTCGCTTAAATGTTTACATTAACAGAATTTTTTTACCATGGGTGCCCAAACTTGTGCATGTCCCTGTACTGATATATACTAAATAATGTAAGTTGAATTTACTTATTTGAAACGCATTATACTAAACACTACACTGCAATGTTGTTTTTAACGTCTGTGCATAATATATGATTTTTTGTCTTTTTCCTTCATTAGATTTTCAGTAGTCCGTGTCAAATTTTCTTTCAAGGTAAGATAGCTTTACATGTTTTTTATTGTGCTTTAGTGGTCACACAGGCCCGGTTTATGTTCTTAACCAGCATGAGTTTATTTATTGTGATATACACAAAACAAGATATTTTGATAAATGATGTTAAGTACACAGCTGCTCATTTACTTCAATAAAATGTCTTTTTCCTATTATGGAAGTCAATGGGTACCATCAACTGTATGATTGACATCATTTATCAGATTAAAGAATTTTTGGAAAGTTTATAACAACATGAAGGTGAGTAAATGATACAATTATAATTTTTACGTAAACTTTTAGCTTTGAAGGATTATTTACTCAACCCCATGTTATCCAAGATGTTTGTCTTTCTTTCTTTAGCCAAACACAATCAGAGTTATATTAAATACTGTCCTGGCCAGTGGCAGCTCATGACTGCTCTTCTGAGGGGTGCGAATTCAAAATAAGTGTTCAGAGTGTCATGTGTGTTGCTCGTGTCTTCAAAAATATGTGTTTGTTACATCATGTAAACCATGTGCATCACATGTCTTGTCAAAAGAAGTGCCTGCTGCACACGCGTCAAAACCTTTTATGATAAAAGAGATGCTCACGTTCACAAAATACACGCAACACATTCACTTAACATTAAACTCTGATTACGCATGAGATAATGCAGGTATCTTTTATCATAAACCATTATGACGTGTGTGCAGCAGGCACTTATTTTGAAATGACACGTAATTCACATGCGATACGCCTAACACATTTTAAAATGACGAACCACACACATGACGGGCTACATACATGTTGGGATGAGCTTCGCATTGCATTGTGCGCCCTCGGAAAATAAGTCATTGTCCGCCACTGGTCCTGGTTCTTCAATGCTTAAAGGAATAGTCTACTCATTTTCAATATTAAAATATGTTATTACCTTAACTAAGAACTGTTGAATCATCCATCTATCATCTGTGTGTGTGCACGTAAGCGCTGGAGCGCGCTGCGACGCTACGATAGCATTTAGCTTAGCCCCATTCATTCAATGCTGCCATTTAGAGATAAAGTTAGAAGTGACCAAACACATCAACGTTTTTCCTATTTAAGACGAGTAGTTATACGAGCAAGTTTGGTGGTACAAAATAAAACGTAGCGCTTTTCTAAGCGGATTTAAAAGAGCAACTATATTTTATGGCGTAATAGCACTTTTGGGAGTACTTTGACTCGCCTGAAAAGTCCGCTCCCCTTCTCACTCTCATAATGGGAGAGGGAGGGTGTTACTGCGCCAAGTCGAAGTACTCCCAAAAGTGCTATTACGCCATAAAATATAGTTACTCTTTTAAATCCGCTTAGAAAAGCGCTATGTTTTATTTTGTACCACCAAACTTGCTCGTATAATTACTCGTCTTAAATAGGAAAAACGTTGATGTGTTTGGTCACTTCTAACTTTATCTCTAAATGGTACCATTGAATGAATGGGGCTAAGCTAAATGCTATCGTAGCATCGCAGCGCGCTCCAGCGCTTACGTGCACACACACAGATGATAGAGGGATGATTCAACAGTTCTTAGTTAAGGTAATAACATATTTTAATATTGAAAATGAGTAGACTATTCCTTTAATAATGGCATTGTCTGGGCATCAATGTTTTGAAGTTCCAAAAGTGCATCCATCCATCATTAAAGTGATCCATATATAACGCAGTGGGTCTTCTGATGCAAAATGATAGGCTTGTGAGAAAAACTTTATATTTTAAGCTTTAAGCGAGTTACGATGTATATGTAATGTAAACAGACTACAACAACTCCATCGCATTGTTTCTCATGTGTCTCTACTGTGTTTCATCACAATTCATTTTACGACTAGTCATGAGCTGCATAACATCCAATGCGATAACACGTGCCGCCATATTTAAATTGTCTTTTTAACTTTGTAAATGTCTTGTCTCTATCATAAAAAGCTATAAATATGAATAGATTTTCTCACAAACATATTGTTTCGCCTCGGAAGACATTTATTAATCCACTGGGTTACATATGGATTACTTTAATGATGGATGGATATACTTTTGAGCTTTGAAAAACATTGATCCCAGTCAATGACATTATAAAGCAAAAATATAAATACAATATATAAATGTAAAGAACCAGGAAATGATTTAATATAACTCTGATTGTGTTCTGTTAAAAAAGTTATAATCAGTCAATTTTCATTTTGGTGGGAGGAGTAATCCTTTAACTCTTCGAGTCATCAGACAGCCATCTTGTTGCTTTGACTGAATTCAGTTACAGATCAAAATCCCTGGTGGTAAATCAACACTGCTCAGTCTTATCTATTTAGGTACACTGATGATCCTGAAGGTGTGTTAACATTAATAAAATAATAAAGTAATGCATAAAGTGATAATTGAACATTACTGATGATGTGTGCTGTTAACAAGCAGAAGGGTAAAGATAAACTAAAACAAAGACGTCAAAGCAACAAGATGACTTGGTTCAGACAACTCAACCCTTTTAAAATGTCTTTTATTTAACAGTGCATTTTATCCTTTATCTTAGACAAAGCAGACCATGTTATTTTCATTTAATACATTCTGGAACAAATCTGGGTCCACTTATCATTTCTACTTACAAATTAACATTTCTGTTCTGCTCCGTTTACAGGGTTTGGGTGAGATCTAGACCGAGGACTAAGGCGTATACTAGGACAGAACTAAGTGTTGTGGCCCACAGGTGAGACAAACTTTGCTACTTGGTATCTGTTAGACACGATACATTGAAGAAGGGCCCATTCATATTATACTTAAACTTGGTCCAGGACCCTTTGATTTTTGGTTCATTCACACTGCCAATGATTTTCTGGAATCTGTGTTTATGCCGTAAAGACACATGATGTGTTTAAAGTCCTGCACTTGATAGGTTTTATCCACAGTGTCTGAAGGTTTGTTATTATTGGTTATTTCTCTCTGCAGAAGACTGCATTTTTGTTTATGATAAGACTATAATGGAGTGCGTGATGCGCTGTTCTAGTATGCACATGAATTAACCCAATTTCAAAGTGGATTTTTGAAACTCCCTGAACTCTGTTCTAGTCCAGTTTGCAGACATTTCTCATTGTGAATGTAAATGTTCATTTAAACCCCTGTTTTAAAGAGCTGAATGGTATATCTTGTTGCTATGACGCACATGTATTTTGTTTAATATAAGCTCATGTGAGCACCTGATGCGCTAGAACTGTTATGCTGCTAAATGATCTCTGCTTCAGCGTGGATAGTGACAAGCTCCCTGATCTCTGCTTCAGTCCAGTTTGCCGACCTTTGTAAAACCATTGTTTTAAAGAGCTGAACCATAACTTCAAAACTACGCCATTGTTTTTGCGTCTCATTCACAAAGAGGGCTTTCCAGGTATCTTACGGTAATGTTACTAGGTCCTCTTTCCTGGAACAATCCCAGAACATCTTTGCGTTCACACAAATGCCTGTCTGCCAATTTTACGGATATTTTCTGGGACCAAAGTGCTGTGTGAATAAGGTTATACTTTACTCGATTACATGAACACTGATGCAAGCACTTGTTCAACACAGTTTGGTGGTAAGCAAGTGGGTGACTGTTATCTTTAGATATCTCTAACAATAAAATGTATAATTTTCAAGACATTTGCATTAATTCCTCCTATAGCACTCATTTTAAGTATAGCTGAGGATGCAAAGAAGAATTAACACTGTTAATAATGCACAGCCAGACACTCAGGAATGCAACAACACAGTAGACCAGATGTTTTATATGCTTACATAAAGTACTGTATGCTTTGTGGGTCCACTTTTTGATTATCTATCCAATATACATGGGTTTCAGCTGGCGTCACTCTCTTGTCTTCCGCCATTTTGAGGACCTGAAGTGGTCGCAAAAGAACTAGAAGCTATGCCTTCAATACGTTGTGAGCATCAAAATCGCTATTTTTACAACACTAAGAAGGCTCGACAAAACATGATATTTTGCTCGAAGTATCGCCTGTGTCTCTACACGTGAACTCGAGCATTGAGAACATTGTTTGTGAACAAAGAGTTTACTAAAAAGAAGGTTTTAAACAACTGACTTTGGTTGATTTGGCTTCCGCTCGCCGCCATCCTCCCAGTCTAGATGTATCGATCTGCGAATGGAACGTAAGGAGGGAGGAGAGTAAAGATGGATAGCTCCTAAAGCATAGTTCCATATAAATGCACAGATAATTCGTTGTTTTGTCGCAAGTGAAAAACAATATTGACCTTCTAGTTGAAAAAGGAGCCTCATATGAGATTCATTCATTCGCATTCAGAAATCGATTATTTCCGTCTGGCAGGGATGATGAGCAGACACCATAACAGGCAAAATCAGTTGTACAAAACTTTCTTTTTATTAAACTCTGTGTACACAAACAATGTTCTCAATGTTCGCGTTCATGAGTAGAGATCCAGGTGATACTTCGAGCAAAGTTTCATGTTGTGACGCGCCGCCTTAGTGTTGTAAAATAGTTGTAGTTCGGTAGCAGCGAACAGCAGCTGGAAGAACGTATCGGGGATTGAGTAGGCATCACACCCAAACCAAGGTATATTTTTTTAAAGTCGCGTTTCTTTTCATGACAGTCGAGGTGCGACATGTTGTCTTTCGTAGCCATTTCCCGTATCCATAAGAATCATAGACAGTAAAAGATAAGAAATCCGTAAATCGTAGCAAGCCAGCCAATGCTTGTCAGTAGCCTACTGGTACTCGGTAGGTCCTCAAGATGGCGGCATAACGTAAAAAGTCACATGACTGAAACCCATGTATACACGATTGTTCATGTTTGCCATAGGCACCTAAATTTAAATATAAAAATGTGATCGTATGATTAATAATTTTTTGTTGGATGTTTCCATTTAGGTGATCCTAAAGCAACAAAGAGGAACCATGGAGAGGAAGAAGTGGTATCCAGATGTTTAAAAGGCGGTGTTCGGGACAGGAAACAAAGGCAACAAAGAGGAACCTCTAAGGTTTAAAGGCACTGCTTGCAGAGACGAGTGCAGAAAACAAGACAGAAGACCTGTCGAGAATGTTTTATGATTAAATGTTTTTGTTATGTACATGCACATTATTATTTACAATATATTTCTAAGATACATAAATATGTGACCTTGTATATGAAATCCAGGCTACTGTCTTAAAATCTAATGACATCTAAAGTTTGAATTTACTGATTTAACATTGAGTTCAGTCTTTGGCATGACCTTACTCAGTCAGTATTGAATATGTCAAGATTATATTTTCAGAGAATGTTTTCTGAATTGTGTAGGATGATTTTATGTAGAAAACAGTAAGTCACAAAGAAATACTTTGCTGGGTTTTCACAGGCCGTGTCCCATTTGTACAACATATGTAAATTATCTTGAGACTAAAACTTCTGAAATCCAAACTGTTATATTTTAGCATTTCAAATGCAGCCACCCTTTGCCTAGAATTTGAAATATATACCCTTGGGTTTTTTCAGTAATTTTTTGACATCTCACCCTGAGATATTTTTAAAGAAATTTCTATGTATTATGGGCTTGAATTACTTGTTTATTTTATCATTTTGTCCAAGTAATTTGAAAAAAGTTTTAAATTAAATTTTAGTTCTCAATTGAAATAAATGTATATGTTGAGACTATATTTTGTCCACAAACGTAATTGAATCATATACTTTAAGAGTATATTATTTTGAAGGGTATAAGAAATATTTTAGTTAAGTGTAAGTAAAACGTTTACACAGTAGTATAGCAGTGTATAATAGTTACAGAATATGTAATTTATGTGTGACACATGTAAATATTCTGTTACTGATTTATCCAAGTTGTTTATGTGTTATATTTGTCAAATGAATAAATTTGCAACGGTTATTGACAGTGGTGTACTTGTTTTAAGTTATTATTGCAAAGAAGCACATTATTCTGCATAAGTGTGAATGAATAAAGGTTTAATTCAATAAATAAATGCACGGTAAAGCCCGTGCAGAGCGGCTGTAATTGCATCGTTTAAACATCGGCCCGAGGGCATTTGCGACGAGATGCCGACATCTAGACGACATCTTCCCAATGAGCAAACGCTCCCTGAGCGACATCTTGCCGATGGAACTTTGAAAGTCGGCACAACGTCGGCCAGATGTATGTGTGCTGTCTGGGATAAATAATTTATATCCATATATTCCAATAAAAACCACCCCTTTCCACAAAAAAAGTCAATGTCAGTGAAGTTTTCATGTCACATTTTCATCTTTATATTTTCAAATTGTGGCTTGTTCAGGTGCTATTTCTACTGTATTATTACCTTCTTTAATGTGCATGGAAGCCAGTGTTAAAACAGTAAAAAAAAAAAAAAAACTGCATGTCAGGTAAACAGGGAAGTCAAGAACAATGAATGTATACATATAATCTCACCCAGATAGCACACGTACGTCGCGGAGACGTCTGCTAAATATCGCTTCATCTTCTGTAGATCGGCTGCGAACATTGAAAAGTAAGACGTCTGCAATATCTCTGCAAGACGTCTTGGCGATGTCTTGAAACATTCGAAATTTTTACGAGCTGCATGCATCTTCTGGAGATCTTGAATCCGAGCAAACGCAGACGAATCAGCTGACCTCAATGCTCATTTCATTGTTTACACTTATTTCTTGTTTAATTGTATTAAACACAAACAAAAGATAAAAAAAACCCAGCTGCATATAATTTGCCAGTTTTTTAAGAGTTTGGATTTATGTAGCATTCATAAAATATTATTTTTATATACCCTACCTCGTATCACGTGTAATATAGAAACATGAAATCATACCCGTATGTATACTGTATGCGTTTAGTCCAGTTTCACTTGCATATTTGGCAGTAAGGACGAGGGGACTCCTGCATTTAAATTGCGTTTATGCTTTAAGTGCAGAATAAAACACTTAAAGGTTCTCAAAGAAAGTACCTTGTACACGGAAATAATCTTACTGGCAACATTTTAACAAATATACTGTAACCAATAATGGACAGCAGTCTCTGCACCGTTCTCTAACAGATGTCTGTATAGATGAAGAAACCTTATACAATGTCGAAACACATTATACATGTATTAATTTGACCAGGTATTATCCAGCATCACAGCATGAATTGTTCTGACAAGTTTGTTTACCAAATTTAATTTATGAAACATATGTTCTGAATGTTCATTACATCCAGAGCCTACCAATATACTGCAAAGCTATGACATTTACTACCTGCTCTTTTAATCACTGCACAAGACCCAGAGCGGATCATGACACTTTACATTTTAGACTTTGCATGTTCTACATAAAGAAAGAATTCTTTAAAAATGAATGAATTTATAATAAACCTAAAAATTAAAGCATTAAAAACACTGTGATGTAGTAAGTGCTGAAAGTATCATGTGAAACTGTGAATATAATCACAATTTAAATAATGGAGACTGTTACACAAGACTTAGGTGCGACTTTAATTACAATACATTCAGTACACCAGGGGATTTTAAACTGTGGGTCAGGAGGACCCACTTGTCGGTCACACAGTAGGTTAAGGTGTGTTGCACACCTTAATGATGCAACAACAGTTTGGCCAAATTAATAATTAACAATGACAATGGTTTTGAAAGAATATACCATAAAATATTTGGTATTGCAAATAAACTTGTATTTACTTTACATCAGTGGTTCTTAATGTTATTCCTCGAGGCCCACTGCCCTGCACATTTTGTATGTCTCCCTTATTTAACACACCTGATTCAAATCATCAGCTCATTAGAAGAGATCTCAATGAACTGAACTGAGTCTGTCAGATAAAAGAGACATACAAAATGTGCAGAGCAGTGGGCCTCGAGGAATAACGTTAAGAACCACTGCTTTACATTATGAAATATTATGAAAATAAAATGACTCCTCTGAAAGATAACAAATGTGTTTTACCCCATTAAAAAAATGTATATGTAAAAATATTCAGCCCAGTCTCACGAAATTTCGTTATATAGTCACGTATTTTTTTGATTCTTTTATCGTGCTATTATCATGAAATTTCGTGTTTTTTCGTGATCGTATAACGAATTCCTGTTTTCGTGTGATTATCACGTATTGGTTACTCAACTGTTTTGTCCTATTTTCTTACCATTGTCGCTTCGGTTTAGGGTTAGATTTACATAAAATGACATCCCTAACCAAACCCAACTCTAACCCCAACGCCAGGCGACATATAAAAAAATAAATCAGAAAAAATAGTATAAACCAATATATAAAGTGACTTTCTAATGCAAGCACCAAATCTAACCCTAAACCGAAGCGACAATGGTTTAAAAAACACGAAATTTCGTGATAATAGCACGAAAAAAGAATCAAAAAAATACGTGACTATATCACGAAACTTTGTGAGACTGGGTAGAAATATTTTAGTGGGTCTAGAATAGATTACACTTGTCTAATAGGTTTTGAAATGAAAAGTTTGGAAACCCCAGCTTTACACAATACTAGTCTCAATTAAAGTTAACATTAAGTGTAATATAACTGAAATAAATAGCATTTGCAATTGACAGACATTAAATTAAACTGATGGCAGATGAGGTGTGGGGATGATGCTGGGCCAGAGTTGAATCTGTGCATCTTAGTAGATCAGGGTGGTTCATCCTTAAGTGCTGCATTAAAAAGAGAAAGGATCTAAAAAGAAAAAATTTTTTTTCTCAAATCAACATTGGACTATCAACCCCAAATTAATAATACTGCAATTACATGCAAACAAACCTGTCAACCTTCAATATGTAAGGAATAATTGACGACGGGCCATTGAATTATAAGAAAATAATGCACACCCAAGGTGCAATGCAGCGCAAATATTATGTGCTGTAAAAATAGTTTAAAGTTTGTTTGCGGTTCATGTAAGGCTGTGAAAGGCTAGCCACCACCTTGTCTGCAATGTCAAATGATGCATCTCGTTGAGGTTGGTGCTGATCGATCAGTCACAAGTTGAGAGGTCGGATACTTTACTTTGTTTGCTGTTCCAGTTGTCTCGAACACAGCATTAGTTCACAGACTCCAGTTCAGTTCTATCTGTAACAACAGAACACAATGAGAACATCATCACATCAGACACAGCATAAACACACAGGAGACAGTAAGTGACTGAAGTACGATTGTTTCAAATAACTGTAAACATCGGTCCCTACAACGGAAGGCCCGCCTCTCCCCATATTCAATTGGACAATGGAAAGACACAAATGACGTTGGGTGCTTTTCCGCTCTTAGCGCTCCTTCAAAAATGCATGTTGCAGTAGAGGGCAAAAATGCAAGGCGTTCAGTGCGCATAAACAGCGCACATAACGCTCAATGCTGCAGTTAAAAAAGATTTACCTCATAGTTAAGACAACTGGATCTGAAGCGTAATGATGGTCTTCAGAAGGCCTCTCATGGTGGCCTTGATTCAGAGGTTTGAGAAGACTACCAAGCACCAGAGCCAGCTAACAGGTGGACCAAACATCAAGCCAGAATTCTGCATGAGTCAGGTAAGCAGAATAAAAGACACTATAAATAAACAATAATAAAAGATGGTCATTAATGACTTAATGCTTTCATATTCATGTTAATGCTTTGAAAATTATCTTATTTCTTTCAGAATCTTTTGATAATATTGCCCAATGCAACAAATGGAAAAAGCATGCTTTATGACAACCTCAGCAGCAGAACCCATGACTTTCTCCTGGGTAGACGAGACAAAAAAGTTTGGTATCAACACCCATCTAACAATTAAGGTAAAAGATAAAGTTTTATGATCCCTGCATTCAGGTTAGAGTATGGGGTAAGTTGACCGTTCTATGGGTGTTCCTCAAATGCAAGGTTGCATGTGGAGGCTGCGTCCATCTTAGTCCTGGCCTTCTGAGATTTCGATGTTAGAAAAAAGCCAGAATGAGATGGTTTAGTTTGATGTCCAAGGCAACGTCATAATGGTTTCCGCCCCAGTGATCATGGCATGAAAACTTTAAAGAGAGAAGTTGAAAATTAGCAATGCATCACCAAAAAAATCCAATAATGTAGTACAGTGAATAAAAGTCATGTATCAACTGTCTTTACAACATGGACAGTTAAACATTTTGTAATTAAATTAAAACAACAAAATAGAAAACAAGCAGATTGAGATGTCCTTCGACGATGCTTGATGACGTGGCAGCCGAGACATGCAGCCTTCTAGGACGGAGCCTTATTTAAAAAAATAAAAAATAAGGACGGAGCCTTATTTATTTTTATTTTATATATGTATAATGTACCCCCTTGTATTTCTTATTATTTAAAAAAAATATTAAAAATAATTTTAAAAGGACGCAGCTGTGCGTTTGAGAAACGACCGGAAACGACTTATATGTCGCGAGGCCATCACGTGACCACAATATTTACCAGAAGACCGTTATTTGCTCGAGTACCCTAAACTTTTTTGTCGCAAATAACATTATTAATAACCTGTAAATAATAAATTTTGTACACATTACGTTCCTCTTCACTTTGTAATAGTATGTTTTTTGGTTTAATAACGTTAGTCGGCTTTAAGTTAGTTTTTCTGTCAGTTTGATCGTCAAAATCTTGGTAAGTATAGCTTGTCATTCCTGGGTTTTAATTGTTAGAAATACGAATTAAAGAACAAATATAACTAATATAACTGAAACAATTAATAAATACAATTATCAAACCACTCCAATAGAACAACGTTAACGGTTTTGAGTGGTTTCTAGGAAAAGGTCTGAATGACAGTAACGTTATCCGTATAAGGGCCATTTTAACGTAACGTTAAAGGGCGGGAAAGGTTTGAGACATTTAATAACTCTATTAAAATGGCTGGTTTATCCCCACCAGTGCGTAACATGTGAAGTTAACGTTACAACGTGGCTTCAGGACTTTGCAGCGGCCTGAATAGCAGTGCATTGATAAACGTTAATAAGCTTTTAATCGCGTATAGAACATTAATATACGACGATCATTCTGTAGATCGACTAACTTACATGCCTGCATAACAACATATATTCTGTTAAAATGGTTAACTTACATTGACACTGAAACTCTGCCGTCAGCACTGTTGCTTCACCCGCTGGAACATCCTACTAGTCTAGGGAGTTAAAAATCGAGTTGGAAAAGAACAACAAATCGTTCTGCGATCGTTCGACACGACACCCAGAAGCTGCAAAAACCGATTGAGGTTAGACTCTACTGAATTATCGCAACGTTGAGTGCAGGCAGCCCACACATCTTTCAGATGTGTTCTACTTCATGCTGATCTACACGCAAACCGATCGTGACATCAAGTACCGCGAGATCAAACCTTTTCCGGGGCTTTCCCAAACTCTCGCGGTACTTTGATGTCATACCACGTGCTGTCTGCGCATCTCGGTGTTAAGTCGAACACACCTGAATGTATTTGTTGGCTGCACTCCCTTGCGCTCAGTAATGTAGGTGTAACGAATTAAATGTATTAAATTGATATTATATAAATAAATATTGTAATAAAAATCTTTATAAAATGATTAGCTGTCATTAATAAATTAATCTTTGATTTGAAACATCACTATACGTGAATTAACCCTCAAGTTATGAAATGCCTAAACATTAAAATGGTGAAAATACAACAATGTATATTTGACCAATTCAGCATTTATTAACTTTTGTCTTTTTAAATTGACTTCAGAAAGTTATCTGCAGCCACACATCCACTGTATACCAAGTTATGATGAACAATTATGAAAATGCAAAAGGATTGATAGATCAGTAAACAAGCAACAAAAAGGTAATATCTTAATAAATTTCTGCTTTTGTTACTTATTCATGTATTTGAATTACATAGTTCAAAATCAAACGTTAATAATTAGGGTTTCAACTTGTTGCAGCTTTACAAAAAATGTAGAATTTGTAGGAGCGCATGGACATCTGAGTAACAAAGTCATATTATGCAGATGGGTGCTCATGGTGGCCTCCAAATAAATACATGGACAGGCTGCTAAAGAGGGTCAGGATGATGGAGATGCAAGAGCCAAAGACAGCACAGACCAAACACCAGGCCAGAATTCTGCATGAGTCAGGTAAGCAGAATCAGTTAAACTGTATAAAATAATTAATTAATAGACAGTACAATTAAAAACACATTATTTTTCATAGCTGTAAAAAAAAAAAAGAATGAAACAGTACCTGCATTTAAGTTTCCAGCCTTTTTCACAAAGTTGCCGACAACTGGAAGAATGTCCCAAATTGCTGCAAAAATAAATTCAGTAAGTCCTTATAAAAGAGACAGTTTAAAAAGTAAAACGGCTTCATTTAACTTCAAAATACCCCTAAATCCTTAAAGGAACACGCCCACATTTTGGGAATTTAGCTTATTCACCGTATCCCCCAGAGTTAGATAAGTCCATACATACCTTTCTCATCCCTGTGCGTGCTGTAACTCTGTCTGATGCAGCCCCCGCTAGCTTAGCTTAGCACAAAGACTGGAAGTGAATGGCTCCAGCTAGCATACTGCTTCCAATAAGTGACAAAGTAACGTGGATATTTTCCAATTTATGTGTTGTGATTTGTATAAATTCACTACCAGTCTTTTGTTCTAAGCTTAGCTAGCAGGGGCTGCGTCAGACAGAGTTACAGCACACACGGAGATGAGAATGGTATGTATGGACTTATCTAACTCTGTTTGTTTATTTGTAAATGTAAAAAATGCAGCTAACCATTCCCAGCTCCAGTGGGCAGGTTAAAGAGTATTTCTTAATATGAGACCGAAAACAGAAACACATTTTTAATGGCATTTAAAGACAACATACCACTTCATACAACTAAATTTTCTGTTTAATCCATAGATTGAGTAATTTTCACTCTAGAGACCCTTGGGTGACCACCAAGGACGAATGCAAAGTAAGTGACCTACAAAACAAAAACATTAATCTTTTATGACTGTTTCGAGATAAGTACTCTGCATATCTACAGCAATATGCAGATTCTTGAGTAAGAATTTCTCTCAGACAATATAGACCATATTTGTAGTTTAACAATTTCTATCATGTTAAAGTTCTCACATAAAAATTGCTAGTCTAAGAATGCTACAAGAAACCTGTTGTGCAACTTACCTGCTTCCCATTTACAGCTCCAGTGAGTGTCTCTAAGGTAGATCCTAATGCAGATGGATGGAATGTTGATCCGCCTAACATGCAAGGTAAAAGAGCATTTGATAGCATAGTGGATAAACAAAGCTTTTTTTATTTTCAGAGCATTTTCAAAAACAACATAACACTTGCTATTACATTGTTATATATTACATGACCATGTCTAACTCTGATCCATACAAAACAGATTTTCTGTACCGAGAACTTTGGATGACCACGTTTTCAAAAATCTGACCTCAATTTTAGTAACCATTTAGATATTTTAGATGTAGTCCGAGAGCTTGCTGACCCTCCATTAAAAAAGTATGTACGGTATACTGTTCATGTCCAGAAAGGTAATAAAAACATCATCAAAATAGTTCTTGTGACATCAGTGGGTCAGTTAGAATTTGTTGAAGCGGCAAAAATACATTTAGGTCCAAAAATTACGACTTTATTCGGCATTGTCTTCTCTTCCGGGTCTGTTGTGAACCGTGTGCATGACACTGCTTCTGTACGATGCTGTTGGCTTGTTATCTGGTGCACCCAAGCTTTTTTTTCCGTTTACAGTCTGAGAGAGACGCTGTAAACAAAACAATCTTCGCAAACATGTCTGAGGATAACACATCAGCAGCGTCGTACGTCAGCAGCGCCACTGTGCACACGCATTCGCAACAGGCCCGGAAGAGAAGACAATGCTGAATAAATAGTTATTTTTGGACCAAAATGTATTTATGATGCTTCAACTAATTCTAACTGACCCACTGATGTCACATGGACTACTTTGATGATGTTTTAATTAACTTTCTGGAAATGAGACAGTATACAGCACATACATTTTTTGGAGGGTCAGAAAGCTCTCGGACTAAATCTAAAACATCTTAAACTGTGTTCCGAAGATGAATGGAGGTCTTACAAGTTTGGAACAACATGAGGGTGTGTCATTAATTACATTATTTTCATTTTTGGGTGAACTATCCCTTTAAATGGAAAACACCACCGCTTTCCAAAATGTTACTATGTTTTTACCTTAGACGAATTAATACATCCCTATCTTTTTTCAATACGTGCACTTAATCTTTGTACAGTGCATTGTGAATGTGTTAGCATTTAGCCTAGCCCCATTCATTCCTTAGGATCCAAACAGGGATGAATTTAGAAGCCACCCAACCCTTTCATGTTTTCCTTATTTAAAGACTGTTACATGAGTAGTTACACGAGTAAGTATGGTGGCACAAAATAAAACGTGGCGATTTTTTTAAGCGGATAAAAATGAGAACTATATTGTATGGCAAAAGAGCACTAAGTTTGCAGCACTTCGACCTCGGCGTGCAGTAACATCATCACTCCTGATTACTCCACCTCTCGCTCAAACTCAAAAGGGGGGGAGTAGTCAGGAGTGATGAGGTTACTGCGCGCCGAGGAATGAATGGGGCTAGGCTAAATGCTAACACATTCACGATGTGCTGTACAAATATTAAGTGCATGCATTGATGAAAGATAAGGATGTATTAATTGATCTAAGTTGAGGTAAGAACATAGTAAAATATTGAAAAACTGTGGTGTTTTTCTTTAAAAGCAGCACCCCTATTTATTTTGGGTGCTAAAAATATTTGCCACAGACAGTTAAGGCCTTATGCTGCATTTATTAGAAGGCGTTCCCAATTCTGGTTGTCCTAGTAAAAACTATAAACAAATGAGTAACAATCCTCTCAGTAAATGACAAAAGACGGATGACATGAACTTCACTGCTTCACTCTCATTGGTAGTTGCTCCCAAAAGTCCTTCATCAAGTTGAACTTTACTCAAAGTTGTGGCATAGCTGGACATGCTCACTTCCTGTTGTCAATGGTCACAGTTGCTCATGTTGCTTAATGGGGCAAAGCTTTCATTGGAATGAACGAGATTGTGTTGCTAGTCGCTGGCGGTGTAAAAGCAGCATTAGTGTGTGTGTCTTAAAAAATATATCAAATGCAAATTACCTGATCTAACATTCCCAGCTACAGAGGGCATCCTTTATTCAGTCCCTAATGCAGATGGTTGGAGTGTTGATCTACCTAACATGAGGGGTAAAAGAGTGTTTGTTAGCATAATGAGAAAGAAAACAGAAACACATTATTAGTGGCATTTAAAAACATAACACTTGTTTATACTACATTTTATGTTCAATCCATAGAGCACTCGTTTTGAGTCCTGAGACCCTGGGGTGACCACCGTGAACAAATACAGAGTAAGTTACCTAAAAAAACAATAAAAATATTTATTTATAAAAAGTTCTCATGAAAAAGCATCATCATTAACTCGCATGAAGTGTTACCTTACCAACATGTTCAAGACAACATAACACTTGTTTATACTGCATTTTCTGTTTAATCCATAGAGCACTCAATTTGAGTCCTGAGACCCTGGGGTGACCACCGTGAACAAATACAGAGTAAGATACCTAAATAAAAACAATAATAATATTTATTTATAAAAAGTTCTTATAAAAAAGCATCATCATTAACTTGCATGAAGTGTTACCTTACCAACATGTTCAAGGAAGGTGCAGGTCTGATGATCCATCCAACATAAAAAAACAGTACATTTATACTTGGTTACTGTTTATCTGTTGTAAAACAGACAAATGCAGTTATAAGAATTTTACCTAAACTACACACCTATTTGATTCTTAAGTTTAAATAAATCAAAATAATGCATTTAATAGTAAAAGCATTTTAAAAGCTACACTCCTAATTCATTTATCTTTGCCTTTTTGCAGCTGCAATAGCAGTCTTGACGGTACTAGGATGAATGCAAATAAAGACTAACCACCTGACATCAGCTGTCCAGTCGGAAGCAGGTGCTTGTTACCCCAAATACGGATGAAGAGTGACGAAGAGGATGATGACTTTTTGCTCAAACATCTGCTGAAGATCTTGACAGGCTGGAGACAAAATTAACAGACTGAGGGTTTATACAAAGAATCTTACTCAGCCAATATTAAAGATAAGATATTTTTACAAAATGTTCTTTTCATTGTTTAGGATGATTTTATGTAGAAAACAGTACATCACAAAAAAGACTTTAGATGTGTTTTCACAGGCAGAGCCTTACACACACACTAACCACAATTATAAACGCAACCCTTACACAGATTTAGACAGATTTGGGAATAACATTTGAGAGAAATAGGCCTTTTGGGGACATAGAAAATATTTAAGTTCAGCTCATGAAATGAAAAATGGGGGCAAAAACAAATTTTAACAAGTGCAATACAAATATCAACCATAATACTGATCGTTTTAATCAAGTTAGCCACTATATCTTTCTAGAATCTTACACAAGACTCATTTACATGAACGATCAAAATAAATTAACGTCAGACAGGTGGGCGAAATATCAATATTAAAGCATGATTAACTGTTATCAACCCAATCTCGAGGTATTATTTAAATGATCCCACACCAAACAGTTTATTATTTAAATGCATTATTACTACATACCTTAAGCAAATGTTCCACGCCTTTCTTCTTCTTGGCATTGCGAGGTCAAGCGGATGTTGTTATGTAGAATCATGACCTTGACGCAAAGACGCAGATTCGTAATTTATTTAACAATGACAACACTTTCGGGTAATTTTATCTTCTAGATCCTAATTAACGCTATGAAGAAAGAACAGCCTTTCACGATTATTTCCTGGTAATTTTTTGTAATGTTTTATTTCAGAATGGAGATTATAATGCAGACGCGGAAAGGTTTTGATTATTTTAAATATGTTATGTTTATATGTTGTTGTTTTCGCATACTGTCGTGTAAAATGCATCTTTAAAGATAAATGAATGAAAGTTTTCATTGTTTAATTTGAATAAATGTGTTTTATAAAATCAACAACTGCCTGTTTTAAGATCAATTGAAAATTGTGTTTTAATTACTTAATATCGACGACACAGCATGCATGTGTAGATGTGTGTAGAAATAATTTGCTGTAGTTTAGGGCAATTCAATTTGTTAATGAGGGATCTTTTAATCTTACAAACATCTGGGAAAGAGCGGCTTACCGTCTTTTTAAGCTCTTCTAAAGATCTGGGAAAGAGCGGCTCGGCATCTTTTAAAGCTCTTCTAAACATCTGGAAAAGAGCGGCTCGGCATCTTTTAAAGCTCTTCTAAAGATCTGTGAAAGAGCGGCTTGCTGTTCTAACATCTTGTAAAGATCTGGGAAACGGCGGCTCGCCATCGTTCTAAATAACATACATCTTGGCGACGCCTTCCAGATGAGCAAACGCCCTATATAATACGTCTTCCAGACGAAAAAGAAGACATCGCGCAGACATCTCCGCGACGTACGTGTGCTATCTGGGCAGTTTTGTTTTCCCTTGCCTTTATCCAAGGCCCCTTTTTAACTACACCAACATAAGAAGTTTTAGTATTGATTAGCAATTCAAATCCATTACCGGTAAGGGACACATTTGTGTAACATTTGTATATATATTTTTGTTTTTCAGTGTTCAGCTGATGAAAAGACAATGGTTTGAAGCGACATAATGGTAAGTAAAAATACAGAATCATATAATGCTATCTGTTGTCCTTTACAGTCATCTTAAACCAATTGAAGAGCTTAGATGCAAAACACTCTGTGCAACCCACTTGTTTTGTTGTAAATGAGTATTTCTTTGTCTTTTGTGCTGAATCAATTAACCCTTTTTAATGGTTTTAATTTTTATGGTTTTCACAAAAGTTTAATGCCTTTAGAAAATGTACCTCTCTATAAATATATAAACATACAATATATCAAATGAAAGAACAGACCCTCTGCTTTCAAACATTTCATCCCACTTTCATTTGTTCTCTTTTCATCAGCTCTCAAATATGGGTAGGTTTCTTCACAAATAAAAAGTTTTAAGCAAAAAGCTGAGATAATTGCATTTTTGTAAAGTACTTTTATTAAAGCAACACCAAAGAGTTTTTTTTACCTTAAAATAACGTTTCCAAAAAAGTTTCAGTGGTTCATCCACTCAAAACAGGGTGAATGGCACTTTCGCTTTGCAGCCCTCTATCGGCCAAAACCGCACTAAAGAAGTTTCCAACCGTCGGGTAGTGGTCCTGTAGTTCGAGTGAAAACTACAAAAACTTGCTTTACGGCAGACCTACAATCCAATCAGAGCCAGCTATGCTGCTGTATTTACGACAGTGCTAATGAACAATTATGCTTCTAACCTGTAGGGGGAGCAAAGAGCAATAAGTCTTTAGTGTTGCTTTAAAGATCAGATTCAGAATCATGATTATGTCATACACAACAGTTTTTACTGTTTGTGGCCTCAGTGGATGCTTCAGTGTTTTACAATTTGGTAAGAGCGCTACCTAGTGGATAATAGCAGAAATATGGATTGCTGTAAAAACTCATCATTGGCAGGGAAGCGTTTTCTCTTTATTGACGAGATAACTCATCAGTGGTAGGGAAAGAGTTAAGAGTCTGATAGTAGACTGGTATTTCTGAATAGCTTGAGGACAGGATTAAGTGGATTTGTAGCAAAAGTACTTAATAATAATAAATGAATGCTTTTGGCATGCATTATACGTTCATTATCTAATGTTTGACGCAAAGAGTTTCTTTTGCATCTGAGCTCCTCAATTCCTTTTCCATCTGCTTTGTCTGACACCATACTGTTTTCTGACTCATGAAATGATTTGTGTGTGTATGTAAACAAGAAATGACAAGGAACCACATTTTCCCTATGCTGTTTGTGCAACCAAGATCCTGGCTGTCTTGCCGAAGCTCCAAGGTTTGTCCACTGTGAGTAACATTTGGCTTGCATTGTTTGCCAGTAATTGAGAAGGAGGGCCCTATTTTAATGATCTAAGCGCATTGTCTAAAGCACACATCGCAACGTCTAAATTGGCATGTCCGAATCCACTTTTTGCTAGTTTAATGACGGGAAAAATGGTTTGTGCGCAGAGCGCATGGTCGAAAAGGGCTGGTCCTTTTTTTTATGAGTAATGGGAGTATTTTGGGCGTAACGTGCAATAAACCAATGAGAGTCTCAGTTCTCATCCCCTTTAAAAGCCTGTTGTGCTGGCACTATGTCTGATCCCTATTTAGATGACGGACTTTGTCAACTGAAAAACTAAGCGGAGGAAGAAGATCCCCAGTTTAAGATTAATGTTAAGTAATTGTGTTGTTTTTCACTTGTATTGAAATTGTTATTTTTTTATTAAAACCTTTAAAACCCGTTTTCTTTTAGTCATGGAAGTAAAAAGCAGGCTTTTAATTGCTTTAAATGTATGGCTATCCAATATCATCAAAAAATAATTTACAAGTATGTACGAAAAGTTTGTACTCTAAAAATACTTTATTTCTAACAAACAGGAGATAAAGAATTTACAAACGGCTCGCACCTTTCAGCACTTAGACAGCGTCAGTTTTTTTAAGCATTACTTAAAAATGTTTCTCACCATATCCACAGGTATCATATACAATAAATCAGCAATGTAGCATTAAAAAAAACATTTAAAAACAGATGCATTTGTTTAAAGCAAAGCATTTATTTACTTATCAGGCTGCAGGTGAAGCAGCTCTTTGTGCCTTTTAACGTCTCATAATCGGTATGTCCAAGAGACTCAATAATAATCTTTTACATTCAATCCTTTAATCTTTCATATTTAAAAGCATTTTTGTGCTGCTGCACATTTATGTATGTGATAAGCAAATTTTGTTGTTGTTCTATTTATAGGCGCATATTACTAATGCGCTCTTTAAATAACTAAAAACACATTGCACCATTGACTTTAGACTTTAGAGCAGGTTTTTGTTGGTCAATGGCATAGTCTATTTTAGTTGCCTCAAAATAGCAATGCGCCAACAATGCGCCTGAACACACCCCGTTTTTAGATCATAACGCCCATGGGCGCAAACATGGGCGCAAATGCATTTGCTATTTAAACAACGTGGCGCTAAACGTGTAAATTATAATTGCGCCTGGTCGAAACTAGCAAAATACACTTGCGTCGCGCTTTGCGCTGCATTGCGCGGGGTGTAAGATAGAGGCCGGAGTCTTTTATTTATTAAAAAAAAAAATAAGTGCTTGTTTGCTACTGGCTTCATCTGCAATAACATCTCTCCATGTTTTGCTTTAGTTTGGATTGCTGGAACTGCTGACTCCCGCCCAAGTACGTGAACTCGCGCTGAGATCCGGAGGGCTGAACCACATGAATCAGATAAACACTGTATTCGAACAACTGGACATCAGAGAGGCTTTCTGGAATGTGGAAGCGTTTCTTACCGCTCTGGTCAAAGCTTCCAAGGCAAGTCGATCGGTTAAGACGCCTGGCTGGAAGGATGTGGCTTGCTTGAAATGCCTTTCACACTCTTGTTGTCTCTGCAGGTTCCTAATATACCTCTGCTGTGAGAGAGGTGATAATGTACCGGACCTTTGTAATCATTCGAGAAGTGTTCCAGGACTTTGAGACCGTTGACTGGGTCAGGTGGCTCACCATGATGTTCACCCTATTCCTCTCCAGTTTTACCACCGAAATGCAAGCTGTGGTTATGGTTCACACAAACTGCACAGAGAACAGGGGCAGAGAGAGATGCAGCGAGATTCATGTACTGTGTCCCTGGTGATGGCGGTTTGTGTTTCCCTTTACCTGGCAGCTCTGGAATCCCTCTCACCTGAACAGAAAGCAGAGCTGCTGTTGGACCCATCCACCGGCGCTCTTGAAAATGAGACCATGGTGAAGTAGGTGTTGCTACGTAACATTCAAGTAATCACTAAACAGGTTCTTTTTTTTTCACTTGCCTTTTTTGTGTGTTTTTCTAAAATGGGCTATGCAAGCTATGATGAGGGTCACCCTCGGTGGCACACGTTGTGGATCTCGGGCAGACGGTTTGGCATGAGCAAAGGTTCTTCGTAAAATTAATAGGGAGGAAACATTGAGTGCTGTCAGTTTTTCAAGCAGCGAGCAAAAGCCTTTGTAGAACATACATGTTTACCCATTGCCTGACATAATTCTCTTTTGTCTCTCCTTTACCTCAGGTTGCACACCTCCTCATCCCGTCGGAGTCGTAAGTTCCTCATCCCTTTAAATGCATTTTGAGTTAAATTACAGCCAACAGGAAGTTGCTTGTAATTGATATCTTTTTTCTAACTCCTTTGCCCTGTTTTTCTTTCTCTACATCCCTAGTGCAAGGAAACACCAAATGATGGTAGGTCAAAACGGATAAAGCTAAAATAGTGGATCAGTAGAATTTCATAAACTTACAACAGCATTATGGATAGCTTTGGGTGTTGTGGGCGTCATTGTTTTCTCGTTCTTTTCTTTTGCTGAAGAGTCGTTGTGAACACGTGAGAATTGTTTTTTTATTGTTTGTTGAATGAAAACAGGTGCTTTTGCAATTTACAGTGTTCCGCTTGAGATTGGAAGTGTTTCGGGAGGGCCTTGCGACTTCAGCATCCCCTGGTATGTCTGTTCTTCGGTAAGCATTGTGGATAAGTAATTGTAATATTATGGTAAATTTGCTTTTGCCTGTGGCTGCTTTCCTGAAGTTGTGTCAATATGATTGTTTGATTTTTTTGCAGGACATCTTGACAGACTCCTGTCTTAAGGGGAGAGGTAAGATTAAAATGTTTTTTTTCTGGAAAACTTGTGTGTAAGATAAAATGTATACTTAAAGGCGGAGTCCATGATGTTTGAAAGCCAATGTTGATATTTGAAATCACCCAAACAAACACGCCCCTACCCCAATAGAATCTGGACCTTCTGTTGATAGACCCGCCCCACACATACGCAACCCGGCATTTGATTTGATTTGATTGGCTATACGTGTGTTTTGGTAGTCGGCCCGTTTCCTTCTCCAAACCGTTTTTCAAACATCGTGGACTCCGCCTTTAATTTTGTACATTCATATTGTGTCATGTTGGGGTCCTGTTGCATTGTTGGTGTTCAGGTAGTGGCAATGCCTCTCTGAACTTTAGATTTAAACCATTCACGAAGATATTCAGAAGAAGTGTTCTTTTATCATACATTTCTGGAATGTGCAATTTTTGTGGGTAATATAACAGCTGGATGCAACTGACCAGTAGGAATTAGGAATTTTAGAGAGCCATTGTGTTAAAATATGGTGTATATATTCTTGTCATTTGTAGGTCCACTGGCTAATGTGACAGCCTTCTAGGACTAACAGCTATATGCGCATGACACCGATGGGGATTTCCTTTTCAGAAATTAAGTTCATATTCAGCCTGTCTTCTTTAAAGGAATAGTCTACCCTTTTGCCATATTAAACTATGTTCCCAGATAGCACACGTACGTCTCAGATACGTATCTGCGAGGTAATCACTCAGATTTCCATTCCGTCTGGAAAACGTATTATAAAGGTCGTTTGCCCATATGAATTACGTATCTGAGACGTACGAGCCCAGCCGTTTTGAAGACGCTTTTAAGATCTTTTCAAGACGCTTGATATTTAGAATGATGGTTAGCAGATGTTTCTAAGATATTTCCAAGATGTTTCTTAGATCTTTAAAAGATCTTTATAAGAGCTTTAATCAAGCTCTTTCTAAGATGTTTCTGAGAGCTTTAAAAGACGATTAAAAGATCATTAAAAATGCTCTAAACTACATATTCTACACAGTTATACACACATATTATTACAATATATCATTGACAACAATTAAAACAGTATTTTCAATAAAACAGGCAGTTGATTGCGTAAAATTTATTAAAATTAGACAAAGGAAAACATTCATAAGATGCATATTTACACAAGTGTATGCAAAAAAGCAACGTTTTTCTATAACATACAAAGAAACACAATATCTTTAAATTAATCAAATGCTTCCTCGGGCAAAGAACATCTTTTCCCGATTTTCTGCGTCTCCTTCAGTGGTAGACGGACGAATTCTTCATCTGCAGCAGCTGCATTCTAAAAGAAACCATTACAAAAATAAGGAAAAATTAATTTTACAAACTATGTCATATGTTTTCTTTGTTTCCTCAATATAACTCTGATTAGAATGTCAAACAAAGAGAAAATCATCCGTATTAATCGTCAATATCGTGTATATTATTAATATGAGCGTCTTTGCGTTAAATTCGTGCTACACCACACCATGCACTTATATCGACGTCGCAATGCAAAAGAAGAAGGGCAAGAAAGAAACCTGTCCTGGTCTGGCGATTTAAGGGAACATTTGTTTAAGGTATGTAGTAATAATACATTTTAATAATGCTGGGTGTGGGATCAGTTAACTAGAAATTTCGTTGATAATAAGCAATGTATGTACAGTAACTAGCTAGTTCACGTTAGATATTTTATTCACGTGTCTGTTATTTTAGGTTTTTGATAGTTAATTTCACTGATAGTTTGAGCCCGTGTAAATTTCTTAAAAAGCTGTAATTATTATTTTATTTAACATTATTATGTTTGCTGTCAAAACTGATATTTATTTATATATATTTATTGACGTTGATATGTAAACTTAACCTACTCAGTTGTACTTGACTAATGCAATAATGACAGGTCCACCTGTTTAAGTATATTGTAAAACATTTGAACATAACAACATTTGGACATAACATACACACATTGTTTCAGCCTGCATCAATTTAGTTGTATAGCTGCATTGCTGGTTAACACCTCTGGGCAGATTCTCCATGTTCTTCTTTTATGTGTAGCTGCTCACCTTAAACAGATACAGTACATTGAAGTAATGTTAAAACAAATTAAGCCCTATAATATTGTTTATGTTTACAATAATTGGTAAAAAGTTTGACGGATAAAATGGTTCCATTCTCTATATAAGCCCCTCTGTTAACTTTTGTTCAAGCCTGTCTAGATCTTTTATCAGTCTAGAAAGATGTTGGAGAAAAGACATCATCCTCTTCTATAATCTCCATCTGTAATTGGACTAACAACTGGACCAGTGAATGCAGGTGACTCCAAGATTGTCTCGTTTACAGCCGCAATATCAAAAAAAATAATTGAATTGAGGCTTTTTATATACATTTAGTATTTTTTATTAAAATTCATAATGAGCATATGTATACATTGATTTAAAACAGTACTCAAGACTGTAGATTTACTGTGAGGTTTTGAATGTTGGACAGATTATCAGACCTGCATCTGCCTCAGACATGTTGATGTTTAGCTAATGACGATTTTAAATACATTTTTTTTTTTTTTTTTTTGGCAACTTACTCTCCATTCGACCTTGCAGGTCACACCATGGTCTCAAGAGGGAAAATGAGTGCTCTATGGATTGAACAGAAAAGGTAGTATTAAACAGTGTTATGTTGTATTTAAATGCCATGAACAATGCGTTTATGTTTTCTTCCTAATTATGTCAACAAATGCTCTCTTACCTTGCATGGTACTTTAGATTAATCAAAACTCCAACCATCTGTATGAGGGTCTGGATGGATAAAGGATGCCCACTGGAGCTGGAAATGATGGATCAGGTCATTTTCATTTGTCACATTTACAAAGAAGCACACTCTAAGGATTGCGTTACCCTTTCTGTGACAAATACACTAGACAAAAGTATTGGGAGGCCTCATTCTAATAAACATGTTTATTTATTCCAGTATGTCCAATCAAAACAAATATAAATGCTATACCATATAATACCACTACAAAGAATTTTGATTTTGATTTTTGTTGCAACAGTTTTGTAAGTGCCTTTTTCTGTTCCGAAATGACTACAGCTTCTTGTACAAGTCATTGATAGGTTTAGGTGATGAGTTTTTGGCTAAAAACCTTTGAGTCATATCAAAGGTGTTAGCTGAGTTAAGGTCTGGGGTTTATTCAGACCAGTCAAAGTTCTTCCACACCAGACTGAATCACTAATTTTCTGTTTGAACCTTACTTTGTTTGTAGGGTCATTCTTAAGTTGGTTTTGAAAAGGGCCCTGCCAAAACTCTTGCTATAAATTTAGCATCAAACGGTATTTCTAGAATATCATATGCTGTAGCATTAAGATTTGTGATCATGGAAATAAGTAAAGTATTTAAACCTGTTTATTAGAAGGAGGTGTCGCAATAGTTATGTCTATATAGTTTATGTTTAACAAGCCAAAATAACTAGGGCTGCTTCTTTTTAAGAACTTTTGGGTATTTTTAAATCAGCCAGAGGAATAACAGTCCTTAAATGTGTAATGTACTGCCATAATTTTGTAATGATCAAACGTGATGTCAGATTCTTGTTAACCTACTGTGTTCTTTCTTGATGGTTAGCCAAGCGTCCCAGGACAGAAAATCGTTTCGTATGGATCCGAATCAGACATTAACATCTAATATGTAATATCTAGTGATATGTTTTCTTAGATAATGCTGTGAACAAATGCTCTTTTACCTTGAATATTAGGTTGATCCACACTTGAACCATCTGTATGATGATCTGCACCCACTGGATCTGTAAATGGTGGTGCAGGTAAGTTTCACAAGTAAACAAACTCAAATCCTATTCAGACCATTCATGATTCCAGCAATAACCAAGGTTTTTCGTAACAATAAGACTGCATTTACAATGCAAATCTTAATGCACAGATCACATTTTTTTTTACTATATTCATTTTTTGTTCTGCTCTTTTTATATTTACATAAGACACTATTCATATCTGATATCGGTGTTACAATAATTTGCAAAACTACAGTTAATATGAGTGTCATGATTTGCACTTGAGTTTTGTATCGACTTAAGCCAGGGTCACTGCCAATTTAGGCATGTTTTAATTATGACACTTAAACAATTGTATATGTACTTCGATAAAGGTTTTTGCAATCATGGAAACATAAGTGAATCGCAGACAGCATTCTTCAGAGCTCAAAATTAACTTTTTTATTTGGTAGCACTGGTGCTCCCAACTTTAAAGAGTTAGGAGCACCAGCAAAAATTTAGGCGCGCTCATCCAAAAATTATGAAGCACCAGAACTACAATGTATAAGTTAATAGATTAATTTTATTAAAAATTAAACACCACAACTGGGCTTTACACATCCTATGGCTAGGATTTGAAATGTGGTCTTTTTTGCTGCATAGATTCCTAAAATAATACCCAAATGCTGTTTAAATAATATAGCAGCAATAATAATTTAACAACACAGGTAACATAATTATGATTACAATAGAAAATCTAGCAAACACGTAAACCACTGATTAATTGTGACATTACAAAAGTGACCCTAATATAGAAGGCTAATATATATTGGTATTTATTACTGCATTACCAGGATGATATTACTACTATATAGGCAATGTTTTTAAAAACATACCATAATTATTGTCGTGTTTCACCTCAACATGGAATACAAGGATGTTTGTCGGATGTCCCCACTGATCTATATAAATGACTGGATTGCGCATAGAACGCTTGACGTAACTGCGTGAGGTGAAGCCAGCGCAGAGTTCGAGCCGCCATCTTGGTATACCCAACAGGCAGAGAGCGTCATTGACTTCCATTCAAAATCATGATCAAAATGTACCCCCTTTACAGCGTATCAGTTACACAAGGTTAATTTTTAGGATATGTGTACGTTAATTATTTGTTAATTCTGGTGTTATGTGCAATGTTTATGTTTTAATCGGGCAGGATAATGGATTTATAAAAAACCGTTAAGGTGAGTGTGTCTGCTGCATTTGTTAATGACACGGGTATAAATAAAGTTTTTTGTGACATTCAGCTACACTGTGACGGTCAGCGTTATATCTCTAAATAAGTTTAGGTAACTTGTAAGTTAAGATAACATAATTACAAAACTAGCAAATTATTGCATGCACATACTGTACAAAGCATGATTATTTATTTAGATTTTAGAATGAGCACGTTTATTGTCATTAATACTAAAATATGCTGCGGTCTGTCTGCTGATCTGATACTGTAATAAAGATGAATGTATAATAACTGTTTAAAACGCAAAATGTACAACTTTCAGTAAATAACTATTTACATGCTTTGGACGTTTGTGTTGTAATGTACAGGGTAACTTCAGATATAAAAACGAAGACGAGTAAAGTGATGTTTTATCATTAAAATCTGATAACGTCCATTGATTAAATAGAACGTTTGGGTATACCAACATGGCGGCGCGGTGGCTTCACAAGTGTGACGTCATGCGCAATCCAGTCATTTATATAGATCAGTGGATGTCCCTCAAGCAGGATGCGCACATACATCATCAAACACTATTTGATAGACAGGTCGGTGTCTCCATCAATAATGAATACATTTGTCACGACACTTCTTGTGTTTTGGCACTTTCGCCATGTTTAAGCAAGGTCTCGCGCTTAAAATGTGTGGATTCCTTCACCAACGCCGTTTTACCTGCAACCTCCGTTTCACAGGATTTACAGTAAACACAGTAACATCGAGCCATTTTCATAGCGGAGCCACTCGTAATCTTTAAGCCACTCTCTCCGAAAGGTTTAATGTTAAGCCTTATTTTCCGGTGGTTAAGTTGCATTTAAATCCGGACCGTCGTTATGAATTAATACAGTAGTAACATTGGCTGTAGTCGCCTCGTTCTCTTCATGCTCGCGGTTCGTTTTTTTTCTTCACATTTCCGCGCTTTGCGTACCAACGTAGCACAGCAACAAGAAACATTGTGCTGTTGCTGGCTGTGGGAAATTAGTGTCTTTGTAAGGGTCGCAAATAATTTGAAAATATTTATGTTTCAAAATATTGCCCCCCTACCATGAACTAAACTGGACTGTTGCAGAGAACAAGTGTAGTAGGGTACGGAGCGCTCACACTAGTCACACCAAACTTTGGAGGTAAAACATACTTTGGTATGATACAGTATGCATAGTGTGAGTATCCCATAATTTTACTGTAAACCATGCCGCTCCTTAGAGCTTATTTCTTTGTATATTTAAAACATTCTTCATTCTCTTGTGATTATTTTTGCAGGTTTCCGAATTGATGTCAGATGCAAAGCAGAAGCTTATTTTCTTCCAGTTTGGCTTCATTGTGGAAAAATGCTGGAAACTAAAATGCAGGTGACATTCTTTTGTTTATTGAAGCTATGACAAATAATTTGTCTGTTTAGTTAATGTTTTATAGAGTGTAACTGTTCCTAAACATTGTTCCTCGAGGTCCTCTGCTATTCACATTTTGTATGTCTTCCTTATTTAACACACCTTATTCAAATCATCAGCTCATTAGTAGAGATCTTCATGAACTGAACTGAGGCTGTGACCAAATGTTCACACTTGTTGTCTTTGCACTAGACTACTTACATTATGTTTTTTTTTTGTATTTGGCCTAAGTATTCTAGTGGGCGTGAAGATCCCAAGCGTGCATGTAGAATTATTCATCCGATGGGACACACTTAGCATGTGTAAAAATTTCAATCCAGGTACCTGTAGTGCCAGCAATTTGCACCAAAACGTATTTGTGTTTTATTTACTACTTTTAATTTATATTTAACATTTTTAAGTTTTTCTGTAAATAAAATGAACACTCTGAAATGAACATTTGCTTATATCAAACTTTTAGATGCAGAATTCTTTGCTCCTGTAAAAAAGCTCTTTGTTTTGAGTATGTAGCTTTATTAAAGTGTATTATTTATTCAGTAGTCCCTAAATAAACGACACAATGTTGCAGATGTTTCACAAAATGCATAACAATAATGCAGTGAACACCATAGAAATGTTAACATACAATTAAAAGTCTCATGCTTTACATCCAGAACATGATGCACGATAGGATGCACAAAGTAATATTTGGATGCAGCCTCAGTCTGTCAAATCAAAGAGACATACAGAATGCACAGAGCAGTGGGACTCCATGAACAGAGTTGAGAACCACTGCTGTAACTCATTATGCTTACCTGACTCATGCAGAATTCTGGCCTGGTGTTTGGTCCTTCTTTCTCTGGCTTGTGTCTCCATCATCATTACACTCTTGTCAGTGTAATAGTATCGTCGTCTGCGTACCAGGACTTTGTTACTCAGCTGTCCCTTCTCCTTCAAGCTACATTTTTGTCAAGCTGCAACAAGTTGGAATACATAATTATTAACGTTTAATGATTTTGATGTATGAAATATGTAGCAAAAGCAAAAAATGTATAGACATTCTATTAAGAAATTACCTTTTTGTTGTTTGTTTACTGACCTTTCAACCATATTGCATTTATAATTGATCATCATACCTTTGGTCTACTGTTAACAGGCTACTGTAGAAAACAAAGTCAAACAAAAAAGAGAGAAAAAATTATAAATGCTGAATGTGTCTCATCTTAAATACATTGTTGTTGTTTTTGTTTCATTGAATTTGGATGTTTTGATGATTTAAGGAAAATTTACGTAGCATATATATTGATGTTTTAAATCAGAGTTTGTTAATGACACTTAATCATTAACAAACATTTAAAAAGCTTTATTACAATACTTATTGATAATATTAATGTAATAATATTGTTTTGTAACACCCTAAATCACTGAGCGCACAAACGCTACCCCTGTTACAAGCATGAGTGGTTGACTTCATGCAGACATGCGCAGACATTGAAGTACCGCGAGAGTGATTCAAAAGCCCACGAAACAGTGTAATCACGCGGTACTGTGATGTCATACTGGTTAACGCTAAGCCACGTGAAGCCGGACACAAGGGCTACACTAATCTTTGGGCTGGAGTAGCCTGTGGTTTTTAAGGCTTCGTGTCTCATCGCGTTAAACGATCGCAGAACGATTTATTTCTCTTTTTCACCTCGATCTTTGGCCTCGTGTGATTTACCAAAACCAACATGTGAAGTTACAACGCTGACGAAGGAGTTTCATCAGTAGAGGTAAGTAACCAACATTATGTTATGCATGTATGTAGTGGATCTAAAGATTGTTTGTCGTATATGATCATTCTTTTTTTGGTTTGTTTGTTTGTAACGTTTATCAATGCAAGCCAAAATCGATCTGCAAATCCTGAAGGCAAGGCACGTTGAACATGTAACCGTTTTCTCAGTGGTGGTGGGGTAAACATTTGCTAAGTTAGCCTAGACCAGCCCCTGTTTAACTTAAAGTTACTTGAGTTATAAAATGTATCAATCTTCCCGCCCGACTTGCTTGGAGTAAGTTAACGTTATGTAAACGACCGGTATTCACAAGAAGCCTTAAAGCTTTATAGCGAAGTGGTTTGATAATTAAGTTAATATATTTTATCAGTTGTATTAGCTATAAAGTTATTTATATCTGTGAATTAATTCGTATTTTTATCAGTTTCTAACAACACGTACATGACAAAAGGCTAGCGTAACGTTAATAACGTACGTTAAGTTACTTACCAACACGAACAAACTGAGTCTGACAGACAAATTAACTTAAAGCCAACAATTAAAAAAAAAAACATTATAAATTAACATAAACGTTATGTTTACGAATTATATTATTTACATGTTAATAATGATGTTAAATGCGAAGAAAATGTTGAAGTGTGCCTGAGGGAAAACGGTCATATGATGAAAATGGCGCTCACGTGACGTACGAATGGCCTCGCGACCACTGTCTATGCTCGCGACCAGCTCGCGTTTGCGCGACAGAAGGGTTAACTTCCTGCTCCAACCTGCAACCATTTGAATGCAGGGATAATAACAAATAACCAAAGTTTAATATTGCTGGATTTTTTATAATGGTTAATAAATGATGCGTGTAAATTTACACATATTTATTAAGTCACTGACATTGTTTTTTATTGCGTTTATTTCTTTTATATTGATTGAAAATGAAAACCTTATTTAATTTACCTAAAAAAATTTTGTGTTTAACACTGATTTATGTTGTTTTTCTGTTTAATATTAGTGTGTCCTGGTAAACGTGTGCTCGGAAACATGCAGATTACAGTATTTACAGAGCCGACCTTGAGTCACCCACTGATGGATAATCTGTTTACCTAAAAACAGGTAATGTGAATTCATTATATTTGCAATGTTTATACAAGTATATAATTTCACAAATATTAAATATTATTAACAATTATTATTAATAATGTACATATTAAATTATATTATACATGTTCAGTTGTTCTGTTAAGTTATTTGAAGGATATGCATGGTAGATCAATTAGATTATCTTTCTCACTAGCTATAAGCAGCATGCTATATAAATGTTCCACTTAAAGGTGTAGCGGAGGATTTTCTCGAATTTAAAAAAAAAACGCCGTCTCCGCTTTAAAAAAAAATGCAATTGCGCAACACTCCAGATTGACAACTAGGAGGACCAATAGTCTTGATGATCCACCCGGAAAACCTAAATTCTCCGCAATTCCTTTAATGTTTAATGCTCTTTTACCTTGATTGTTAGGGTGGTGTTCATACAAAGCAACTTATTGCTCATCTGCTTGAGAGAAAGTTACTGCTGGGGCTCTCCTGCTAAGGTTGTCTTAATTCTAAAAAGAAATTAAGTCATTTAGGCTTAGGTCATAGCAAGTTTTGAATGAATGACTTCACAATCTGTTTTAATAATGTTTATTTACAATGTACAGAGGCTAGATGTTTAGTCCACCGGTTGTCTTCTCCAACCTCTGAGTGAAGCCACCACGAGTGGTCGTGTTAACCAATTTTTTTTAATTTTAGTGCACAGTGAGTGTGTCTACATAGTCTAAACGCTTAATAAACTGATAACGTGTAAGGTCATTTAAATGCATAAAATGGTTTTCTTTTATAGGGTAAAGCCCATAAATGGCAAAAACTGATTGGCACAGGTAGTTTTTTTGCTCTTAAACCAGATTTTAACGTCTTTTTTGCCGTTTCGTATGTGCGTATGTCTCCACCTGTGATAGATAAACTTCACAAATAAAAGTAAATTAAAACGCTTGAAACATGTTAATGTAATAAGCTGATTTTTATAATATCATAATAAGATAATTGTCCTCTTATTATGTGCATGTAAACATACGCAATGTCTTTGTTTATCCTTTGTCTCAAGTCACACTGAGTGTGAGAAGTCATTTGTCCAGTGCTGTCTGGAAATCTAATGATAACTGCAATTCCTTCAGTCTAACATGATGGTTGAATTACACACAGATAAACTCAGACTTTATAGACCACAAGATTTGAGTTCGGGCAGATTAAGATAGTTGATTGAGTTTAGTTATTGTTTGGCTGTTGGCTCATATTATTATTGATTTTGACAATTTTCTTACAGCCCTTGTCTGTCAAAATAATGCAACCTCTGGTTGTAAAGCACATTTTAAACTGATCTTCTTCATTCTGTCACTAGCCCACCACAATCCATGTTTACCAGCTGTGAAAGTGCAGGCCAAAAATCTTCCTTCACCTGTGGGCCTCTACCCACATGTAGATAAGGTAATTCATTATTTGATTACTGTCGCTGTTTCTGTCACTGGGGCAAAATAACTGCCCTAGAGAACATGAAGAATAGCCAAAACTGTGGTATTGCGCTAGCCCTAAAAATGTGAGAATCTTGATGTTTCTAACACATGGTATAACTGCTTAGTAGGCATGGGCCAGTATAAGATTCTGGCGGTATGATTACCTTTAGCAAAAATACCACGGTTTCACAGTGTTGCGGTATTCCCATTGCTACACTAATTTTTTTTATTTTTAAATGGCAGGTAAAAATAAAGCCTTTAAATTATATTATATATAATATTTTCGAAATGTATATTACATGTAAACATCAAATCAATCACAGACCATTTTAGTGGTTTTGTAACCTTGACTGTTTAAAACCACGGTGTACCTTAAAACTGGTAACCAGCCCATGCCTACCGCGTAGTGTCTATTATTAAGGTGGTTGACAGGTCTGTTTGCATGTTATTGCATTGGTAATAATTTATTGTTTATAGTCCAATATTGATTGTGAGAATTATTTAAATTTCCTTAAAAATGTTCTAACATCTTTTCCTTTCTTTTCTTAATGCAGCACTTCAGGAGAAACCTGCCTGTGATCTGCTAAGATGCACAGATTCAACTCTGGCCCATTGTCATCCCAACACCTCATCTGCCATCAGTTTCGTTTAGTGTCGGTCTATTGCAAAAGTTCTTACTTTAAATGAGACTTTGTGTTAAGCAGGGGTTTCCAAACTTTTCATTCCACTACATATTAAGCCCAGGATACACAGCAGGATTTTTACAATCCAATAAGACCTTATCACACTGTGTGACAAGGATTGTTTAAACTACAGCAGTAGACTGTCGATGAAGACACCTATTGCATCTGAAGCTGCGACATCTGTCATCAACATGCGCTAGTGGTAAACAAATACAGGTATGCAGGTCGTAGAAGCATACACATTGTTGATGTGCAATGATCATGCTGAACTTCTTACACTGTCATAAAACTATCGTAGGTGTCTTTGGTCCCAGGACTGGGAAAACAGACGTCTTTAAACCTCTCACACTGTATGAGATAGGACCACCAATTAAGAGCCACGATCACAGAAATCTCCACGATTGTTTCACGATTGGTAATCTTTCATCTGGGACAGCCAAAAATCGTGCCGTGTATTATGGGCTTTAGACAGGTGTAATCTTATAGTATATCAAAACCATTGCTAATAATTAATTGGACAAACCATCACTACAATGCAACACTCACTATCTTACGGTGCGACCCACAAGTGGGTCTTCACCCACAGTTTAAAAACCCTGAGAATGAGAAAGAGTATGTTGTATTGTAATTAAAGTCACATCTAAGTGTTATGGAACAGTTTGTCATTATATTCACAGTATTACATGGTTCTTTCAGCAGTTACTATGTTACAGTGCTCTTAAAGTGTCCTGATCAGCTTTGGGTCTTGTGAAGTAATGTAATGAGAACGTGATCAATAGCTTTGCAGTATTTTGTTACACTGTGGCTGTAATCATATTAACACATAGGTTAAACATTTTATTAAAATTTGGTAAACAAACTAGTCAATATAATTCATGCTGTGATGCTGGATTAAACCTGGTCAAATGATTGTGTATTGTGTTTTCAATTTTTTATGAGGTTTCTTCATCTATTTAAACATTCTCAATATCACCTTTGGTTTGCTCAGAGTTTGTTCAGATGATTTTTAAAACTAAATGTTGTGAAAATGCAAGGTGTGTTACACAATTTCAATGGATGGCGTGGGGTCAAAAACTATCAAAAGTTTCAAGCTTAGATATATAACTGTTGACAAACACTTAATGTGAGTCACACCCAGTAATTATAATAAGCAGGAATTGCAGTAACCATTAAAGCAGGGTCACCTTAAGATAATCAGCTTGTTGGCAATTGTTTTATTTAATTAAATGTATAACTTTTTTCATTTCAGACTGATAAAACAGTCAGAGGGGCAGTGGCTGTTGGCAATGATGTTCTTGTGTGTTTTGTATTTGTTAATATTTTGTAGTCAGAAAGAGTATGAGATCACCTTTTCTTGTGCATGGTGCTTTATCTACGGTAAGTGCCTTTTTAACGTTTTGGATTAAACGCAAAATGTCTACATTGTTTTTTATTATACGTGATATGGGCTTTTATTAATTATATTTAATTATATTTTTTGTTTCAAAATTAATGCCAACCCTAAAAAACATGTTGACTATATTTTTTAAACAATTAAACAAGACATTTATTTAAAAAATGAAATGAGTTGGAGGTCTTTGCTGATTCGTCTGCGTTTGATCGGATTCAAGACCAAACGGAGATGCATTGCAGGCACGTAGGATTTAGAATTTTTTTAAGATCTTAAATACGTCTTGTAGAGATATGGAAGACGTATTATTCAAAGACGATCGTCCGCAGATGTAAAGATCTTTACAAGACGTATCTGAGACGTACGTGTGCTATCTGGGTTATTACCTCAACCTAGACAAATTAATACATACCTATCTTTTTTCAATGTATGCACTGTACAGCGCATTGTGAATGTGTTAGCATTTAGCCTAGCCCCATTCATTCCTATGGTACCAAAAAAAGGTTTTATTTTGTGGCACCATACTTACTGGTATAACTCCTCATGTAACAGTCTTTAAATAGGGAAACACAGAAGTGTTTGGTGGCCTTCTGTTTGGTACCATAGGAATCAATGGGTCTAGACTAAATGCTAACACATTCACGACGCACTGTACAGTACACGCATTGAAAAAAGATAGATATGTATTAATTTGTCTAGGTTGAGGTAATAACATAGTTTAATATGGCAAAAGGGTAGACTATTCCTTTAACCCACGTGTATAAATAAAACAGCTTGCTTATGGTCACTGATATTACAGAAATCTCCATCTAATGTGAGTGGACCTCATGTTATTCATTTTATTAAAGTGCTTTTCATTTCTTGTGTATAAAATCTTGTATGTTTAAGATGTTCAGTTAAAGAAACCTTTTTGTGTATTTAGGGGTAAGTAAGCAATGTTTTTATAATTACGGTGGGGGAAATTAAGGTTTGAACGCATCAACATTCTTTTCAGTACATATATTTCCATAGGTTATTCACCTGAAATTTTCACCAGACATCAATATTAATTCATGACATCAGCATATATAAAGAAACAACATTTAAAGTCTATAAATTAAATTATGTGCAATACAGCTGAATGACACAGAAAAGTCTTGAACACATTAAGAAAAAGCTAGTCACCAAGGAACCAGCTGCAATCCATAAGTATTTAGAAAGTAGCCTAGTTATATTTCCTATCTGTGGCAATTTTTTTATTATCTGCTGGGTTAGTAAATTGATGAGCTATAAAAAGGCTTTTCATTACCAAAATATCACACATACCTGTTGCCAAACATATTGATGGAATCGGATGCAGATGTATTTCAAAACTTCTGAATCTTTCTTTAACCCTGGACCAGGGGTCAAATTTGGCCAATGTTAATTAATGCTAAGAGTAGGGTTATTGGGTTCTCCAGGGTTAAGCACCATTGGAGCCATTATCCACTGTGGATCATAAATTAATACTGATGTCTGGTGAAACTTTCATGTGAATAACATCATTGGAAATATATGTAATGCATAAAATGTTGATGCGTTCAATACTTATTTCCCCCACTATAAGATCATTATGGTATGTGTTTATATTGGAACATATTATTCTGTTTACACGGGTCAATAGGCTGTTTCATGTGAGACACACACACAAGTTGCCACAGTTATGTGCCTGGCCCAAAGTTAACTTCCAGTCTGTGTTTGTTTACCATATGGCTAGTGGCTAAACTGACATCTGGAACAATACCTTGTCAAAAGTATAATTGTTTCCCTTTCCCAAAAATGAGGGGAGACGACAAGCATTGATTACCGCTGTGCGTTAAGAGATTTGGCAGCCAGTCAAGAATTCAAGGTAGTTGTATACATTAATTTTACACAGTAACGTTAGCTCAGTATAATAGTTAATACCCTAGCTATGATTTGAACTAAAGTGATCTACTTGTTATTTATTTAGCATGTTTTCAGAAATAATCTACTCTAAACCGAACTCTGTTGTTACTGATTCTTTGCAGAACTGGAACTTAAGTTTGGGCCACAACATTTTAGGGGATGGGGATGTGATGTTATGTATTTTAAAGTTGATGTACAAAGTCATGTTCCTAAATTTCATTTCATAGTACAGTTAGTTTCTTTACAGTAATGTACATTTTTACAATGAAAAACATTTGTGTTCTTCACATATATAAGCAATTAAAATTGTACAGTATTACTACTAAGCTACTGTCTGAATCCTTTTATGTCATGTGATTTTGTTTTTGTTGTTGTTTCTCTTTTAAATTGTTATTGTAATAAAGTCCTGTTTAATATATTAGAGAGTTGTTATGTGGTGGTACTTTAGTAAAACCATGATTAAACTGTAGTTCAATTGTAGTTGAACCATGGTTTCAAGTTACTACAGTTTTACTTTAGTATTACTACAGTATTGCTATAACAGAAGCATGGTTTTTGAAAACCATGGTTTTTTGGTGCAAACCATGGTTGTAGAAAACCATGGTTGTAGAAAACCATGGTTGTAGAAAACCATGGTTTTCAAAACCATGGTTTGCACCAAAAAACCATGGTTACTACAGCCATGGTTACTACAGTTTTACTGCAGTAAAACCATGGTTAATTTTCGTAAGGGATCAAGGATCACCTTTTCAAACAGGAAGTCCATCAATCTGTAGACATAGCCTTTAAAATAAAAATGCATGTGTGATATAATTTATAATTTAATTATTGTTTTTTTATTCACTTTGTGTGTGTGTGTGTGTGTGTGTGTGTGTGTGTGTGTGTGTGTGTGTGTAAATAAATAAATATATTTAAACTTACAATATGTTGCCTGTGTCTTTAATGGACGTGTGAAGTATTCCCCCTTTTTGGCTTTGGGAAACAAAAGCCTATACACTGGCTTTCCCATTTTTGTTTTAGCCTGAGGACGGTTGGAGTTCTCATTGAAATGCATACATGCCAAGTACAGTCTAGAGTAAAAAATAAAAATTACATTAACAAAAGGTAAGAGACATCTTTAGAGATTTAAAACACATAAATACTGTAATACGCACCTGCATAACATTCCAATGTAAGGGTAAACAACGTTTTTGGGAGCAAAGCGTAAAATTACGCTGTGAAAAGCTTCCAAAGACGAAGTTTGAAAGTGAGGGCTGAGTTTCTCAACATCTTTCAGCATTCTCTTGTTTGTGAGAAGCTTCTCGACGGTGTACAGTGCCTTAGTTGCTGTAATCAAATAAACAATTACCAATTTATAAAAAAGGTTTTGAACTTATCACAAATCACTTTAGTAATATAAAACTAAAAATGTAAATTAATGTGTATACCTGGTTGAAACCACTTGGTGGGGTCCTTTGATACATGTGTTGCATGTTCACACCGTGGGAAGGCTGGGGTGTCATGGACGTGAACATCTTGAATGTGGTTTACCATAGACAACCACTTCGCTACTCTCTCCTCAGCTGTTTTGGAAGAAGCTGCTGTCCAATAGACATGATTTTTTATGCTCCGCTGCCACTTTTTCACCACTTGACAGTCTTTGTCTTTGGCGATTGCTTCCAACTTCTTTGACAAACCTGAAAATAAAACAATCAATACCTTTTTCCAGATGCCAGACGTCATAGAACTGCGTCACTTTACGGTCCCTCAAGAATTTCTGGATCTGTGTATGACGATCGGTAACAATACAGTCAATCTTCACACCATGTGCCTCCAGAAATTCCAGACTTCTTTTCAGTCCCTCCTTTTCCATGTGGTAGCTACCACCAACCTCATTGCTCTGTAATAAGAAAGTGACATAAAATACAAAGATAAATAAAACAATCAAACTAATGAGTAAATTTGAATTCATTAGATTAAGGTTTTGGTACTTACTTGGACCAGCTGCATGTCCAATATGATATTGTTCTTTAGGTCCATAACAGTGTAGCTGCCGTACTTTGCTGAATGGCCTAAAAATATATTTTTGTTTGAGTACATATAGGTGTAATTATGATGTTAATAATCATACATTTTATCAAAAATTACTGACATCAGCACATACAGCTTAAATGCACCCTGCAAATACAAGTCTTTTACCTGGTGAGTCTGCTCTCATGTCACCACCCACAATTACTTTGTCCCCCTGGCTTAGCTCCTGCAACACTTCTTCTTGTTCCTTCTTCCATGTGTAGATTATTGCTGGTTCAAGATACATACTGGCATGCTTCCGGAAGGTTCTGTGGGTAATGCTCCTGACACGCATTGTTTGGAATATCTAAAAGTAATAAACAATAACTAGTTTTAAAGAAAGCTATAAATTATATGTTTGATTTTGTATATGTTCCTTTACAAATACCTTTTGTAATTGGAAGAACGATCCACCGTTGAAATATATCGCAGCAGATAACTGGAGGTTGCCCAAAGGTGTGCTCCCAACAACAGGTTGGCTTTTCCATTGACGGAAGTATTGACAGTGTGGACATAGTTGATCTATTGCAACAAAAGTCCCTTTTCTTCGTGGCCAAACATTACAGCGCCTCGAGCACACTGGGCAGGTATCAAAGAGTTGCAGGAGGCAGTTTTCAAATACAATGTATTTTGCATCCTCCTGCGTTGATGTACATCTAAAATTATAAACAATAAACATAAATTGCATTAAAGTTCAGTATACATTTTCATAAAAATACCAAAACATGAGAGAGTACATAGGATAAAATGACTCACTGAAGTTGTGATGACTCCGTGACAGTGGTGACCGACTCTGCAGGCTCGTATGTTGTCTCATGCTGATCAGTGACCTCAAATGAATCAGTTTCCTCCCCTTCCAGTTCAAAGCGCGCTCTTTTTGTTGGCCTTAAATCCTTCAATGATGTTGAGGTGAAATGTGGCAAAACAAAAGGTTGGAAAGTTTCAGCAGATGTAGTGGTTGAAACACCAACACTTTTGACTGCAGCCTCGGTTTGTGTTCCTATAAAACAAATAATTGTTTGTTATAAAAACTATTTTTTGAAAATATTAGGAATTACAACAATAACTTAAATGGGTAAAAAATTGGCCTCTGTGATAATCAAGATAAAAGGTACAGCCAATTAAACAGTTACAAACGCAAAACAACTATTTCAGTTATAATGTCACATTTTACATTATTGTTTCTATAGTGTTACAGACAACATTCCACCAACAGCAACATTTCGTATGCTCACTTGAATAGACATAGAACACATGCTCACAGACAGGCACCTAAGCAAGCAAGCAAACAAACAAACACACACAAACACACACTTCCCGATCCACATAAAAATTACGTGAAAACAAACACAGACTAGCCCACAGACACAATACATACAACGATACCGACAACATTTAACCAACAGCAATACATAGTAGGCCCATTTGAGTAAAGACGCATAGAGACACGCGCGCTTACAAACAATCGTGCGCGTGCACACCACCCCCCACCCCCACATACACACACTTACTTCACGACGATAGCCATATAAATTACGTTTAAAAAAAACATACAACACACCTTGCTTCTGAATTTAGGACCCAATGTTCCAAACGACAGCTGTGTTGAGTGAGATGTGCATTTCGGTGTGTCTGTTTGACAAGCTACATCCTGCTTTGTTGGGACATTCTGTGAATTGGGTAAAACACGAAGGTTACAAACAATCAGGACATATCAAGCGATCTTAAACAAAGTAACAGCTACACAAATTACTGAAATATATATGTACTTACAGATTGATGCGCTGTTTCTGTAGGATCCAATATAGTTGGAACAGCATTGTTTATCAATCTCAGTCTCGTTGCAAATCCAGAGTCGACCTGTGTCTTGTTTACAAAGGATTCCGGCGAGAAATGCAGTGAACAAACACTAAAACTCTTCCTCACGCGAGCTGGAACTTCGTTATAAACGAACTTTAACCACTCATTTCGAATGTTAGGCTCCGAAGGAAGGCTATGCCCTGCTGAAAAAAACAGCATCAAACCAGCATGGGAATTATGCTGGTCTATGCTGGTTTAGCTGGTGGTCACAGCATACCAGCACCAAAACACAACATATGCTGGTATGACCAGCATGGGATGCTGGTGCTAATGCTGGTTTAGCTGGTGCTAATGCTGGTTTAGCTGGTGCTAATGCTGGTTTGTTGCTGGTTTAGCTGGTGCTAATGCTGGTGCTGATGCTGGTTTGATGCTGGTTTAGCTGGTGTTCACTAGCAAACCAGCACCAAAACACAACATATGCTGGTCTTGCTGGTATGCTGTTTTTTTCAGCAGGGTGCAGCGACTGTGTTCTCCCACAGCCAGGTACGGCACAAACTTTGGCGATTTTTAAAGGCATGTTTTCAGATTAGACGCTGTGTAAGGTCTGGTGGAGATTCGTCTCGTGTGTTACTTCCGTACAAGCGAAGCTGTGGGCGGGGCTACAAAAGTAGACGTGTCCTTTTGGTTATGGGGAGGTGCTTCAATTCTACTTTGACGTCATTGATTTCCGAATTCCTCACTGGAGTGTTTAGCTGGCTTGGTGCCAAAAACGGTTATATTTCAGTAGCACGGACGTTTTCAGTTCTGAAACTTGCAGGATGTTTATTTAAATATGATGACCTCTTATATAACAAATTATCAAGTTAAAATTGAGTTTTTGATTCACCGCTCCTTTAAACATAACCTAATCTGATATTTTACAGAAGAAAATAATTTATCATCATTTTATTGTCACCGCAACAAACAACTTAAATTACTGTGATAATTTTTTTAGGCCATATCGCCCATCCCTAGTGTAAATGTACCGTCAGAGGGTGGCGATTTAAACCAGTGATATGATAGAAAGGTGGGGGGAGGGGCAGAAACAAGAGAGAGTAACTGGATGCACCATAGATGTAATCGCCTGCGCATTATATTAATATAATTTTATTTAAAATTTGCAGTCGCGCCAGTGCGACCTTTAAAGGTAGGGTAACAGATTTGATCATGAAACATTTTTTGTTATGCTGGTTAAAAGTCTCCTCATATCCTGATAGCAATCACTATGTTAAGTTGTTTAAATGTATTTGTAGAAATTTATGTCATCTGTTGAAAGGACCAAAAAATTTTCAACAAATCATAGATTTCGGTCCGAACGGATGTTTCCATTTTTGTCCCTCATACGTAAGCGTAATTTGAATGCCTACCGCGCAGCAAGTCCACGTAGACACCATACGTCATCGGCGCGTTCATGTGCGCTCATCTACTGTCTGTAAACAGTGAGAACACCATACTTTTCTGCTGAATTGACAACCTACACAGGAGGCACACAATGAAAG
This sequence comes from Paramisgurnus dabryanus, assembly GCF_030506205.2. Classification (NCBI taxonomy): domain Eukaryota; kingdom Metazoa; phylum Chordata; class Actinopteri; order Cypriniformes; family Cobitidae; genus Paramisgurnus; species Paramisgurnus dabryanus. Next base: position 47,902,789 of record NC_133343.1, read on the forward strand.
ACATCTTTTATAACAACAACAGCAAAAACTGCCTGGATCAGCAAGAGCAAAAACCCAAATTAACATCGGTAACTTTACTGCTTTACCACGAGATGAAACAGCTGCAGGAGGCAAAGAGTCTGAAAGGGTCGTTGCACTGTTTATTTTGGTAAGGTAGGTACGCGATATGTTTGTACTGAGATGGATTCAGATATTCAACTTTGATGAAACATTGTGTTGCTTATGAAATTTGTGTTCGTTTACGGATTAGCGTAACGATATAGTTTCTACGTCTACACAACCGAACGTGTGCTTAGCCTTAAACTAATTCTGATGTAAACCAGTTGTTTGGTTATTTTGGAAGTGTTATTTGACTTTGTACTGCAAAGTTTTCTCACTGCTGAATGAGTCATGAGATGTGACCGTCTGATCTGTGCGTGTTCATGTGTTTGGAAAGAGGCGTGACTTTGGATGGCGATTTGACTAGAGGGTGGGATTGGGATTTCATTGCTAGGTGGCTACCGTTAGCATTTTTTAAAATGTGTTACCCTACCTTTAAAGGACAAGTTCGGAATTTTACACTTAACTCTTTCACCGCCAGCGTTTTTAAGAAAAGTTGCCAGCCAGCGCCAGCGTTTTTCATGATTTTCACCAAAGTTTAATGCCTTCCAAAAAATGTTCTTCTTTAAATAAATAAACATACAATATACCAAATGAAAGAACAGACCCTCTGCTTTCAAACAAAAAAAAACGTTTCATCCTACCTTTAGTGGTTCTTTTGCAATCAGCTTTTGAATATGGGTAGGTTTTTGCAAAAACACAATATTTTGAGCAATAAGCAAAAATAATTCCATATTTGTGACGGACTTTTCATAGAGATCCCATTCAGAGCGATCTTTAAAACAGACACGGACATGCAGCAGCTTGCCATAGGGCAATGCTTCTGGTTTTAAAAAGTTGCGGAAGGGCGCCACCTGGTGGATAATAGCGGTATTGCGGAAAGACGGAAAATCTCGTCATTGGCGGGGAAGCGTTTTCTCTTAATTGACGAGATATCTCGTCAATGGCGGGGAAAGAGTTAAAGCCCTGTTTTCAGATTGTTTATGATGAAATAGAAGTGTTTTGAGTGAAATGTGGAAATATGCTGCTGGCCCGAGTATTTTCTGTGGTATCACCCCCACCCCTACAGATGTGGCCTTTAAAAATGCGCGTTTTCTCCCGCGGCATTCGCCAAATCGTCTCGCGGAATCTCGCAGAATTCTGCAAGTGTTTTCGGGGGTGCCATTTTCCCTGTTCCCTTAAAGAGCACCTATTATGAGATACACGTTTTTAAACATCCTTTTGTGTGTAAGTGTGTATTAGTACATGCTAACGTTATTCAAAAAGTACATACCTCAAAGAAAACGATGATGCTAGTTATCGTCTCTAACGTTCGAGGACTACAAAAAACACTCGGATTGTAGGCAACAGTTTACTTTCTGGGATTAGTGACGTAGATAAGAACAACATTATCATAGTTCAGCCCTCTCTGCTTTGCTTGGGTACGCCCTCAAAGACGGGGGTGGGGAGCGCCGAGTCAGAAGAGAGCTAAAAGGGCGGAGGTCGGGAGTCCCTGCTTTGACTCTGTTTGCAAACTCTTGTTTCATTGTTTAAGCGATTAAATCTCTCGAGTAGACGCTGTCTCTTAAGATGCGAGGGCAAAATAGCACTTTATGGACTTAAGGGCGATTTATAGTCGTGCGTAGGTCCTACGGCGTAGCTACGGCGTAGGCTATCCGTAGCCTGTGCGTAGCTCTGCGTAGCTTGACGCGCACCTCACAAAATTTCTATCAGCGCGTCGGCTCTACGCGGACCGTAAGCGCTGTGATTGGTCCACCAGAACCCCTCCCGTCAGATAAAAAAAAACTGCGTCATAGGTATTTCCGTTTGAGATGGTGAAAACAAAGATGAGTCAAGTTCAGGAGTGATTTAACTCAAACTGAAACATAAGTTGCTGTTTATTTACTTCCATCATTGCTGGTCTTCTCAAATTATACACAACAAGTTGCTATTTCGTCTTCGTTTGTGGGTTAACTTGCTTAGCTTCTTCTTCTGTGATGACTTCTGCTGCTACTGTGGATACACGCGTGATTACTGCCAACCAGCGGTTTCGCGGGTGTTTGCACGTCGACGCGGACGGCGACGCACAAGTATAAATGAAAACCGACGCGGAACCTACGCCGTCGCTGCTACGCCGTAGGACCTACGCACGACTATAAATCGCCCTTTACACAGAGGACATCATGTTTAATACGGTTCCGGAAAAATCCAGTCAGAAGTTGTTCACGGAGTTTTCACAATAACTGCTTCTCATGAACCGAAGCTGGATTTGCGCGACGTCTCCTCCTGAAAGTTGGATTAGTGTGCACTTCTGGATCACAGGCTGTAAGTATTCACATTTATTATTAGCCTTTTACTGTACCTTACGTAACCGGTAACCGAAGATTAACATAATGTGCGTGTAGAGCTAAGCTTGCAAGCTAATTGTTTTGTGTTGTAATACTGTATTTCATAAACAACGGTCCATATTTACACACGTGTATGTTGAATTATGCAGACTATCGTTTTTTTTATCGATGTTGGTTTAGACATGTTTACAAACTTGCTAAGTTGCTAAGCTAAATACAAATACCAGCTAAACTGTTACCGGTAAAATTTGTTCTCATGATCAAACTCAAGAAACTCTAAGTACAGATGATTTGTTTAAAGTTATATGTATTTTACTGTTGTATTTACTTGAAGCTTTCTTAGATTTTGAAACGAAGTAAACACGTAATGTGTGTTGCTAATGTTGGGCCATGTAATATGTAATACATTAACGTTTTAATGAATAGTCTAACGATTTATAGTCGTTGTACTCTATTGTTATAATATTTCTTTTTGACTGAATACATGTTTGTTTTATTTGTCTATATCCTAGATTCGCAGCTGGACACACTCTTCCACACTGTATGCAAACATGCAACATCATTACACACAGTACAAGGAGTCAGACTGGCATATGAGGAGCAAAGGTGTGTAACACATATGATGTATTTAGCTAGTGAAACCACTACCAGTCTTAAATGTATAACTGATGATGACAAAGTTTTTTTTCTCTGCATAATAATAGGAACCCAGGCAGTAGCATCGTTTCACAATGTTTCCATCCCCATCCTCAGTGGATGCCTTTGCCGTCCGTAGCCTGAGATTTCAGATTTGCAGCAAAAAAAAATTTATTTTCTCATTTATTGGAATGCTGTGCAGGTATTTAAGTATTTTAGTAACTGTGTTAAATAAAGTAGTATTTACTTTTACAATAAATTAATTGCTTGTTTATATTTTACAGGTATTTGTACCTTGCAGCCATCCATTGCAATGTCACCAAGCCGTAACAAAAGCAGGAGAGGGAAAGGGCTATGTTCCCAAAACACACAAGTGACATACTATAAGCAGTATTTTTTTATTTTAAATACATTCATAATCAAAAACGTAATGTATGAAGCAGGGAAATAAATGATCAAGACAAAAGATTTATTGACTGCAATATTTCTACAGTTATGTGGATGATGTGATCAGGCTTGTGTTTGATGAGGTATTTGAAGATAAGCTGAAGGAAACCCCGATTCCAATGGACCTGGCATCACAGTTTGAGAGACCTTCAAAGGAGGACGTGATTGCATGCCATCTTCAGTGCAGGGGTCGTCGAAAGCCAAAATTGTGACTGATCTGATCAGGAAGCTCCAAGCATATCTGGAGATCAACACACGACAGGATGATAACCTTATAGTATCGTCTTAAATAGCACCAGCTGACAAAGCTTTGATATGCCATTTATCTGAATAGATAGCTGTAAGAAATGAATTGAACAATTTTTGAAAGAAGAACACAATATGGTTACTAAAGTATGTTTATTTGTATATTGTTTAACATTTAAATATATATTTGTAATAAATAAAAAAAACTTTTGACTGACTATTATATTTTCTTTAAAGTTACATCTTTTGTTCTTTTGGGAACTTTGTTACTATAATGATACTTAAGTGTTATTGGTTTAAAAATGTAATAAAACTTACTCTAGTCCTGCGCCTCAAAGGCTTATAGTCGGTACAATAAATGTTCTGTGTGTAGGGATTTTGACAATTTGTGCAAAACCTGGATGATGAATCACGCAGGTAAGAGGCCCTGGAACCTGTTGCATTCTCCTTAAAACCTAATAAGTAAAAACGTAGCACTTATAAGTAAGCAGTCTTTCATAATAAAGTTTACCATAGTGAAATAATGTAGAACATTCATTTCAATTAATACTTTCTTTGTGCTACATTTGGTGTTTCCATATAGTTTGCACAGTGATATAGTATGTAAGCAGTCTTTTATAATAAAGTTTACTATCCCAGCAGGCATATGACCGACCTTCAACGTTGAAATTTGGTTGAAATAACGTCAGTTGTTTGTTCAACGTTGATTCAACGTTGAAACAACGTTGAAACAACAGTGAAGTAAATGGTTGCAGAGAGACAATAAAATAACGTTTTATAATATGTGAATCATTCAGAAAAAAAATGTAAAAACTCATTTTATAAAATTGATGAAATTATAAAAAAATTTAACAAATAATTGAATATACAGGTAGCGATGTAATCTCGCGAGATTACACGAGACTGGACTGTTTTAACGGCTGTCTGCGAGATCTTGCGTATCACACGAGAAAATGCTTCAGAGAAAGAAGAGGTAAGGAAATATAAGTCAATGTAAACGTATAACGTTATTTTATTCACATATACAAAGTGGTATGACAAAAAAGCACGATGCCAAATCGGGTTTTTTTCTGTTAGTTGCGAATGTATTCATTATAGTAGTTAATTTACTAGTCCAATGGATGTTCCCGCCGAAATTGGACTTCGTTATTATAAATATTAATAAATTAATATGAGGTGTGTTTTTATCAACTTAACCACTTGGTTGTTTTTGCTTCAGAAAAGCAACTAGTTATAAATGTAAGAGCTTTTTTGGACAACTTCGGTGAAAAAGTGTTGATTTCGTAGTTCAATCAGCGTAACTTATATCCGAGAGGTCTTACAGGCGCCACAGACACCTATCAGCCTTTTGTAAGAAGGAGCAGCTCGAGTGCGGTGCGGTCCGGTCAGTGTTAAGCTGATTAGTTTCTCAAATTCATATTACTGATAAAGTGTTAAAACTTAGATGAGATGTTGGTGTTTTATGGCTCATGAATTCGCAATAACGAATACGTATAGCAGTTCGTGTTAATGACATTAATCCAAACATATTGATGACGTGATAACATGGGCGTCGAATCCAATATTATGGTGCGTTCCAGGCAGGTTTTTAAACCCATGAGTTACGACTTCAAAACCACGACTCACGACCCTATGCGTTCCAGGCAGCCTGTAACTCGTGTTTTTACAACCTTCTACTGGTGAAAGTGCACTGGAACGGCAGTCAAACCCGTGACTTCCCACCCGTGAACTCGTACTAGATCGATCTACTCCCAGTTCAAAGTCGTGAGTCGTGGTTTTGAAGTCGTGAGTTACGGGTTACAGGTTGCCTGGAACGCAGCATTAATCATGCTGAGGTTTTCTCAACGGGGTTATGTGTATAAATGCAGTTATAAAATTAAAAGGGACAAGATAGTCGACGTGACCCTCATGTTTCCATGGCAATCAGTCAATTACGCTTATGACGCTCACCTGCGGTCATTCGCGCAGTATCCATGATTTTAAGCGGCATGAAAGTTAACTCCTTTGTACGAAAATATCATGTCGTGTAAGTTTGCATGTTCTATTCAAATTGAAATACATTGTAACGGTGTAATTTTGCTTACTTGTTGAATAGTTAGCAAGTTTTAATGGAAATAGAGAATAATGGTTATCTAGACAAATGTGCTCTTGTTTTTAGTATATTTTTATAACTCTTTTGTAATGTCTTCGTTATCAGAGCCCTTCAAATTAGAATATCGATGATGATCTTGTCAATGCTGAGATTTTCTTGCATCAACAGCCACTACATCTGGATCAGGTAATGTTGTGTTAACCCTGCTATTCTACAGTATTTACTTAAATGCAGTATGCAAGTGTATGTATTCATGTTCTGATAAATGTCATTATAGAATTCTCTTCCAATATTGCACTAATTTTTCTTTTTTATATTTTGTCAAGATTGAACAAGAAACAGACAGCAAGGGTTGTCAGGTCAGAAACAGAATGACACACAAACACAAGAAACTTGACAGGTGAGAATTGAGAGTGGCTTTTTAAAACACCTGCTACTTGTTTCTCAAGAATGGTTTATCATTGTCATTAGGAAAATATAAGAAACTAATTTAGGATACAATGGTTACTTTTCAGCACAGCAATTAATTTCTTTTGTATGCCACTATTCCTTCTACAGTATGTAGGCCTACATATTTCAAACCCTTTGTTTTAAGTAGACAGAGACAAAAGTTAATCCAGTGTTCAGAGTGGATGTTGATGCAAGTTTTATAGAGGCTTCATATTGACAGAAAAAATGGGTCTTTGTGGTTGTGTACATGACAGCATATATTTGTTCATATCTTTATGTATTATGGCTTTAATCATAATTTTTTTAATTGTCAATGAGCTACCACCTACCCTGGTAATGCACCACCAAGATACCATGTTGTAATAGAAATCCGTAATTTACCATTTCTTTTTTGTGAAGCGTCTCCCCTAAAACCTTACAATGCATTTAATATTTGTTTTGTAACCAAATCAAATTCTACTAATCCTAATAATTAAGATGCAGTGTTTTGTATTTCACAATTTATGTTTTCTTTTTAAAAGGGGCAATGACTTGTTTTTATTTTATTATGTGTTTTAAATTGTAGGCAGATCAACATGGAATTTGAAGACGTGTGATAAAATACAGAGAGGTGAAGTAGTGTGTCTTTCCAGATCCCCAAATCATTCCTTCTTAAAAGGTAATGAATAGTGTTATGACAAAAAATGTAAACATTCTTAATTTCTTTAAAAGTTGTACTTGGGCCACAGTTTTCTGTATTTCTAACAAAAAGATTACATTTATATTTCTATACTAAGGAAATATGTTTTTCTTTTTCCAAACTTTATCAAATGCAATGATCGCTAAGATGAGCCTGAAGAGGAGATTTGGGAAGATGCTGTTTCGTAAGTCGCTTTGCCAGATCACCTGTGGTAAGTTTGTAAAACATATATTAAAAATAGGATTAGAACATCTCCTAATCAAAAGTTTTTGATCAGGTCAGGATGTCTGCTAACAAGATGCCTTGCTGGTCTGGGCGAGTTTAAAGTCTTACACAGACAATCCAGAAGTTCCCTTTCAGTCGGTCACTACGACGTCACGTCGTGACCGACGAATTGGGAACTCGCTTAGAGAGACCAATCTGCTTCGAATAATACTAAAACGCCAATGAACTTGGCATTGAGATATTTGCATAATGCTGGCGCCGCCCCGCCAGGTGCGTATATAAGCAGCAGGTGCAAATAGGGAAATTAGCTTTTTATCGCTTCGAAAGCCGGCAGTATCTGCTACTGAGAAGCTACTTTACTCTGTTGGGATTTGATTGCTGAAGTTGGTTGAACTAGCAGTATCACAGCGGACGCTTCGCTTATTCCACGGCTCTACATCTGTTTATTGTTTTGAGTTTAGTGTGTGCGTTGCCTTCCTGTGCGCTCATCAACTAAGCATCTGAGTAAATTTCCCTAAAAGAGTGATACGAGAGAGCTTTGTGCCTTGTTAAAGGCAGCCACTCTCTCGTATATGCGGAGATCAGCGTCCTTTTCAGGATAGCTTTTCGCCCGTGCGATCTTGGATGCGAGAAGTATAAGGGTTCCAGTGGCGGTCACGAGCGCTGTCTTCGTGCTCAGGCATCGAGCACTCCGGGGTTGCGTTCGTGGAGAGTTTCTGTTCTCTCTGTGAGAGCATAACCCTCTTGGATTGCGGAGACGACTGTCGTTTCTACGGGAACGCTGTCCGCGCCTTTGCAGTGCTGACGCCGCCATGGTGCGGCTGTCAAGCGCTCGCAGGGCGCCCTTCGCGTCACTACGCTGAGTAGGACGGAGGATGCGTCCTCCACCTACCGGCCTTCTCATCCTCAGCCGGTTGAGGCTCCGGTGGAGACTGCAGAGTCGTGTTCTACGATGTCTGCCGAATCCATTGGACCTCCTTCTGGTCCCGTCACTTCTGCAGCATCAGAGGGGTGTCCATTTTTCCTCCGAGGCAGAGTCGTTCCGGAGATGGCGGCCGTGCCCGCTCGAGCGGCGGAGACGGTAGAGTTGGAAAGGTTAACCCCTCTCCACCCGAACCGTCCCGCCCACATGATTGGTACTTCGGAGCTGCTCGGTCCTCTCCTCCTGTGCTTTCTTCCCCGACGGCACGAAGAGCTGACGTGATTTGCGGCCGTCCGGCCGTTCAGCTTTCACCCCTCACCTCCCTCACCAACGGAGCCGCTAAGGGCGGGGACCCCTTCAGTGGAGCGGGATGCGTTCCTGGAGGGACCACCCAACCCTTCCCTCCCGTGTTTGTAGACAGTCGTCCGGTTACGGACGCTGCCCATCAGGCATGCCGGAGAGGCGGCTTCAGCCCTGCACGTAATAACGTTGCTGCAGGCTCACCAAGGATTTACCAGGGAGGCCGCGACCTTCAGTCGTGCGATGTCCACCTCAGTGGTTCAAGATTGCCACCTTTGGCTGTGTCTGGCTGACATGACGGACGCAGACGAGAACAACTTGAATGCTCCTGTCTCACAGACCGGCCTCTTCGGCGAGCCAGGGGAGTCGTACAGCTCCGCTGCGCAGACTGAGGCGATCTCCTAGGAAGAGAGCTGCCCTTGGTCCACCACGCCGGCTCCTCAGTCTGCCTCTCGCCGTCGGCGTCCTGCGGCGACCACCTCCGTTCCCCTCCTCGGACCCCATCTCGGCAGCGCAGGGGAACCGGTAGTCAGCAGCTCGCCCCGCCCGCTTAGCCGCTTCCCGTGAAGATCGGGAGTTTAAGTGGCCAGTAATGGGCGACCCGGATTGGCAGAGGATCACTCTTCAGGAGATGGAGCTCCTTCCCCCGATAGAGGGTCGGGTGGAAAATCCTTGGTTTGCATATGTTCCACCGGCTGTTCGGCCGGTACCCACTTAACCACACATAAGAGTGCATTCCTCTTCCCTCTCTAGGTCTCCGGAGGATCGAGGGAGCCGTGAGCGGGTACACACCAGCTCCCCTACCTCTCCTCTTTCGCCAGCGGGTGACCTGAGGAGTCCGAGCTCTCCGCTGAGGAGACCGGACCACCAGCACCCTCATCGGAGTCTGCGCACTCCGTAGAGGAGACCAGACGACCGTCACCCTCAGCGGGCTCAGGTCAGTGTCACACACACATACTGTAGATGTTTATGCTGTCACAGCAGACGCACCGGCAGTCCCACCTGTCTCGCTTCGCTGCCCCACCGCGGGTACTTGTCGTTAGTGTCGTTAATTCTCCTCGTACGGTGCCTGGGTGCTTGGCTTCAGTTCCCAGCCCGTTTCGTTGGGTTTTACGCACGATCCGCCTCGGTTACAAAATCCGGCACACCCCAAAATTCTCGGGCTTTCGTTTCACTGTGGTGAAAGCGTCCGATGCACATGTACTGCGTGCAAAAGTCGATGTCCTGTTGGCGAAGGATGTTCGAGCCGGTCCCTCTTACCGAGATGATGATGATAGGGTTTTTCCAGCCTTTATCTCATAGTACCCAAAATACGCGGCGGGTTACGATCGATTTGATTTACGCACCGGCTCTACAAAGGTGTTCTTTTTGGATGATAACGCCGAGGCTCGTATTTCAATATTCAGATCGGGTTGCAGCCTTAGACCTGTAAGACGTGTCTTTATGTGTCCATCTCCCCTCGCTTTAGACCGTTTTTTCGCTCTGCGTCGTGGGGTGGGCATATTAATACTAAGTACACCATTCGAGCTGTCTCTCTCTCTCCGTGTCTCCATGTGCTAGTCACGGCATTAAAATGTCAGAGAGAGAGCGTTGTTCGCATTCTGCTTTTTTCTACGTCGACTTATAATAGCCCGTTCTTGGCAGACGTGCGCGAACACAGAGAGTTAATGCTTCGGCATCTCGCTCGTTTAAGTCTTCAGGTCGACTGGGAAAGAGCAACTTTGCCCCGTGCAGAGGATCCTTTTTCTCAGTATGGAAATAAGACTCAATCGACTAATTGGCGTGTTTAACAAGAGCGCGCAACCAGTCAGTTCTGACTTGCCTCGGTTTAATTCGAGGGAAGTACGCGGTCCCTCTGAAACAATTTCAGAAGCTCCTGGACATATGACAGCATGCTGCGGCTGTGACACCGCCCGAGCTGCTTCATATGAGACCGCTTCAGCGTTGGCTTACGATCGAGTCTCGAGGAGAGCGTGGCACACCGACATACACCGTGTAAACATTGCACCTGCGTGTCATTTAAATTTTTCCCCGTGGTAGACCCGGCATTTCCGATAGAAGATATGCCCCTGAGGGGTCTCCTAGCATTCTGTATATTGCAATGCCCTCAGCACGGGATGATCAGCCACGTATGACGGGCTTGCAGTCTCAGGGGTGTGCATTGCACCCCAACTGCCGCGAGCGGTGCGCTGTATATCTGGGACTTGTACGCTCCGCTATGGAGATGCGAGGGAAGGATGTATTAGCCGACACCAATAACATTGCGACTGTTGCGTTATTTACCGTTAAGGCGGTTTTGCGCTCTCGTCACCTGTCGCATCTTGCTCGTCATCTCCTCCTTTGGAGTCAGAAGCATCTGAGGTCCCTTCGTGCCATTTACATCCCGGGTTCGCTCAGTACAGCGGCAGACGCGCTTCCCGAGCTGCGCCCCCGGCGAATGGCGACTCCACCTCCAGACGGTCCAGCTAATTTGGAAGAAGTTCGGTTGTGCGTAGATAGATCTGTTTGCGTCGCCGGACGATACCCACTGTCGCCTATTTTATTCATTAACCGAGGGCAGCCTCGGCGTGGATGCGTTGGCACACAGCTGGCCGCGGGGGGTGCGTAAATACGCATTCCTTCCAGTGAGCTTTATTGCGCAGACACTGTGCAAAGTCAGGCAGGACGAGGAGAGCCTTTATTAATCGTCCGTACTGGACGACCAAGAATTGGTTTTCATAGTTAATGCTCCTCGCGACAGCCCTCCCTGGCGGATTCCCCTGAGGAAGGACTTTCTTTCTCAAGGAGGGGACCTATGCGATCTCCATGTATGGTCGTTGAGCGCGCGCAAGGTTTAGGTGATTTATCGCAAGCGGTATCTAACACCATCGACGCGGTTCGAGCACCGTCCACAAGACGGGCTTACGCGCTTAATGAAACCTTTTTCGTCACCCGGTGCTCTTCGCAACGCGAGGACCCCAGAGAATGCCCATTAACATTGTGCTTTTATATCTTTAACATAGGTTAGGTGGTAGGCTGTCCCTCCGCCATTAAAGTTGATATCGCCGCTATTTCTGCTCATCACTCACTTATCAACGGCAGACCAGTTGGCCAGCATGATTTAATTATTACATTTTAAGAGGCGCTCGCAGGCTAAACCCCTCGCGCCCTCCCTCTTTCCTCCTGAGACCTGTCCATGGTGCTGAAGCCTTCAGGTCTCCCTTTTGAGCCTTTGCAGTCTACGAGTCTGATGTTTTTATCAATGAAAACTCTGACCCTGATAGCATTGGCCTCCATGAAGAGAGTAGGGGATTTACATGCATTCTCTGTTGACGATTCGTGCTTTTAGTTTGGTCCTGCTGTCTCACTGAGACCCAGACCAGGCTACGTGCCCAAAGTTCCCACCACTCCCTTCAGAGATAAGGTGGTGAGCTTGCAAGCGCTGCCCCCGGAGGACGCAGACCCAACCATGGCTTTGTTGTGCCCCGTACACGCACTGCGACTCTACGTGGTTCGCACGCAAAGCCTCAGGACCTCAGACCAGCTCTTTGTTTGTTATGGTGGCCAGCAGAAAGGGAAAGCTGTCACAAGCAGAGGATGTCTCTTTGGATAGTTGTTACTATCGCCCTGGCTTATAATCTTCAGGGTATTCCTTGCCCCTTTAATTTGAGAGCGCACTCCACACGGAGCGTTGCCTCATCTTGGGCTTTAGCTCGTGGTTCTTTGCTAACAGACATCTGCAGAGCTGTTGGTTGGGCGACACCTAATACGTTCATTAGATTTTACAGTGTTCGTATCGAGCCTGTATCCTCTCGTGTTCTTTCCTCACCAGGGGGAGCACGGAGAGCAGTCTCGCAGGTCGGCTTGCAGCCTCCAACTGATGCTTCATAACTGTGTCAGTATGGAAGGCCTTCAGAACAAAAATGCGTAATGGTTTGAATTGTTCTTCCTCCGCTGCCTTGGCAGCCTTTGTTGTGGAGCATTGGCTGTCAGCCTTTCACTAGCTGTATCCTCGCGAACCTACGTGTCTGGCTCGGGCTCCACATTGCGTCCCAACGGGTTCCTTTGTGAGTATTTTCCGTGGGGTTAATCCTACCAGCCCACGTTTCCCTCAGCAGAGCACTGCTTTGCTTACACAGCCAAGGCTGTCTTTATTCCTCAACTACGGTTGACTTTCGCCCACCTTTAGCCCTTAAGAGGGGCGGTGGCTTCCGCAGCGTTCCTAACTCGCTCAGGTAGGGCGCTTCCCAGTCGCTGGCACTTCTGTGGGGTTAAAGGAACAACTAGTGCCCGGCCTTCTGCCTTAAAACCTACCTCCTCCTCCTTAAGTGGAACCGGAGGGCTTTTACGCAGACACTGGAAGAGCAGGGTACCCCCAGGATTGTCAAACCTAAATTCAAGGCTTTTTAAGACCTTTTTAATACCACTTCAAATGAAATTTAATACCTACATCGCACCCATTCGGGTAGAATAAATAATTTTAAATAACGTATACCTCAAATAATTACTATTTACAAGTGTTTGAACATTCATGACAACATGCCTCAAAGGCTGAGTCCAAGGCTTAAACGTCCTAACCCTTATCTTTACCCAACAATCAAAACCAACAATCAAATAGATTTAAATTTACATTTATAAATTTATTGTAAATTTGAAAATCCCCAAATCAGGGATGGACAATGGAGGGCCAGGGGCCACATGCAGCCCTCCTCTTTATCTTGTGCAGCCCGCCACGTTTTAATATGACCATTATGTCGGAGAAGGTAATTTATGTTAAGACAATAGCCTTGTTTGATGCATGAAATAAGCTGCAAACCAAACAATAACACAAATTTTAATGTATTCATTTTTTGCTGTTTAATATAGTTAAGATAATAACAACATCTAATATCAGTAATGCTCTGAACCAGAACAATACTGACAAACAAAATAAACCATATTATGAAAAACAAAAACCCCTCAAACACAACAACAAATTAAAATGTAATGCTGTTTTGACCCTAAAAAGACAAGAGATCTGTTCACTGCACCAAACAAAAAACTGGAAACAAGCTCACATATAGATATATTTCCGTTAATATTTTCTGTTAATCTTTATACAGGACCATATTAAAGTTTTCTAATGCTAACTTAGTGTGACAATGTAAATATGTAGCCTATAGTATATATTGCAAGATGATATTATCTAATTAAACAAAATATATAATAGCTTTCAAATCTGCGTTATTGTTTGCAGCTTATTATTGCATGGATCACACAAGACTATTGTTTAACATATAAATGACCTTCTCCGACATAATGATCATATTAAAACGTGTCTTCTCTACCTAGATTTACTAGAGACGGATTGTGGAACAGAAGATTGTTTAAATCTGATTAAATCAAACAACCGATCACAGGTGCTTGGACACCCGTCATTGTCCCGCCCCCACAGTCCCAAAGTCAACTTGATCGAGCAAGTGCGTGTTGTGCAGCTGCGAGCGCATGAGAAAGTCGAGCGAGCGCTCATCCCAGCCTTTACTTTATCATCCCGGCCTTTTTACTGAACTTTTTACTTTGCTCACTTGACTGTGCGCTTTGAACAGAGGTGCGCTCTCGGGAGGATGTTTTTCTGCGCGCGAATAGTGTTCTGCGCGCTCGCTAAGATGCTTTTCCGAACATGGATAGTGTTCTGCGCTCGTATCTATCGCTCGCGCGTGGTTTTCCTGCACGCGAGTCTTGTGTCTGAATTAACAGCATATAAATCTATTGATCATTTGAAAAATTAAGACCTCCGTGAAAAATTCAAGACTTTGAGGTGACATTCAATACCTTTTAAGGCCTTAATATGGGAAAATGAAATTCAATACTTTTTCAAGACTTTTAAGACTCCGCGGGTACCCTGAAGAGGTCAGCCCCTAGTGGCGTTTTGGTAGGGATTCCCAATTCGTCGGTCACGACGTGACGTCGTAGTGACCGACTGAAAGGGAACGTCTCGGTTACGGATGTAACCCTCGTTCCCTGAAGGAGGGAACAGAGACGTCACGTCCCGTCGCCACAGGTGCTGCCACCTGCTGTTACGGCCGGTCACACTTTCCGGCTTTCTCAGCGAAAAAGAAGCTAATTTCCCTATTTGCACCTGCTGCTTATATACGCACCTGGCGGGGCGGCACCAGCATTATGCAAATATCTCAATGCCAAGTTCATTGGCGTTTTAGTAGTATTCGAAGCAGATTGGTCTCTCTAAGCGAGTTCCCAATTCGTCGGTCACGACGTGACGTCTCCGTTCCCTCCTTCAGGGAACGAGGGTTACATCCGTAACCGAGACGTTCTGAAGTCCATCTTCGATTTCATTGGTAAGGGACTACACAAAAGGCTGTTTGACCTAAACGTAAAGCAACCTGTCAGTGTTTGCTTTGTTAAGCATCTCATTTAGGGGTGTTGAAAATATAAAGTTAATATCACTTAAGCATTCAGTATTGGATTCATTTGTAACCACATCGATCAGAAGCACCATTCACTACCATAGTATTCTTTTATCCTACTATGTAAGTCAATGGTGCTTCTGGTCAGTTTGGTTGCAGACATTCCCTAAAAAATCTTTGTGTTCATCAGGACGATTTAAGGTGTAGAAACATCTCAGCAACCTCAGTTTTTGCAAAGGATCTGAATATGTATAATGTAAACATGATATGTTTTCTTTTTTCGTACATTTGCAAAAGTTTCTAAAATTCTGTTTTTACTTTGTAAAAATATCTAAACAATTACAGTATCATGCAACAACATAAAATTGAAAGTAAAAAGGTGTATGATTTCTGAATGCACTGTAGATGATATTAATTGAACCTCATTGTCATCTTCGTAAACACAACAGCTTTGTTCTTTAATCAGATGGCTATGCAATGTTTCAAGTCAGACTATCAAAGAAAACACATCTTGCCCTGATGTGCAATAACAAGATTTTTTTGAACATGGGCTAAAATGCAGCATTTTTTGAAAATTAAATATCTTGTGTTTTTTTCCCTCCTTAGATGCTGTCATCGTATTAAGTACAGCATAAGTCAGAATGGATGGGTGGTGGTGGCCATAAGAAGACTGTCAACTAAACCAACAACAAAAATCATATTTGCAGTTTTTCTTGAAAAAAGTTTTTCTATTCAGATTAATAAAATGACTTTTAAACATGATTTTGTTTCATATTTAATGATTTTATTATATGTTTAGAAAATTCCACTTCTGCACTACTAACTGGAAACCTAACTGTTTGAAAGAATGTGTTTTATCCATAAAAAAATATTTTTAACAGCTGCTTTCATGTTTATTTGGAAAGGGTAGGCACCTGCCATCTTATTTGTCCACATTTAAACTTTACCTTCCTTAAGTGTTTAGTTTTATGAATGGGGTTGTACTGTAAGTTATGCGTAGCAAGTTGCATTCATATGATAATTGCACTAAAAATGACAAGTTTACAGTAAATAATTTAGTGAGTATTGCAGTGTAAAGTAAAAATCTATATTTAGTGTTAAAAACAACAAGGAAATAGAAGGTTGAAATTGCGTCATGATATCAACCATAATTCACCTATGTTGAAAGTGTGACGTTGAAACAACGTCGCGATTTCAACGTTGAAATTTTTTGCAAAACCGAAAGGTAATCCAACGACCTGACGTTGATTCAACGTTGAATCAACGTTGAAATGCCGACTGGGATAGTTAAATAATGTAAAAATTACCAAGTGAAATTGTTTTATAATCATTTCAACAAATACTTTCTATGTGCTACATTTGGTGTTTCCATATAGTTTGCACAGTAATATAGTATGTAAGCAGTCTTTTATCATAAAGTTTACTATAGTAAAATAATGTTAACAAGTGAAATAGTTTTATAATCATTTAAAAAAAATACTTTCTATGTGCTACATTTGGTGTTTCCATATAGTTTGCAAAGTAATGTAGTACGTTATAATTACCTTTTGGATGTCTTTGCAACACATTTTCGTCTTCGTTTAGCATTCTGGCAGAGCTAAGGACACCTAAAAAAGTTAAATCCAATCGCGTTCATTGACTGAGATCATTTATATCGTAACGGCCGTCTGAACTCTCTGGATCGAGCTTGAAGTGGTAAGGCAGTACAGACACCATCGTTTATAGAGAAATATAGCGCTTGTTTACGTTGCCTGTGACTCTCAGTCAGAACCAGAAAACCCACGCGTAGTCAGGGGCGTAACCTTTCAAACACACGCCGAACCCAGTTGACCACTAACAGTTGAGTAGTCATCTAACCAATCCGAATACACTAGACATTTTGGGAGGCGGAGACAGGAACTAAATCCGAGCGACAGGCAGAAATCGGTGAGGCATGTAAGCAATTTATAAGACTCACAATGCATTAGTTCAAGTTTTAATAACATGTATGTACTATGGGATATTACAATAATGTGCTAACGTGCTAATTTATTAGCATAATTGGTGCTCTTTAATGTGTTTCGCTTCACAGAAAATCCACCAGGTGGCGCATAAAAAAACTAAATTTTTATATGCGTTGTCATTGCGGTTGTTTCCAGAAGTTAATAAGGGCATTGCTAAATATTTAACATTTCTATTAAAACAGCAAAGTGACGTCAACCCCTTCTTGCCAGCATAACAGCGCATACATCTATTAGGATGACTCATAGGTGTCATTTACCCTGGGGACGCTGGGGACATGTCCCCACCACTTTTTGAAATGGATGATTTTGTCCCCACCACTTTTTGAAAGCATTTGGTTTAAATGTTCTGAAAAATCAAACAATACCTGTGCGACTTACATTGCAAAAATAACTTTCTTACTTAGTATTCTTTTCTTGTTTTCAGTAGAAATCTCTAAAAATTCTTAAATCAAGATGCTTTTTCTTGATGAGCAAAATGACCTAAGAAAATAAGCCTAGTTTTAGACAATATACAATTTAAGTGATTTTGTAATTAAAACAAGCAAAAATATCTGCCAATGGGGTGAGCAAAAAAAATCTAAAAATAGATTTCTTTTTTCTTAAACACTTAATTTAAGCAAAAATTTCTCACCCCTTTGGCAGATATTTTTTCTTGTTTTTGAGCACAAATTCACTTAAATTGTATAGTTTTTGTCTCAAAACTAGACTTATTTTCTTATATCATTTTGCTATTCAAGAAAATACATCTTGATTTAAGAATTTTTTGATATTTCTACTGAAAACAAGACAAAACTACTAAGTAAGAAAGTCAGATTTTCAAGAAAAAAATTCTTAGTATTTTTGTCCTATTTACATAAAAAATATCTAAAAATTATTAAATTAATATGATTTTTCTTGATCTAGTTTTTAGATCAAAAATATCAAATTTAAGTGACTTCGTTCATAAAACAAGCAAAAAAATCTGCCAATGGGGTAAGCAATTTTATTTTGAATTTGATGTTCAAGAAAATTTTTTAAGATTTTTTGCTTACCCCATTAGCAGATTTTTTTGCTTGTTTTATGCACAAAATCACTTAAATTTAAGATTTTTGCTCTAAAAACTAGACTTATTTTCTTAGGTCATTTTGCTCATCAAGAAAAAGCATCTTAATTTAAGAATTTTTTGATATTTTTACTGAAAACAAGACAAAAATACTAAAAATACTTTTCTTGAAAATCATTTTTTGCAGTGTACGACTGGTTTTGTGGTCCAGGATCACATATGTTGCATTGTATGCTTATGGTGTGTTTTCTTTTACATATATAATGAATTTCATTAATCATTGACTTAACGTGCTGCTGTTTTCTACAGTATGGTGCTTTGGCACTGTTCGGTTGATCTGGTGTTGTAGGGACTGTTACATGTGCAGTCGACTTTGTTGGGTTTATGCTGAGTATTTTTGTGTTGTTGACCAGCCTACACTATGCCCATTTTTGATGCACCATTAATCAATATCATTCCCGTCCTTCTGTATTGTTTTTTCATCTGTTATTTTGTCCCCACCACTTTTCAACACAAACTGACGCCCCTGGGATGACTGTACGTGCAATGGGCATTTATACTAAGTGCAACAGAGAATTTAGTGTGAGCCTAATACACTTAACTCTATTTACAATGAATATCTTAATTATTTGTGTTGTTGAATTTTGAAACCGTTTCATTGTTTGTTCATAATATTAATAATTATGTCAGTTTTTCTAAAAGTATTAATATTTTAAAGAGATTAATGTGGTATAAAAATAAATGTTTTAAAGTTAAAAATGTTGTAAAAATATATTTGTATTATTGTTTTTAATATATTAAGAACAATAATATGACACATGTATATTGCGCTAAAATGCTTTACATATGGAAAGAGGAATTCTTCTCAACCACCACCAATAAAGTTTAAAAATTATTCTTTAGAAAAACGGCGTTTAAACCCACGCAGAGTGAACAAGAAAACATAGGCCTATGCTTACATACTGTACAGTGGGCATATGATATCTTTATTTAGTTTTACATATTTATATTTATTATGCCTTTAATAATACCTTTCTTGCGCATATAGGCAGTCAGTGTTATGATTTTTTTAATCCTTTCTTCATAACTGTAAAAATATTCAGTGGTTTCGTAAATATCACTAAAATAATGGATTAAAGTAACTTTATAAAATCTCTTAATGTCACTTATGTATTTTTTAGTTGGTCAAACCAAAATAAATGGCTAGAAATAGAACAGACATTTTAATTTAAAATGTACATATATTATAGGCGTATATTATAGGTCCTTCAAGATATCTTATCTCAGACGTTCGCAGTCGACACTTTTTAAAACGTATTTATATAAAATCTAATTTATAAATTAAAAAACTAAGTTTTAAGTTTAGACAATAATAAAAGTGTGCAGTATACAAAAAATACAAACAAATTATTTCAAACCTTTCGCTTTGTTTGAATTGAAAAGCATTTTATGCGCCACTGTCAACACATTTTGTGATTGATTTACTGATTTACTACAGAAAATTGTTGTCCGAAGCAAAGCTATTGTACTAAGCATCTTTATAAGTATGTTTTAAAGTTAAAAATGTTGTAAAAAATATATTAGTATTCTTTTATATTAAGAATAACAATATAATACATTTATATTGCGCTAAAATGCAATATACATTATTCTGCAATATAAATTATTCTCAACCACCACCAATAAAGTTTAAACCAGGGGCGTAGCCAGTAATGGGCCAGGGCGGCACTGGCCCGCCCACATAACTCCCTGGCCCGCCCAGGCAAGTTTAACCAAAATACATTTTTTGTTTATTTTTTTTATTCAAATGTATTTAATAAAATATATTAACATAAACCGGCTTTATTATTGACTGGTGTGTGTTTAATTTGCTTTCTAAATAAAATGGAATTGTTGAAGCAAGTTGTAGGAAGCTTCCGAAACGTAATTGGTTGCTTGGTTGCTAGGAGTTCTGATAGATAGACTCTGTGGGGGGCGGCGGCCGGCGGGCTCTGGCAGTCTGCCAGCTAACTTTGCTAACTGCTTTTTTAGCTAATATTAACATTGCCACAATAATGGCTAAAGTTTCTTTAATGTGCAACCTTGACTACCAACTCCATATAATGATTAAGTAGGAAAGTATAAGAGCTGACACGTGACATTACAAAAATGTAAGCGCTGTAAAAGGCTTTGCAGGTTTTAAAAATAATAGTGTTAGCCAGGTAGTGCACAATGTTTAAACTAACCATTCTGAACACCTTATGATAACACTGGCACCTGATAAATGTTACAATGAAGTCGCAGTCTTCTCTGAGCCACGAGTCCCATTAAAGTGTGTGCAGAATATTTTGATCACTTTTTTCTGAACACCTTTTACCGATTCCAAAACACAATAATTTTAATACCCAACATTAATTTTGTATATCTTTTCCTTTCATCCTATTTTATGCCCTTGCTGCCCAAATCAGGATTTCTTGTATAATGGTCAAACCTCAATTTTGCAATTTCCATGCATGGCATCTTTCTTATGGACATTAAATAATGAATTTCCAGTTTATGTAATAAACATTTTTTAGCTCATTTTTACAGTTTTTCTCAATTGCTTTGGCCCAATTCTCAAATGAAAATTTTATTTTCCAAAACAATAAGATCAGATCTCTAAACAATTAGCTTATTGTTCACATCAGATTGGAATTTCTTATTGATTTGAGCAAATTGCAAATGCTTTGGCACATGTGTGCAAACAATAAGTACAATCGTCTGCAGTTTGCCCAACAACTAATTGCATATGGCTTGTTGATCAAAACTGATGAGTCAATTCTCACTTAAACTGTCAAACTCTTCACAACTTCTCAATCATTTGTCATCGTGTACGCCATCACATTCAAAACGATCCATTCACTTATCAAAAACTACTAAACATGCATGTACATTCCATAAATATCTGACATTGATATTGTTTGTAATGTCTGCTTCATTGGAGATTTTTTCCCTGGTGCATGGCAATGGAAAACATAAGATGTGATGTGGATGAAAATCTTCGGCCTGACCAACAAGAGCGACAGGATGTCCAACAAGAGCGACAGGATGTCCAACAAGAATAATTAGTTTATCATTGAGGTTATTTTGTAGTTATTTTCTATTATATTTTTTTTGTAACATAGGAAATATGAAATGTACAGCAATTGGACAAGCAGTGTTGCTCACACGATGGCAAAAATACTTTATATTTTGGTGCCCTTGGCCAAATTACTGACAAGATAACTAGGTTTTGAAGCATGAATTAAATGTTTTGGGTGTGTAACTTAATTTTGCAGACATGCAATTAAGTTCTGAAGTTCCAGCAAACAGTTGTGATATTTGCACTCACAGTTTAGAGAATAATAAGACTGTTGCGAAAAATGTGCCAAAGCAATTGAGAAAAACTGTAAATGTAAAAGAAAATGTGCCAAATAATTCTGCACACTTGAATATAAGGTGTTTTTTCTCCAGCCAGACATCATTAACAATAATGTATTACTTATAAATGCTTTATTTACAAAATGAATGGTAGTTATTAAGATTAATTTGGTTTGGAATAAGTAAATATGTTTGATAAAAACTGTGATCAAAAGTTTAATGTAGCTACCTAATAATTTTGCCCACACTGTATTTTATTGCAGTGTAATCACTGTCAATTTGCAAACAGCCAGTGGTCTAGCACTTGTGTTTTTGACTGCGTTTTATCAAGAGGATATCTAACAACAGTGTTTAGATGCAGTTCTGCTTACCACACGTCCACTCGGTTCTCAGTCGTCTCTTATTTTGACAGACGCACACTAACTCCGGATGCTTCATAAAATGCCCTAAATGTTGTGATTGGGCTAGCCAAATGTCAAATAAAAAAGAAACAATGGGCTGCTGATTAGGTGTCTCCTGGGCCGGTCTGTCCGGAAAAAAAAAAACTTCTTACGCTAACTTTTTTTTTAAATGCAGTACATTGCCACCGCGCCTTTTTGCGCCATTAATGAATTACATTAAAACAAAGAAAGAAAGCAACGGGCTGCGTTGCGCGATGTACGAGTGTTATGGGCTGGTCAGACAAAAATAGTGTCAGATGTATGATACGTCTGTATGATACTCGCTCTCTGTTTCTTGCGTCAGATCATCGCTCTGTCCATCTGACACAAGAAACAGAGAGGTGGAGCTTGTTAAGAGATGATTGGACCAGCCCAGTGTCAGTATGGAAAATGAACCAATGGGCCGGTCGTTGGCCAATAAAAAAATATCATATTATATTCCCCGGCCCCCAAGGACATCGGCCCACCGGGCATTTGCCCGGTATGCCAGATTACCAGTCCAGCACTGCTGCTCTCGGTGGGACGAATTAGGTAGCATGCATTGTGAAGGGTGCTTTGAAAAGCGGCAGCGCAGCCAAAGGATTAAATTAAGCCTCTGATTTAAACAGATGTGCAAATGAGCGTTCTGGTACGCTAAAAGTACGTTCTGGGCGCAGGGAGAGGTGGTGGTACGCTCAAGACAGTACTTTAAAGCACTGGCAGTAGCAAAGGTACACGGCCCTTTGAAAAGCAAAAGAAAGCTGATAAAAATGAGAAACCTACACTAAAATAAATTGGAGTAGGATTTAGGCTACTTAACAAAATCTAAACATTTTTCACTCAGAAAATGCTATATTTTTGCATTTTGATGACAAACTGTTCTACACTGAAAAGAAACTAATGTAATCTTCCTAATTTAATCACGTAAAACACAAGTCTAAACACAAGCACTACTTTTCTGAATGATGATAATCACAAACATCCCAGAGTTTGTAAACCAATTGTTTGTAAAACATTTAATGCTAACTTTACTTACAAATTCAGAAAATATTTTTTAAAGTGTATAAATAAAACGACATGAAGGAAGTTAATTCCAAAATCTAATTCATTGTACATGGTTTAGCTGCTAGTTTTAGCAGCTACCAGTGACACAGAGTCAAGAAATTAAAAACCACCCACCCCCAGGTCTGCCAATCACTGTAAAATGTTTTTGTTAATTTACGGCCAAATTTCAACATGATTAACCTGTTATTTTTAATAACTGCGCCTTACTGTTAGTTTTACGAGATACATGTAAAATAACACTTCATTTTTGTTATTTAACACCTTATTTTTAAATAACACCTCATTTTTGTTATGTAACACCTCAATGTTTTCTGTTCATACGCAAATGTCTTTGTTATCGTGGGTATAATAGTCTTTTATTACCCTACACTCCGGATTTTACGCGAGACAGCATTTATTATTTATTCATTTATTGAGTAACTGCGCTCCGAATGTGTGTGTCTCTCCTGTTCTTTTTGAAAACGGTGTAAATATCCGTATGACATGCAGCACGGCAGGTGTCACTTTATTTGGCGGCACTATTTGAAATAACATGTTCATACAGTATTTTTTGCATCCTGTGCAGTAACGTAGAAGGCCGCATTTTAACCGGCGACGAACACGGAGAACCATGTTGGAAGATCGCGGTCATTGACCAAAATCACAAAAATCAGGTGAGTTTAAAGAGTTTCTTAAAAGTCATGCATACCCTTACGAAAAAAAAGTTTATTGAAGTGTGCTATAAGTATTCTTCTTTCAAACTTAAAATAAGAAAGTATACTTTCAGTTTACTTTTTATGTACTTCTCTAAAATGTACTTTAGGTACTTCTCAGAAATATACTTAAATTGTACTAAAGTATACTTGACCTATACTGATCGAAATGTCTAAGTATATTTGGCCTATACTTGTTTACTGACATATACTTAAAAGTATAAAGTAAAAATGCAACAACGAAAGCTACATCAAGAAAGCTGCAAAAAGCCATATGATTAGCCCTGGTGAAAAATAAATATACTTTATTGTATTTCAAGTATATTTAACTTTGCAATAGTACATTACAAATATACTTAGAAAGAAATGTACCATCTTTTAATATATTGCAAGTATGCTTACAACATATTTGCTTACAATTAAACTTTTAACATATTTCAAAATAATTATAATTTAGTAAATTTTCTAAAAGTATACTTTAAAAAATATACTTGGAGTTAAAGTTCTGTGCAATTTTTAAAGTATACTAATTTGAACTTATTTTAAAGTTTATTTTAGGTATACTTTATCTGTTAAAGTTATCATTATAGTAATGCACTGCAGCATATTTATATAATACATTATTTATCATCCTTTAGAAACAGTATATTTTAAGTACATTTTGAAAGTATATGTAGTGTACAAATGTATATATTTATATTTATAAGTTATTAATTTTGTGCTGCAGGTATACTGCAGGTATACTTGCAAGTATTTTTCCTAGTTAACTAGTGTACTCATACTGAAAGTGTACATGCAAGTGTTCTGTTAGTGTACTCTCAGTAAACTAGTAAGTTACTAATTGTGTGCTGCAGGTTTACTTGCAAGTTTTCTTTTACTATACTTTTAGTTAACTAGTAGTTTACTACTCAACTTTACTTTAAGTGAACTTAACATCATACTATAAATATAAATATATTGCACTTAAAGTACAATAAAATTTTCCTGTGTATTAATTTTTTTACTTGTACCTTTTAATTGTACTTTCAATTTGAAGCTAAATCTTTCGTATGCTATCAGTGAGCTAATCAAACAAAAATAATAAATAATTATATATATATATATATATATATATATATATATATATATATATATATATATATATATATATATATATACAATGGGACACTACAGTGGGACACTGTAGGAATTGTGAGTAAAAAAGGAATGGAATAATTTACAAATCTCATAAACTTATATTTTATTCACAATAGAATACAGACTATCTCTGCCCATCTTGACTTCTGAAAGACACTGCCACACTTTTTATACCTAATCATGTTGCCAATTAAGTTGCAAATTGGTCCATTAGTTGTTCCTTATATGTACATTTAACTTTTATACTCTTATTGCTACCTGTCCCAACTTTTTGGGAATGTGTAGCTCTCATAAAATCCAAATTGAGCCAATATTTGGCATGACATTTCAAAATGTCTCACTTTCAACATTTGATATGTTATCTATATTCTATTGTAAATAAAATATAAGTTTATGAGATTTGTAAATTATTCCATTCCTTTTTTACTCACAAATTCTACAGTGTCCCAACTGTTTCTGATTTGAGGTTGTATATATATATATATATATATATATATATATATATATATATATATATATATATATATAGGTTGTACACTAACAGAACATTTGCATGCACACTTGAAATATAAGTCTAGAAAACTACTAGTATACCAGACCTGCCAACCTGTACGCATTTTGCGTAGCAGGTACTCATTTTGACCTCAATGTACGGTGGTACGATTTGTCACTCTAAACTACGCAAAAACCTGATGACGCCCTTTGCCGCGCGAAGTACTCAAAAGAAGCAACAGAAAAAAGAAAAATATGTCCAATCATAGCACTGGGCTCATCCACCACATAGAAAGTGGGGATGATTGACAAGTCGTATGGCCAATCAGTAACAAGAGTCTGCTATCGATGGAATCACAAACTCCAGCGTGATCTCCTTCCTCCACCCGCAGTTTCTGACCATCTTTTTCAACGGAGAGTCAAGACGTCTGATCCGCCAAGGTAAACTGGTCAGGGTGGATGTGCAAATAATGAAAAAATGCATTAGCTTAATCCTATGAAGTCGACGGTCGCGCGGGCTCCGTTTCATAACGTGCACTTCACCGCAAGATGCGCTAACATTACTTCTGATTTGTAAATGGGCATCATTTATAATTGAGCGCTTACGAAAAAGTACAATGATTTTACCATGGGGCAGAGCATCCAGTTTTAGTCAAATAAAAACGGAAAGTTCACTCTCAGTGAAGGGAATCCACCTGACATCCGAGTGAAGCGGATTAAATGCGTTCTGAAATAACGCGCTCTTGATAATTGTCAATAAAATAAAACGTCATATAAAAACCACATCAAATAAAGTTTTATAAATGGAGAATATCTCGTGTCTCGAGCGCCCACGTGATAGGTGCCCATGCCGTACTGTACTGTACTGTAAACAAAGCTACAAATTACAAATTACAGACAGACATACAGTTAACAGCACTACTGTCACAGTTATGGTTGAATTTAAAGCAGTGTTAACTCTAAAATACTGTCTTAAAGGAATAGTTAACTTAAAACATGTAATTCAGTCATAGTTTACATAACAGAACAGACCATCCAAACATTTATGAGTTTCTTTATTGTGTGATACACAAGCTATTTTAAAGAGTGTTGATAACCACAGTGTCTGGTCCCCACTCCATTGTATTTTTTGCTAGTCAGGGAAAAACAAAAAAAATGTTTCTCAAAAAATTTTTTGTGTGTTTCACTCAAGAAAGAAATCATGAAGGTTAGACACAATATGAGGTTGAGTAAATGATAACAGAATGTCATTTGTGGGTTAACCATCTCCCACTATTTAACAGTAATATCACTTTTAACAGTGTTTGTGCAGACATGCTAAACTTTGGAGAATACAGTATTTAACATTAATAATGTTATTAATCACCATGTATGGCAAATTTACTTAAACATAATTTTATTCACATTTATAATTATTTTTAAAGCAGATTATGGCAAGATGGGGACAATAGTGAGTGAAATGTGCAGCATGTTACCTTGAAAGTTACCAAGAGGTGTGCGTGCGTGCATGTGCGCGTGCATGTGTTAAATTATATGTTAAAAACCCGTGTTCTGTCCTTTCGGCCGATGCTACTGTACTCAAAAAATAATTCCAAGGTTGGCAGGTCTGGTATACTCATGAGTTTACTTGCAGTACAAATGAAGAACTAATTGTGCACTAGTTGTACACTTAAAGTTGACTACTCTTACACTTATAGTACACTTAGAAGTATCTATATACTAAAAGTGGGCCACTTTAGTCCCAAGCGTTATTCAAGCAGTACACTTACAAGTATACTACTAGAACATAAATGTTAGTACACTTACTACATAAAGTATTCTTAAAACTATACTCCAACATTACTTACGTATACTTAATAAAATTAACTTGAAGTATACTTCTTTTTCGTAAGGGTAGTTTTAATCATCTATCAGTGATGTTGATGTATACTAAACGCAACGGACTTACGGGGACTTACACCACACGAAATGAAGTAACTTAGCTAGTTAATATGGCAAGGTGATTCAAGCTAGCAACATTTCAATGATTTGTCCATTAATTTAAGAATGCGCTTATTTTAATGTACATTTATGTATAGTACGATCCAAATCTATAAACAACTATAACGTTTATTAATCCCGTTGTCTGGTTTGTGTGGCATTATTGCCATGTGCACATCTGGTTAAAGCAGATTCATCCTGAAAATCAAACGGCTATAAATGTATTTACTGATTGCTGTTTCTTTAGCTAGATAGTTGGTCTAAAACTCTACTTAAAGCTCCACTGTGTAAGATCTACTCCCATCTAGCGGTGAAAGTCTATATGACAACCAACTGAATATTACTTTCTAGCCCCCCCCCATTCGGAATGCGTTTTAACTCGTACGGTGGCCCAGCCGTGTCATGCCAAGGTTAACATGGCTTCCAGTAGCTACAAAGCAAAAGCAATGAAAAAAACAAATTAACAATTTGCAATGTCCTTTGCCTGTGATCCATCAAAGCACACAGATTTATGTTTAACATGGAAAAAGTCTGATTGTCATGATATGTTCGCTTAAAATCACATACAAAAAGCAACCATAAGCGTAGCTTAGACACTCCTTTTTCGTCGACGTGAGGAAAAATATCACAGGGGCTGTTAAACTTGGTATTAAATATGTGTTTTAATCCGTCTCTTTTTGTCCATTTTCGACCGCTTCTCTCCAGAATACTGAGGAGATTGTCTGTGGACGAGTCCCTCTCCTGTCATTTAATCATGAGCGAGAGTAATGACGGGTTTAAATGGACGCGAATATTATGTCAGAGTCCAATGCTTATGTTTTATGTAAATGTTACATGTCCGTGTATATGTAAGAGCTTTCTCTCATATTGGTGAAAAAAGATCGCGCAATTTTCACACGCTTGTAAAATGAAATGAAAGACGCGCAGATCAGCTGCGTTTTATCAATGAAAGGCTAAATATAGGGCTGTCACCGTGTGTTTGTGCTAGAGGTCAGAAAAGATGAAAAACATTTTTCTCAGTACCTCAGATTACATAAATGGGCGGAGAGACGGCGTGTAGAAAGTAGCAAACTTCAGTGTCCCTTGAGCCCCATCTTGGAAAACTAACTCCAATATTGACTTTGGTCTTGATGTTTTTCCTGTCGCGTTGTCGTTTAAAATCCCCGTTGTGATGTTTGTAGGTTATAATCAGTAAAAGAAAATAACCAGAGACACGAGACTGTTTTTACTTTCTCCTCTCTTCTTTACTTCACTCTTCTCCTCTTCACTACTGCCATCTAGTGGCTACACAATCAATCTGCAGACACAACATTTCCCCTTTTCTTGAAACATTTTGGTTAAGGTACTGTCATGGAACATTACAACTTAGTACCGTACTATATTTCCAATACTGTAAACAATACAGAATTAAAGAATTCCGGTATTAACCAATTAGCTTTATCTATAACAAGTTTAAGAGCAAAACAAATGTGTATGAACTCCTAGCACTTTCTCTAAGGAGTATCTTAATAACATTTAAACTAACTCAAGTAAACACCCAAAACAACAATTAACTGAATTGGAATCATGACTGTTCCCACAGCCTCTACTGTATCTTTTTCCCTAACACAAAGTCCTTCAGCCAAGCTGGCTGTTTAGGAACTCTCACACTCCTTCTGGGACTCGTTTGCTGTTCATTTACATGAGCATGATGCAGTACACTCATTTTTCCTTCTGGTGTTTCTCCCAGACTTAACAACACCTCATTTGGAACTCCAGTGAGACGAGACGCATTCCATTTCTTCCCATCTTCCAACAGGAAGGTATTTGGACCCACTCTCTTTTTCACCAAACAGGGAGCAGTGTACTTTGATGAACCTTTGCGAACATGCTCAGGTTTCTTAATACGCACCCAGTCCTTTTCCTTGAATGTGGGTACCCTAGCGCCTCTCTTTTTGTCTGTATAGTCTTTACATTTCTGCTGTTTACGAGCCACTGTATCACTAATCTCCGAACGTGTCTTAGCTCTCATGCTGACAGGCAGGACATCCAGTTTTGTACGCATCTTGCGGCCACGCAAAAGCTCGAATGGTGTAGCCCCTGTGGTAGCATGTGGCGTAGCACGAAAATTATGCAAGAATTGCGTCACAGCTGCCTTCCAGGGCTTCTTTTCTTGAATTGCAGATTGGATACACTGTTTCAACACTTTATTAAATCGCTCCACTGCCCCGTTAGCTTGTGGATAATATACACTGGAGTACACATGCTGAATGTTACGTTCCTCCAAGAAATCAGCAAAAGCCGTAGAGGTAAGTTGTGCACCATTATCAGACACTAAGCAGTGTGGATTGCCTTCTCTACTGAAGATGGTGTCCAGGAAAGTGGTTATGACATCCGTTGTCACATGTGATGCAAAAGCTACTTCTGGCCACTTACTGTAGTAGTCTACCAGTGTTATGGCATAGCGGCAATCCCAAGTAGCAGACTCAAATGGTCCCACAATATCGATTGCTACCTTTTGCCATGGACCATTAGGTAGTTCCACAGGTATGATAGGTGCAGGTGCAGGCTTGGCCGTTTTGTCGTTTAGCTGACAAGTCACACATGAGGCAATCAAGGTTTCTACGTTTTTGCCCATTTGCGGCCACACTGTAAAAAATCCAACTCGCAAAAAGTTTAAACAACTATTTTTTATTAGTTAACTGGACAATAAAACAAAAAAAAGTTGACTTAACAAGTGGGAATAAGTTGGTTCAAAAATTGTTTAACCAACTTACATTTAACCGTTGACTGGATATACACATGCAAGTTTTAAAGCACACAAGTTGTTTTTGGTTGTTGGCGCATGCGCACTGTAGCCTATGTGGACGTTGGAGCTCATGTGGATTGTGGAATAGCACCAAACTTCATCGTTTAAAGTAAGTATATTTTTCTGTGTATTTGAAACTGAATTTAAGTAATGTAATGGCGCTGTGCAATCTTATTTTAAAGCAAGTTTTCATGAAATAACTAATCAAGAAGAAAATATGTTGGAATACCGGTTTTATATCTTGCAAATCTTAAACTTAATGTTTTCAAATCCTCGCTATATCCAACACAGTTATTGGAAATAATGTGCGATTCGTCTCATAGACTTAACTGAAAATGTAATTGTGTTGTTTTACATCATAAAAACGTCATTGCAGCTCACGTGGAATGATAGCGCCTTGCACGAACACGACAAACGTAACGTTAATCTTCTCAAATTTCATCGTTAGAAGTAATATCTGTATTCTGTGTGTTTTGAAACTGAAGTCCTATTTAATAAATGTAACGTTAATGTCACTGGGCTAGCGTTAACGTATTTTAAAGCAAGTTTGCATGAAAGAGCTAATCAAGGAGAAACTGTTGCAATCCCGGTTTTATATCTTGCAAATCTAACGTAATGTTTTTAAATCTTGGCTATATCCAACACAGTTATTGGAAATAATGTGCATACATTTAACTTGATGTTTATTGCATCACAGAAAACTCTGTTGGAGCTCAGGTGGAATGGTGGCATTTTTATCGTCAGTAAAACGTGCAGCACGAGATCGCGAAACTTCATCGTTTAAACAAAGTAAGTATCTTTATTCTGTGTGTTTTAAAACTGAAGTCGTGTTAAAGTAATGTAATGTCACTGGGCAAGCTTATTTTAAAGCAAGTTTGTATGAAAGAGCTAATCAATGAGAAAATATGTCACAATCCCGGTTTTATATCTTGCAAATCTAACGTAATGTTTTCAAATCTTGGCTATATCAACACAGTTATTGGAAATAACTTGCGATTTGTCATATAAACTTAACTTAAAATGTTTATTTTATCACAGAAAACTCTGTTGGAGCTCACGTGGAATGACAGCGCCATTTTGATCGTCAGTAAAACGTGCAGCACGAGATCGCGAAACTTCATCGTTTAAACAAAGTAAGTATCTTTATTCTGTGTGTTTTGAAACTGAAGTCGTGTTAAAGTAATGTAATGTCACTGGGCAAGCTTATTTTAAAGCAAGTTTGTATGAAAGATCATCAAGGAGAAAATGTGTCACATTCCCGGTTTTATATCTTGCAAATCTAACGTAATGTTTTTAAATCTTGGCTATATCTAACACAGTTATTAGAAATAATGTGCGATTTGTCACATAAACTTGACTTAATGTTTATTGCATCACAGAAAACTCTGTTGGAGCTCACGTGGAATGGTGGCATTTTGATTTTCAGTAAAACGTGCAGCAAGAGATCGCGACAAACTTCATCATTTAAAGTAAGTATCTTTATTCTGTGTGTTTTGAAACTGAAGTCGTGTTAAGTAATGTAATGTCACTGGGCAAGCTTATTTTAAAGCAAGTTTGTATGAAAGATCATCAAGGAGAAAATGTGTCACATTCCCGGTTTTATATCTTGCAAATCTAACGTAATGTTTTTAAATCTTGGCTATATTTAACACAGTTATTAGAAATAATGTGCGATTTGTCACATAAACTTGACTTAATGTTTATTGCATCACAGAAAACCCTGTTGGAGCTCACGTGGAATGGTGGCATTTTGATCTTCAGTAAAACGTGCAGCACGAGTTTGCAACAAACTTCATCGTTTAAAGTAAGTATCTTTATTCTGTGTATTTTGAAACTGAAGTCGTGTTAAAGTAACATAATGTCACTGGGCAAGCTTATTTTAAAGCAAGTTTGTATGAAAGATCATCAAGGAGAAAATATGTCACAAAGATTTTTTTTAATGAAATCCAAGGCTTTCTGTCAGATCCACACATAAACAGCAATGACACTGCATCTTTTGAGGTCCGGAAGGGTATTAAAAGACGTTGATAAAATGGTCAATGTGACTACAGTGTCCAACATTATTATTATAAATTGATGAGAATACTTTATGTGCACAAAACAAAATAAAGACTTTATTCAACAATATCTAGTGATGGTGATTATAGAATAACTGATTTATGAAGCTTTGATGTTTTATGAATCTTGTTTCAAATTAGTGGCCTTCACTAGATATTGTTGAAAGTCAGTGTTTTGGGTTTTTTTTTGCACACACGCATTATTCTGGTCACTTTATAATATTAATGTTGAACTACTGTAGTCATGCTGACCATTTTATCAATGTCTTTTGATATCCTGATAGACCTCAAAAGACTGAGTGTCATTGCTGCTTGTGTGGATCTGGGCCCGGTTGCACCAGCTGTGTGTAAGTTACGACGTAAATGGGCACTAAGTTACAACTTGCGCACTACTAAATGTTTTTGCGTTGCACCATTAAACTTAGTTTAAACGTAACAATACGTTGTAACTAAATATTTGTGGATGCCTCTGTCCATGAATAACGATTGGAATAAGATGTCAGCCAGATTAGATTACATCGATGAGCTCGTAATTAATTATGTAAAGCCGCAAGTTCGTCAATGAGTTTTCAAGAACTGTTTAATTTTCTGTGTATCCATCAGTTAAAATAAGATAAAAAATTTCTTCCTGTTTATTTTCTTCTCCATGTGTGCGATATATACTTTCAATTAAAAGTGTAATGTTTTGAGTTCGATAACGTTTGCTTTAATGTCTTTTTTAACTTTCAGTTTAGGCGAGTCAAGAATGAGTTTGAAATTATGTACTGTTCAGACTATTTCCTGTTTACCCATTAGAAGGCTTGTGATTGGGTTAAGAAAATAGACGTCATTCTATGCGACAACGCATTACTTTACGGAGAGCTTATGACCTACTAGCTACTTTCTGCCTTAAGAACAAATGGTGCAACCGAATAAAGTAAAGAGTTAGTTATAAACTAGCTAGTAGATACTAAGCCTCTAGTTTGGACTTTACGTCCCAGTTTAAGTAAGAATTTACGAACAACTGGTGCAACCCTACCCAGATACCCTCGGATTTCATCTTAAATATCTTAAAGGGATAACGTAATAACTCAAAGACCTGGGGCCTCATTTATAAAATGCTGCGTAAAAACCATCCTAAATTTGATCTTACGATCATTTATCAAAAATGCGTACGTGTGATTCATAAACCGAACGTACGTGCAAAAAACGCGCGTACCCCTTTCAAATCTATAAATCGCAAATGAACTTGAACTTGTGCGCAGCCGAGCAGTTTCAGATCTCCGCCTTTAAACGAGCCTAATTAATGTCACAGACATATAAAAGAGCACTTTTCAATGTTTAAACCAAATTTCGAGCAGCAAGATTGGCTTATATTTCCAAAAACCTGCAGCAATCAGACAAGCAAAAGTGCGTACGTCTGCTCAGACCCTGATGTGGCGTTAAGCACTTTTCCACGTCAAAGACAGTTTTTATAAATATGCACTTTGCAGTGGATTTTTGCGTACGCAAACTTTACGATCAAATCTGTGCGTACGCACTCTTTATAAATGAGGCCCCAGGGCCTTTATTTACCCAAACTGCCAAAGGTAACAGGCTTTTATTTAAAGCAGGCATTATTAGAGACAGGCCTTTATTTCAAATTCCATCTGTTTGATAAATAATTGTTTTAAATTAGCCTTTAAATTAAAAGCGATTGCGTTCTAGTGGATAGAGATTTTAACAGTATATTTTTTCAAGGTTGTTGAAAAGTCTGTCAGTAGCACTAAATGAGACCCATCCAATGGAGCTACTGCCATCTATTGGCAGCTGTGCATTATGATGAACTTGAATGCATTTAGGAGATAACACAGCGCTCACATTATCTAAATCATGCCCCTGCGCGATCGTCCCCTCGCTTTCCTCATTAGAATGCATTTGTTTTGAGCAAAGCAGGAGGTAAAGCACTCTCTTAACACTGGAACCCATCGTAATGTTAAGTCTGTGTTTTTTATTTAGTCATATGAAGCCCTCTCACATGCCTATGATATCGCATAGTTGATCTGTTGCGTGTGCACCATAGATATTTACTAGCCCTGCTGCGCGCATTAAAAGGTTTTAACAAAGGCAGATGAAGGTGAGTGCTCACGCAGTTGATGTCTCTCATTTTAAAACGTGCTCTGGTGCGAATACGCTCTCACTGCGCGTAAGCTAAGCTTTGTTTATACTCGCGCTTTGGTCCGCAACGCAAGGCTCCGCGGATTGCGCGCGCGTCTCACCAAACGGACAAGGCGTATATAGTTGACATGCTAAGCTCTGACTTATTTCCCCCCAGCACTCATCTTCCCCGGGCTTAATTTGTGACCGGCCTTTATTTGTCCGCGATGACCACGCCCCCGGCCACTATCAGAGGCCCAGCGTTTATTTGAATAACGGCTTTTACTTGAGGAAATACGGTAGTTTACTCAAAAATGAAAATGTGACATTTATCCGTTTACCCAAAGAAAAAAATGACAGAAAATCTGAAAGATGTGAATTTGTTTCTTCAGCAGAACACAAATAATGATTTAACTCCAACCGTTGCAGTTTGTTAGTCCTACAATGCATTAAAATGGTAACAAAATCTATGAGAATGAAAAACATGCAGACAAATCCAAACCCTGCAGCTCGTGATGACACCTTGAGGTCCTGGGACACAAAACAATCGGTTTGTGTGAAAAAAATGAACGGCATTTAATTTTATATAATTTATATCATTACCATTAAGTCCAACTGCTTTGAGCATTCGATGTGTGTGAAGTCTGAACGTGCTCTTGTGCCGGAAGTGATCTCTCGCACTCATTGATGTAAACGCACTGCTCGGTTTTTCACACAAACTGATTTTTTCGTGTCTTAGGACGTCAGTGTGTTGTCACAAGCCTGTTATACGACTAATACATTGCAGAGTTAAAAATTATCATGTGTGTTCTACTGAACAAACAAAGTCACCTACATCTTTGATACCCTGTGGGTGAGCAAATAAACTTTTCATTTTTGGGTGAACTATCCTTTAAATTTGTGTTCTGAGGACAAGATCTTACGGGTTTGGGACGACATTAAAGGACAAGTTCGGTATTTTACACGTAAAGCCCTGTTTTCAGAATGTTTATGATGAAATGGAACGGTTTTGACTGAAATTTGGACATATGATGCTGGCCCAAGAATTTTTGGGTGTTTCTTGTATCACCTCCCACCTCTATAATGGCTTTATAGGTGCACAGGAACAATCCTTCATAAAATGCATTAAACTTTGATTTACAAAGACGTGAAACTCACCGAGTGGTCAGGGGTGTTCACTGATATGCTCACAAAAATCGCTGCAAAAGACGCATTCCAACAGGTTTTATCATAGTTTTTGTATTACTCCGCACCGGGAACCTTGTTTGTATTTTTGCAATTGGCAAAGGTGAATTATCACCACCAACTGGGCTGGACTGTCTATTATTTAAGCTCTCAGTGGAAGAATGGTAAAACAGCTGTTGGAAAGCATCTTTTGCAGCGATTTTTGTGTGAGCATATCAGTGAACACCCCTGGCCACTCGGTGAGATTCACGTCTTTGTAAACAAAAGTTTAATGCATTTTAGAAAGGATTGTTCCAGTGCACCTATTCACCCATTGTAGAGGTGGGATGTGAAACAACCAACACGCAAAATTCTTGGGGCAGCCGCATATGTCGAAATTTCAGTAAGAACCGTTCTATTTCATCATAAACTATCTGAAAACAGGGCTTTAAGTGTAAAATACCGAACTTGTCCTTTAATGACAGAAATGTCACACTTGGATTAACTAACCTTTTAAGACTCTTCTTTTACAATGGGCACAATCCGATTTATATTCGTAAATAATTTTTTTTTTTTTTGAAAATAAGTTTTACATAAACATAACAAACATTGGTCAGCAATAGACACAAACACATGCAGCTTATTTAGTGGCCATGTTTTTGTTTTCAGGTTTTTCTGAGCTCACCATATGCAATGTAAAATTGGCAAATTTACCCACTCTACTCAAGATGTCCTTCTAAAACACACAAGACTGCGTCATGGAGGAGGAGTAAACTGGAATTGTTTTTATGAAAACTGTGTTTGCACCTTTAAAACCCGAAGTTCACTCAAATCACATCTTACAAGAATACACAACAGAAGTAGAAAACATCGAGAAAATGTGACATTTTTATGTGACTTGTGTGATTTTAACGAGATTTGTACTGAAGCCCAATTCTTTGCTCACCTTGGCAGACATCTACAAAATAAAGAAACTGTACTGTGCCCCTTCCAGAGATCCACATTTAAAACCAACAATCGTTCTACCTTTAGCAGTCACAGAACAAGAAAACATAAAAATCACACAACACAAGATTTCAGATTAGTAAATAAGGACCCTAGAGAACACTTGGATGACACAGAGACCGAGTCAAATGATGATCTTGAACCTGCAACCTCATCACAAGACCCTGTAGAAAGGAGAGAACAGGACTCAGAAATTGTTGATGTTGACATACTTGAACGTAAAGTTGCGCAACTCTTTCTTTCTATGCAAACAGTGTTGCATATTTCTAAAAGTGCAATACAGAAAATAGTGGAACAGTTAAATGATATTTTAGATTTTTCAAAGTGTTATGCTCCTGATACAATTAGGGAGATACTTGCCAAACATAACATTGTAACGGAAAACGATCAGGTTGTGCAAGACATTACAGATGCACTTTTTCAATCAAATCCTCTTTTTGCAACAACTTCCGCACAAGGCAAATTCGCTACAGATTACAGAAGAAATCTGTATTTTCGGGAGCACTTTGAACTGATTGAACCCGTTGAATATTTGTATGAGAGGACACAAAAAAATTCTTACGTCTATGTTTCCATTGCAAAGCAGCTGGACTGTTTACTTAGACATCAACTGGTTTTGGACAAGGTTGTGTTTAATCAGGAGTCTCTACCTGGCCAATACAAATCTTTTCAGGATGGAAGATACTACAAGGAGAACAAACTTTTAGGTGAAAGAGAAAGTGGCATAGCTTTGGGTTTATATATAGATGACTTTGAAGTCTGCAACCCTCTCGGCACCTCAAGAAAGATTCATAAAGTTACCGCTGTATATTGGGTCATTCTGAATTTGACTTCAAAATGTCGTTCAAGTCTAAATTTAATTAATCTAGCAGTTCTTGGAAAGAGTGATGATGTGCGATTGTTTGGTTATGAGAGGTTCCTTGATCCATTGGTTAAGGATATAAAGACACTGGAACAGGTGGGGATATTTGTCCCGGCTCTACAGCAGTACGTGAAAGGAACTGTGTTTTGTGTCTGTGCCGATAACCTTGGAGCACAAGGCCTTGCAGGCTTCCAAGAAAGCTTCATTGTTGACAACTTTTGCAGATTCTGCCTAATAAGTCATCAACAAATTGCAAGCACTGAGCCTGGAGATTTTCAGTTAAGAACTCCAGAACAACATGATTCTCTGTTGAAGGAACTTCAGAATGATGACCAGCTCCGTAGTTTGAATGGTGTGAAAAGAGAATGTGCTCTGAGCAAGCACTTATCATACTTTCATCCAATTACAGGATTTCCTCCAGATGTTTTACACTACTTTTTTGAGGGGATCGTCCCTCTTGAATTGTCTCGATGTCTGAAGGACTTGATTTCAAAAGGATTCATATCACTTCAGGAACTAAATAGTCGTATCAATACATTTCCCTACAAGTATGCAGATCGTGTGAATAAACCACAGAAAATTCCCAAAACAAGCTTTGCAAAAGGAACAATCGGCGGCAACGGACATGAAAATTAGACACTGTTGCGATTACTCCCTCTCATGATTGGCAGCAGTATCCCAGAAAATGACCCTGCGTGGGAGATCTTAATGCACCTCAAATAGGGCTGAACGATTAATTGCATTTGCGATAAAATCGCGATTTGACAGAACGCGATTTTCTAATCGCAACGTGCGCGATTTGAGGTGGTCACGTGACGCGAGCGAAAGAGCGGAGAAGACGGCTGCATCACTTTTTCATGCTGGCCAGCGCAATGGCCTCTTGCTCGACGGAACAGTCAGAAACTGACACAGCTGATACTTTAATCTCGAAGAGGAACAGCACGTCGGTGGTATGGAACTATTTTGGTTTTAAAAAAGATGATGTTGAGCAGCGTCAGGTGTTGTGCAGAGCATGCCGTGCTCCCATTGCTACTTCACGGGGAAACACTACAAATCTGTTTCAGCACTTAAAAAAATACCACAAATCAATGCATGACAGTTGTATGACCAAAATGCCAAGCACCAGTGCGAGAGTCAAGCCAAATACCTCAAGACAGGGATCACTGACAGAAATGTTCGAAAGTGTCACTCCGTATGAACGTAATTCAAAACGGCACGGGGAAATCACTCGGAGAATAACCGAGTTCATAGCCAAAGATATGATGCCTCTCAGCACGGTGACCAAGCCTGGGTTCATGGCATTAATACATACGCTTGATAAACGTTACAGTATGCCCTCCCGCACATACTTCAGTCAGACTGCCATACCGGAGCTGTACAAAAAGTGCAAAGAGAAAGTCGCCGCGGAACTTAAAACGGTGGAGTTTTTTGCTAGCACTACTGATATGTGGTCAAGCCGCACAGCTGAGCCGTACCAGAGTCTTACAGTCCATTTTATTGATGAAGATTTCAACCTCCGAGCTCGCTGCCTACAAACGATCTACTTCCCAGACGATCACACAGGGGAAAATATTGCAGCCGGCCTGAGAGAAGGGTTTGTCAGCTGGGATCTCCACGAGGAGAATCACGTCTGTATCACGACGGACAACGCGTCGAATATGGTGCTTGCTGCGCGGCTTAATGAATGGACGAGGCTCCAATGTTTTGGCCACAGATTACATCTTGCCATTGGTAAGTTATCGTGTGTGTGTGTGTGTGTGTGTGTGTGTGTGTGCGTGGCGCGCGCGCGTGTGAGAGAGAGAGATGCGTCGGTTAGTACAGCTGAATATACAAATATATATAAAATAATGATATTATATAAATCGGATGGGATTAAAAAAATTCATACTTTCACTCCTTTTTTAATATGTAAATTCATTTTACTTGAAATGCCCACCTGCATTTTTTTTAATTGAGAGAGAGAGAGAGGACAGTGGTGTGGATGAGTGTATTTCAGAATTACAGCTAATGTGAGTGTGTAATAGTGAGAGCCTTGTATCACAAAACTCAAATTGTGTGTAATACACTACTTTTTATTTCTTTTAGAAAATGCACTCAAAGATGACAGAGTGTCAAGGGCAACAGGACTGTGCAGGAAGCTGGTGGGGCACTTTTCCCACAGTTGGAAGAAGAAAGCAGCCCTGACGGAGGCACAGAGAGAGCTCAAACTCCCTGAGCACAACCTCATAACGGAGTGCCCAACAAGATGGGGTTCTAAAGGAATGATGATTGCCAGAGTGCTTGAACAGGCCAAAGCCATTTCTCAGGTATTGTCTGTAGATCGATATGCACGCTCCCTTATCCCAACCTGGCAGGATATTGACGTGTTGGAGTCGATTCACAAGGCACTGCATCCTCTACTGGAGTTTACTGATGCTCTTTCTGGAGAGGAGTATGTAAGCATCTCCTACCTCAAGCCAGTTCTCCAACTTTTTGCCACATCAGTCCTGGCTGAAGATGCTGAGGACACTGACCTGACTAAATCAATAAAAACCAAAGTCCTAGCATACCTCAACAACAAATATGGAGACCCAAACATCCAGGAGCTTTTGGATGTTGCCTGTTTCCTGGACCCTAGGTTCAAAATACAGTACATCAGTACAGACAACATCCCTGCTATCAAGACTCGTCTGAAGACAGAGATAGTACACTTGGCACAACGTACATATCATTTGGTAAATAATTATGTATTTCACAAAAACAAACATTTTCTGTAAAATCTAACTGGAAAACTAATGGCTGTTGTTTTCATGTTTCAATAGGAGAAGAGGTCTCGTACTGAAAATGTTCAGATGCCTCAAAGTGCACAGTCCTTGGGGGAAAAGCCGAAGAAGTCTCTTGGCAGTTTTTTTAAGACCAGTTCAGCCTCTCCTTCTTTGCCTGTAAGTCTTGAAGATGTCGCAGAGGCAGAGATAAACAATTACCTGATGACTCCTACCATTGATGGAGAAGATGATCCATTGGCTTGGTGGAGGGTGCACAAGATCAGCTACCCACAGTTGTGCACCATGGCACGCAAGTATCTTTGTGTACCTGCTACAAGCGCTCCCTCAGAGCGTCTTTTTAGCACAGGAGGAAATATTGTGACTTGCACTCGCTCATCCTTGAAGCCAGCAAAAGTCAATATTCTGGTTTTCTTAGCAAAAAACCTGTGAGCCACTGAGAACAGAACTGTTGGATAATTATGTCTGGCAGTGCCATACTCGTAGTGAAATTTAGTCTGTGTGGTGTGTTATTGTTGTGTACTTGAGATAAGTGAGGTTCATCTATATTATAACATTCAAACAGTTTATAAAAAATAGTTTATTGTCTAAATTAAAAGTGCATTTCTCTTTTTTTATAACTTTATTTACTTTGATTTTACAAAATATTTTCAATGCAAATTCCTTGTTTCAGTTGTGTGAAATGTTACTGACTAGGGAGCAGTAAGATACATAATTTTAAATAATTTTTTTCTTAAGACTGTACATTTTGCACACAGTGTTTACAAAGTGCATGTTTTTGTTTAAATTATTTAAATGCACAGTGGCAAAGCCACAGATGTTTCTGTACTGAGAAGTTCAATAAAAATGTAATTTATTTCAAGTCATACATGTTTGAATTTAATACTAACAAATAGGCCCAGCCTATGTGAAAGAACATTTCACACTAAATGTATCTAATATTGTGTTTGGTCGTATCCAAATTATTCGTTGTTTTGTTGGGAAAAAAGGATAAAAATAAATCGCATATTAAATCGCAATCGAAATTTTGGGAAAAAAAAAAAAATCGCAATTAGATTATTTTCCCAAATCGTTCAGCCTTAACCTCAAAGACATTGTAGAATTGGTTGTATCTACAAAGTTCTCAGATGAGACATTGTGCTATTTGGAGAGTAAAATAGCAGAACATCGTAACTTACTTGCAGAGACTTTTCCTGATTTCAGCATACGACCAAAGCATCACTTTGTTGATCATTATCCACACCTGATCCGTTGCTTTGGGCCATTAGTGGAATTATGGACTATTAGATTTGAGGCAAAGCACAGTTATTTTAAAAAAGTTGTGCATGATACCCATAATTTCAAGAATGTGCTTCTTTCTCTTGCAACAAAGCATCAGCAGATGTTTGCTTATTTTCTGGATGGACACTCTCTCTTCAAGCCACAGTTACATGTTGAGAAACTTAAAGTAGTTGAGACAGGTTCATTAGATGCAACACTGAGGGCAGCAGTCACAAAAAAGTATCCTCAACAGAAAACCATTTCTTTAAGCTATGATTTATGCCTCCAAGGTGTCCGATATGTCAAGGACATGATCATTTCTGCTGGGCAGTGCAGTGGTTTGCCAGAATTTTATAGGATTGTCAGCATTATGGTTGTTGACAACCATGTGTCATTTATCTCTGACAAACTTTCATCTTGGTATTTGAAACATTACAGGTCCTTCGAGCTTGTTGAAAACATTCATCCAGAGATAGTGATTCTGGATCCTGAGTCTTTGAATGATCTTGGTCCACTGCAAGCATATAAAGTAGCAGGAAAGCTCCTGGTATCTCTGAAAGTCTTTCTTCTACATTAAAAGGTAAGCAAGTTTTGTAAACAATTCTTGTAAACAAAAAAATAAAGTTTGTCATAGCTTGCAAAGCTTGGCATGTAAAGTTACAATTGTACCATGCACACATAGTAACAACTTGTTTTTGGTTTCTTGTCCTCTTAGATAATGTTGCTTCGGGTCTTCATCTCACCCCAGAACATTCGGAAGGTCCAACTTCCACAGCGGCCTGACTCGGTGGATAATTTAAAAGCAGAACTAAAATCAAAGTTAGAGATTCAAGAAGACTTTTTCATACAATACGAGGACCCTGACTTTGGAAACGAACTGTGCAATTTAACAGACATTTCTGAGCTGCCAGCTGAGAGGGCGGTTTTAAAAATTGTGTTGGACAAAGATTTGTCTTTGACTCAACAATCTGATACCCAATCTGTTTCCTCTCTTGATACTGCCAGTGTGTCAAGGTCGTCCTCCCAGAGTCCTTCAACCATCGTTCAGAGCTATATGAGAAGTACATCGCAGTGGCCGTCACCTTTTCCAATTCCTACTTTCTCTTATGATGTTGAGTTTAGACTTCGCAAAGCAAATGAGGTTTATGAACAAACAAACAAGGCTTTAAGTGTACCAAGAGAAATGAAGTCGCACATCTTGGAGAAAGTTGTAGAGGCAATTTTTGCTGTAAAAGCTTACCCACTCCCAGAGGAAATTGAAACTGTCGCTTCTGCACTCGTGTTGAAGCATCCCTGCCTTACAGAGCCAGGTATGGGGAAAGGATTTGATGGGTGGAAAATGAGCCTAAAATACAAACTTGGCAATTACAGGTCAAAACTGCGATCAGCTGGTTGCCATGAAGTTGGTATCAACAAAAAAAGAGGGGGAGATGGTGAAGACCACAGAAAGTCTCTTAAAAAGGCCAAACGAGAAGAGGTTAATTACTTACCGGATCATCCTACAGGCCAGTCTGATGATACTCTGGAGGAGGAAAGACTCATACTGGTAGAGGAACTAAAGAAGAGGAATAAAAATGAGACGCTCATCAGTCAGAAAATGAACCTGACATTTTCACTTCGGCGACAAGAGGTTGTGGAAGTTGGGCCAATGGTGGCTGAGATGCTGGAACGATGGCCTGCCCTGTTTCTTTCAAATGAGGTAAGAGTAATAGTCATAAGTGGAGGTATTTAGTGGTAGTAGTCTTTATAATTGGGGTTAATTTTGTGATGTTTTTATGTTTGTTAATTGTTTTATTGATGAAACTTTTTTTGTCTCATAAGATTGGTTATGAGTTCAAACGCATTA
This sequence comes from Paramisgurnus dabryanus, assembly GCF_030506205.2. Taxonomy (NCBI): domain Eukaryota; kingdom Metazoa; phylum Chordata; class Actinopteri; order Cypriniformes; family Cobitidae; genus Paramisgurnus; species Paramisgurnus dabryanus. The sequence goes on from NC_133343.1 coordinate 47,945,662, forward strand.
CCAATGTGGATCTCCTTGATAAATTCAGATTATCGTTACACCAGCATACACCACAACTTCTGAAGTTGTACAGAGCAAGACAGGGGGCTTTTGGAAAAGAGATGGAAGATCTTCTTAACAGGCTTGATCAACAGGTAACATGTTAATGACAACCATGTGTAATCTCTAAACTTAACAATTTATCAGAGCCCTTTTGTGTTTGTAGGCGGGGAAATTATGGTGTGTTTTTCAAGTAAACATGGATGGACTGAAACTAAATGCTGAATTAGATCTTTGTAGCAATGGGTTAGCAGTGTCTATCAATTATTTATTTTTGTGTTACCCATTTTTCAGACCTCAAATATTGTGAATCACCGAAAGCAAACAGTTCTGGAAGGTCTCCCATTGTTTCTCCGTGAAGATCCTTCTGCACTTTTAAAAAAATGTCTGGTGAGTATGTTTCATTAATTCTTCTGCAGATATCAAGTCTTGACAACGTATTGGCACATAACCTTAGGATAAATAACTCACTAAACAAACTCATGTCTGTAAGATGTCTTTTCAACATACAACTTGTGAAACACGTTAAAAAGACATCATCTGGACACGACGAGCCGGAATACGTTTTTTTTTTTTTTTTTTTTGACGTCTTCTGCCCATCCGATATAGACATTCATGGAACTTTCTTCTTTGTATTACATTGTAACACATCTTTGTATTGTGAGAGACACCAGATCTGAAGGAGACAGTGTTTGATTTTTGCTGACTATTTTTTTATGGTTATGCAAAAAAATTGCAGGTACAAAAATCCTCAGTGAACACCGCTCAGTGTTTATGAGTCCAATATACACAATGATAAGAAACATGGAAACCATGTTGAAGTTAATGAGCTAACTATTGACTAAATGATGATTAAGCATTTTAAAAAATGTATTGCAAGTAAAAGACATTAAATCTCAAGATTTCAGCAGAGGGTGTTTACAGAGGGCGCATTACCAGCTTCGCTTACTACTAACCATATTGACTGTATTTCTACTGAATTTCTTACAGACAATTAAAAGGGGTTAAGATGTATTTTTTTTCATCTTATTTTACATATAAACATAAACGAATATCTGCAAAGATCACCCCTTGTGGCTCATTGGGAAACACTGTCTCCTCACATCAAGAAGGTCTTTTGTTCGTGTTCCTTCCGATCTGGTGTCTCTTACAATACAAAGATGTGTGAATTACAGATGCTACGTTGTCCAAAGGTGTGAACATGTGTTTTACTACATATGAATGGGTCTGTGGCTGTTTATTTATTTCTTAATAAACCTTGTACAAAGTATTTATCAATGTCTATATTGTACATTCAGAAGAAATCGGAAAAAGTTAAAGGAATAGTTCACCCAAAGATGAAAATTCAGTTATTTACTCTCATGTAGTAACAAACCTGCATAAATTTATTTTGTTCTGATGAACACACATCATGTGGTGGACCCAATTCACTTTCATAGTAGGAAAAAGAATACTATTGAAGTAAATTGGGTCCACGATTGGTTTTGTTACAAACATTTCTCAAAATATCTTGTGTTATCAGATGAAAGAAAATAGTACAGGTTTGTAACAACATGAGAGTGAGGAAATTATGACAGAATTTACATTTTTGGGTGAAGTATCCCTTTAACTTTCATTTTGTCACCTCAGTGGATGTCTTTTAATGTACAACTTTTGTGACAATGACATCTTCTGGACATGATTTTGTTTAGTGGGCAAGGGTAGTAAATCTTTGCATTGTGAGCAAATTTATTTTTATTTGATTTTAGGATGATTTGAATGTAGCATTAATCAATATAATACTTTATAATGATGTTTAATGACAGGCTCACTGATGGTCATCATTCACTTGCATTCTGCAAAGGATAAATAATGCAATTAAATGTAAATTAGTATTAGTAAAATAATATGCAAACTTTTTGTGTGTGTGTGCGTGCGTGATATTTAAAGTATGTTAGGTAGGTGTTTTGTTCCTACAATATAGGAACCAATTGGAACCAAAACTTTAACATACAACATGATAGTTGATTATGTACACATTGCATTTGCCTCCACATCTTAACCACATCCAAGATAAACAAATCTTCATAAACCATCCACACTAAACCTATAATATCTGGTTGTTTCATATAATTAGTTGTTTTTCAGAATAAAGTTATAAAACTGATATCAGCTGATAATGATGTATTTGTTGTTTCATTAGGACACATCGCCAATAGACAGACAGACCAGAGGGATAAAAATGGGAATTCTGGCGATAACTGAGGATGATGTCGCCTCTAGCGAATTGCCAACCTTTCAAAACTTTGCGATTGTTTTGGAGGAGGCAATTGTTCTGAAGGACATTCCAGACCTTCCATCTGCGGTTTCATACCTGTTTGGCCTTGTCTTTGCCTTGAATTTTGAATACCCCAAAGAATTGAAATATACTTTTGAAGTAATTGAGAAGGTGTTCATGGAAATGGGCACTCAGTGCTCTGCGAGGGTACAGTCCTTAAAAACAAAACTCTTGCTGTGAAAGTTAAAATTGTGTGAATTGAAGTTGGAACAGAGTATGTTAAAAGGTAAAACAGATTGTTGAATTGTTGTGAATTGTTTACCCATGTTCAGGTATGTTTTAAGACTGTTTAATGACATTATGATGATTTTTTTTTGTGTTATGCACATTGACACTTTTGCTCTACAGGGGTATTATTGCTGAGAACTGTTAATTTAGTTGTGAGCATCTTTTGAATTAAACTAAGATTAAGACTAAGATTTTAACATTAGGACATTAATATTAAAGTTTTTGAAATGTAACTTTGAAGTCTTACAATGTCATTTTAATTGTTTTGTTTATTTGTATGCTTATTTTTCATTTTCAGATTATTTATTGTAATTTTATTTGTATTTTAATTTGTGTTTGTACTTTTTTTACAAATATTTTATACAAAAGTGTATTTTTGTTAGAAAAATTTTAATTTAATTTTACATTTCAAAAGGTGGACTGACCATCCAGTGTTAAACTGCAACGTTTACATGTTCATTGATGTTTTGATGTTTTAAGCATTCTAAGGAATAGAGTCAAAGCTTTTACATGTGAAAAGGGATACATTTATCTTTAGTTTTTATGTTTTTAATTTGTGTTATTGATTTTGACATTTTCCAGTATTTCTTTATTTTTATTATATTGACACTCATATTTTTTCTGTTAGGAAGTATGACACTTATTTGACCTTGTTTGTATTTCTTTACAGAATGTTCAAAGTAAACAAAATTTGAAGCAAGCATTTGGTTTTATTTTACAGACTGTGTAAATGCAAACTAGAACAGAAAAAGTTCACATAACATAATTTGAGTTGTGTCAAAAAAGGAATTAAGTCCAGTTAACTAACAAAACTGAGTTGGCTGAACTAATAGAGAACTTTTATTGAGTTGTTTCAAAAGGAATTAAGTCCAGTTAACTAACAAAACTGAGTTGGCTGAACAAATAGAGAACTTTTATGGAGTTGTGTCAAAAAGGAATTAAGTCCAGTTAACTAACAAAACTGAGTTGGCTGAACAAATAGAGAACTTTTATTGAGTTGTGTCAAAAAGGAATTAAGTCCAGTTAACTAACAAAACTGAGTTGGCTGAACAAATAGAGAACTTTTATTGAGTTGTGTCAAAAAGGAATTAAGTCCAGTTAACTAACAAAACTGAGTTGGCTGAACAAATAGAGAACTTTTATTGAGTTGTGTCAAAAAGGAAATAAGTCCAGTTAACTAACAAAACTGAGTTGGCTGAACAAAAAGAGAACTTTGACTTAACTCAGTGATTCTAATTGAGTGAACAACTTTTTCAAAAGTTGAGTAAACTCAAAAATGCTGTGCAGCAAGTTGCCTCGAAATTTTGAGTTGAGTCAACTTTTTATTTTTTACAGTGCACCAGTAGAGCTCACGAAGTCTTTGTTTAGTCCGTACAATGCCTTGGTGTCCTTCGTGAGCTAAATTCACCAGTCTTGTGCGCAGAGACAATGGCACCACTAGGCAATGATCACCCCGCATAATTAGCGGACCCTCCACCGAAAGCTCATGCCTAATGTGAAAGTAAGGCTCTACTTCTTGTTTCACTGACTTCTTGTTTTTAGGCCAGCCGTTCTGAATTTGTTCACGGAGTTGAGTTAACTGAAGGCAGCTCTCTGATGCAGAAGCGAACTCAAGAGGCTGACAAAGCAGGTAAGTGAGAAACAGTGGCAACCATTTCTGGTTCGTCCGTTAGGTCACTCGTCTCAGGTAAGGGGAGTCGAGAGAGGCAGTCTGCTGTGGTGTTGTATCTCCCCGGGCGGAATGCAACATCATAGGAATAGCATAACAGACGGGCTGACCACCTAGCAATTCGCAAGCCAGCTCTTCCTGTGCCTTTTGATGTCAGAAGTGTTGTAAGGGCTTGGTGGTCAGTGCGCAAAACAAAATGTCTACCCCATAGATACGTCCTCCATTTTTCAACACACCACACGCACACCAATGCTTCCCTCTCCACAGTCGAGTACTTCCTTTCAGCTGACGAAAGAGTCCGGGAGGCAAATGCCACTATGCGCTCAGTACCATCAGCGTGTAGCTGAGAAAGAACTCCTCCCACACCATAATCAGAAGCATCAGTACTCACGTAAGTTGGCAATCGGGGATCAAACAAAGCTAGAATGGGGCTCTTAGATAATAGTGTCTTCAGTGTGGCAAAACTTTGAGCGGCCTTATCAGTCCAGAGGAAGTTTGTGTCTGTGGAGGTTCTTAAAACTTCCCGCAGGGGTTCAACCTCTGTTGCATAATCAGGAAGAAATTTACTATACCAAGAGGTGAGGCCCAGGAATGAGCGCAGTGAGGCCATGTCATGGGGAGCAGGCGCATGCACGACAGCGGCTACATTATCGGGGTCAGGATGTAATCCATCTTTAGAAATCGTGTGCCCCAAAAATTTCAAGCTTTGCATCTTAAACTTACATTTCTGCATGTTTAGTTTCAGACCTGCTTTACTCAGACAGTGAAGTACTGCTTTTAAGCGAGTGTCATGGATGTCCTCTGTGTTGCCATAAACAATTAGGTCATCCAGGTACGGAACACGTTTATAACGGAACAACCCGTCATGAGTAATAAATGCCGTTAAATCACGACTTTCAGGATGCAATGGAACCTGATGGTATGCTGAGGCCAGGTCTATGGTTGAAAACACCGTCGCCCCACGCAGTTCTGCCAACAGTTCCTCTATATGAGGCAAAGGGTGGCTATCTACAACTATAGCCTTATTAGGCTCCCTTAAATCGATGCACATGCGAATGTCACCTCCTTTCTTTCTTGTCACTACAATTGGGGAGACCCATGGAGATGCATCCACTCGTTCGATTATGTCATGCTCCAACAGTCTTTTTAGTTCGTCCGAAACGGCTTGCCGGACTGACAATGACAATCTTCTCAGTTTTTGCTGAACAGGAACGAAACCTTCTTTCACCTTCACTTTGTGTATGAATCCACTTGCGCATCCTACTATGTGCACTGGCAGTATTTCAGAATTCTCCTTAGTAATCACTGTATCACCTTCAATGCGGCAGTGAAGTGCTTTCAGCAGATCCATCCCTAGCAAAGGTGAGCCTGACTTCACGACGTAGAACGTGCCCGCTGCTGTACTACCATCATGGTAAACATCTGTAGAAAAACACCCCAACACTGGAATAGGCTCTTTAGCATAAGAAACTAATTTAACTGTTGCTGGATTGAGGGTGTATGAAGCAAAATGTTTACGGTAAATGCACTCGGGCAGTATGGATACTGATGAGCCTGTGTCCACAATTAACCTGACTGGCTGACAATATCCATCATTAGTTTTAATTTGTACTGAACAGAGAATTTTGTCTGTCACCGTCTCAGGGTCATTCATGTATAATACAGTGAGCTCTGGTATCACAATCTCACGCACCTGTTTCTGTGTTGATCGGTAAACTTTGGCAAAGTGCCCAACTTTTCCACATGAATTACACACTGCTTTGATCGCTGGACATGAGGGTTTGTTAGCCAGATGATTTTTGGAACCGCAACGGTAACAGGAACGGCGCTGTTTCGCGTTCTCGACTGACCGATCTGACGAAGGGGAAGGAATTGACTTTCTGTCCCTTTGTTTAGCATTACGGTGACTCTGTATAGCTCGTACTTGTGAAGTGTCTGAAAGAATCTCAGAGTTCTTTGATGCAGTCTCCATTTGTGCTGCTATTGAGACGGCTTTATTCAGTGTGAGGTCAGGTTCAAGCAAAAGTCTGTCCCGAACGCGCGAAGTTGCCGCTCGCTCCACGAGCTGGTCGCGTAGCATTTGTTCTTCCATGTCTCCGAAATCACATGTAATCGAAAGCTCACGTAAAGCAGCCAGGAACTGATTAATAGTTTCGTCAGTTCGCTGTGCTCTTTGCCTAAATTTGTGTCTCTCAGCGACAACATTAACTGCAGGAATGAAATGGCTTTTCAGCGCAGCGACAGCCATGGTATAAGTATTGCCCGTGTCTGGTAAGGTATAAAACAGTCTTTGTCCTTCTGTGCCCAAAGCATGTAGCAGAACAGCTCGCTTTCTTTCCTCTGGCCATGCGTCACCAGTAGCATCGATTACAAGTAGGTAATTTTCAAACATTTTGAGCCAAACGGTAAATGTAAGTGAAGGCTCACCAGGGCATGGCAGAAATGGAGCCGGTAAAGGAACTGAAATCTACATCCTCGTCGCCAAATGTGATGTTTGTAGGTTATAATCAGTAAAAGAAAATAACCAGAGACACGAGACTGTTTTTACTTTCTCCTCTCTTCTTTACTTCACTCTTCTCCTCTTCACTACTGCCATCTAGTGGCTACACAATCAATCTGCAGACACAACACCCGTTTCGCTTCCTTGGCGACTTGTTTTAATGTCCTCGAGAATATGTCTTCAACAGGCTTTCAAATCAAAGCATTAGATCGCAGGTTCATCACGGTTTGCAGCTGTCGCAGCCGAAGGATTCAGCTACGCTGGTCATAGGCTGCATACGTCATCAAGTCTGGTTTATTTAAATTAACTGAGAATTACATTCAAAAGTCATAAGCATATTACATCAATTTACAATTAACTAAGAATAATTGTCAGCTTTATAATTGTTAATATTCTGAAATAAGACTGTCTTGATGACGTATACCGCCTACACATGCAATCTCCGGAGGCTTCAGCTATCGGCCAGCGTGAGTGTAGAGAGAAAGCGCGAAAGGCGGAGCTTGGATTTCAGGAATGTCCCTCGTCGGCGAATGTATTTCAAAGATGGAGGCACAACATGGATTCAGCCAGAGAGCGCTTCGACGGTATGCATTTTAAATAGCAGATTCTACACTTACGAGAATACTTTGATTAGTGGGGTGGAGGTAATTACACATGAATGAGCACATACTTTTGAAAGAAAACATGGGTTTTTGCTAAGAATTAACTCAATAAAGTACACAGTAGAGCTTTAATGAATTCATGACAGTTGCTTGTCTTTGATGAATTATAGCTGTTTGGGCTACCAGACATGCTGTTGTGACTATTTTATATATATGTTTTATGCTATCAATGAGGTAAATCCAGCAAAAACAGTAGGCTACTGATCAGGCTAGTGCAGTATCTAGCTATGTTAACAGCTATTCACTTTTTTATTGCATTGGCATAGTGCATCCTATTTTTATTTATTTATTTATTTATTTTGCTGTTTTAATTTTCATTGAGTTGTAGATCAATGTTTACATTTGTTTATTTATTTATTTATTTATTTTTATTACAGATGCAGGGTATCATCCCTGATAACACTGCTGTTCAAGATATCCCATATCTCAGAACCAGGTGGAAATTTGAATGGTTTCTTACTTGCTTAATCCTGTTTTTCCATCTCTCATTCTATCTATCTCTCATTCTATCTATCTCAGTGGGAGTCTTATGTCATTAATATTGTGTTTAATTTGTTCTATGTAGGGATATGCCACTGCAGCTGACATTGAGAGTTCACTCTCTATACCTGCAACTCCTCGTCTGATACTTCTTGGTAAGTTGGTGGTAGATATGACAGTTGTCTTTAGTGTTGTATGTAGTGAATTCAATGGTATCAAACTAAACTGTATTCAAAATTAAAGCTAAAACAGAAATTTCACAGTTAAAAAAATTCTGTTTTAGGAGAAACGAGAAGACGCTTCCAGCGCTGGATGCTCAGCCTTGAGGGCCAAATTTGCGAAGGGATCCAGTCCACCTTTGTGACATGGCTGGCGTCTTTTTTTCCTGTTTTCACACTTGAATTCATCCAGAGGTAAGATATTTTCTGCTAACACCTACATTTTTTCTGGCCTAGCTGTGGCTCAAGCATGGTTTTACAGTTTTTCTCCATTGGTTTGGCTCATTTCTTGAAACAGAAATTACATTCTCAAAACTCTAAGATAATTTGGCAAAACAGTCTTACAGTTCAGCTCAACACTATAGCTTACTTGCAAAAGCTCATATATTTCCCAAAACTGTTCACTCATGCTTCAAAACTAAATTCCTTTCCCATATACAGTAAAGCGTCAGTGCCACAAAAATGGCAAATATCCTTCTCAACTGCTTTGGCTCATTTCTTGAAACAGACGGACGTTCTCAACACTCTTGGTGCTTTTGTCAAAATAAAGTGGATGGTTCGGCACAACAACATGGTTCACCTGCAAAAGCTCATACCTCTCACAAAACAGTTCACTCGTGTGTCAAAACTAAATATCCTTCTCATTTTAACAGTCAGTGCCCCCAAAATGCATCATCCCTTTGGCATTGTGTAAGCACTGCAAGTCGAAATGTTTAGATGTTTTGTCACTATGGCAGGGGACCATTGAAATATCTCTTATGTCCACCTTTCAGTCTTAGCCCTTTATTGACAATGGTTACTGTACTGTTTTTTGTCTAGCTAGCAGAATACAATTGTGTATAAAACTGATAAAAAAAAATGATTTTAGGGATCCGGTTTGTGACGTCACGCTGAACAGATCGTGCATCGTAGCTCCGTCGAGTTCATCATCTAAAATCCTTTTTTTACCATCTTATTCCTGTTTATATAATATAATTTATTAGTTTTACATAGGAATACTTTACCGTGACGATTATTGAGCAGTACTACCACGTGAAACTATTTATCACTAATAAACCCAGTGTTAGCATATAGCCCGCTATCCACAAACGGTGGAGGCTGAAGCTAGCATTTTCCGATCTAATGGCGGATTCATCTGATATATGCTTTTCTGACCTGTCCTCACCTGAGCGGGAAGCTGTGGAGGAGTTGTTTCCCGGTTTTAGCAGATCCAACACGAGGTACAGCGCCCACTTCACCCTGCCTTCCGACGTCCACAAGCGAACGAGGCGCGCAACAAACGAGCATTCCACGCGATGCAGCTTCACGGACCATGAACGACTGAACGGAGACGCCATCACCCAACATGTAAGCGATCGGGAAGCTGTGGAGGAACCGCTGCCCGGCCTTCGCAGATTCAGCATGCCCCACATCACCCTGGCCCCAGACGTTCGCAGGCGACCGAGGCATGTCACAACCGAACACCCCACGCGATGCAGCTCCGGGGACCGCGTTCGGGTAAACGAAGACGCCATCGCCCAGCATGAAAGCGGTAAGACTCCGTGTACTACTTGCCACATGTATAGTTTAGCTTCTGCTGTTAGCATAGAGGGGTTTACATGCACTAAGTGTATTGAAGTATTAAGGTTAACTGAGAAGGTTGCTGAACTAGAATCGCGCATCCGAATGCTAGTTGAGGATAGCAAAACCGCTAATGTTACTGTTGCAAATAATCTATCGAGCGAAAAGACTAATGGCTCGGTTCCGACATCAGATGCTAATGTAAATATTAGAAATACTGTATCGAGCGCGCATAGTGTTTATCAAAATACACATGGCTCGGTTCCGTCATCAGAGTCAAGTCGGCGGTCAAACTGGGTGACTGTCAGGCGGCATAGTCATATAAGGCGTCCTTCTAAGACCCATAACGTTACGGTAATTTCTAACAGATTCGATCCCCTAAGGAGTATACCAGCTGAAACACCTTTTAAAAGTGCCCTGGTCATTGGAGATTCTATACTCAGGAACACTAACATTGAGGCTCCAAACACCATAGTCGACTGTATACCGGGAGCCAGAACGTCTGACATTAGATCCAAACTTAAAGTGCTGGCTAATGCTAAGCAGAAGTTTTCTAAGATTGTTATTCACGCCGGCACGAATGACACCAGGCTCCGCCAGTCGGAAATCACCAAAGATAGTATTAAGGAGATGTGTGAAATTGCAAAAACAATGTCAGACAATGTAATATGCTCTGGTCCCCTCCCCGCCTACCGGGGAGATGAAACACATAGTAGATTAGTGTCTCTCAATGGATGGATGTCAAAGTGGTGCCCTCAGCATAACGTAGGGTTTATAGACAATTGGAAGCATTTCTGGGGAAGACCATTCCTCCTAACCCAAGATGGCCTTCATCCGTCATCGGAAGGAAGTGCTATACTCACTAGAAATCTGATCAATAGTCTTAATTCTGATAAAGTCTGACTATCCAGGGCCCAGGTCAGGAAACAGACGGATCGGCTTAACCGTCCGTCTGTTAGCTGCCGTGATATGTCAAGACCACTTATATCCCAGCACTTCGAGTCAATCTTACCGAAATATCAGCACATTTCAACTGTATCTGTTCCCCGAACAAATAAATACAGGGCACCACTTGTTACATCTGGTACAAATCTGATTAATATAAAATTAGAAAACAATACATTAAAAGATGAATCTCGAATGTTAAAATTCGGCCTTCTTAACATTAGATCGCTTACCAATAAAGAACCTTTTCTGTCAATCGGACTCAATATTAATGACGTCGAAATATCACCTCAGAGTGATGCAGTTTCTGACCATTACCTTGTGTCATACACTGTACTTCTAGATAGGATCACTCAATCCACAACATGCTACCGACTAGCCAGAACAATAATTTCCACCACTAAAGATAGCTTTATTAGCACTCTTCCAGACCTGTCCCAAATGAAACATGTAGCAGATAACTGTGACGATCTAGATATTGTAATAGAAAACCTAAACAATGTCTGTTCTAACACATTGGATGCCGTTGCTCCCATTCGAAAAAAGAGATTCAAAGAAAAACTGCCAGCTCCATGGTATGACCATCACACCGCAGCCCTTAAAAAGGCAGCTAGAAAAATGGAAAGAAATTATAGAAGCACAAAGTTAGAAGTATGGCGTGCAGCATGGAAACAGAGTGTTAAACACTACAGACAGGCTATTAAAACCGCCAGATCTACATATCTTAGCAAGCTTATAAATGAGAATCATAATAACCCTCGTTTCCTCTTTAGCATAGTTGCGAAACTGACTAGAAACAAAGAACAAACAGAAACCAATAGTAAACTTCAACACAATAGTAACGACTTCATGAACTTCTTTTCTAACAAAATTTTGGCTATTCGGGAAAACATCGTAGCTACCCAGGCAGCCACCACTCTACCCATTAGTTCAATTAACACTAGACTACCATACGAACATCTTGATTCATTTAAACCTACTACAATAGATGAGCCATCTAAACTAGTCACATCATCCAAATCATCGTCATGTATATTAGACCCCGTTCCCACAAAACTACTTAAAGAGGTATTCCCTGTAGTGTCAACCCCGGTTCTAAATATCTTTAACTCATCGCTAGAAATAGGATACGTTCCAACAGCTTTCTAACTAGCAGTTATTAAACCACTGATTAAAAAACCACAGCTTGACCAAGGATAACTTAATAACTTTAGACCAATCTCAAATCTCCCTTTTCTTTCGAAAATATTAGAAAAGGTAGTGGCAAGCCAGTTACGCACATTCTTGACAAATAATAGTACATATGAAAAGTTCCAATCAGGATTCAGGCCCCACCATAGCACAGAGACAGCATTGCTTAGAGTTACAAATGACCTCCTATTAACATCCGATCATGGTGAAATCTCAATTCTTATATTACTAGACCTTAGTGCAGCCTTTGACACAATAGATCACATAATCTTACTCAATAGACTAGAAAACTATGTTGGTATCAGTGGTCAGGCGCTAGCCTGGTTTAAGTCATATCTAACCAATCGCTATCACTTTGTTTATGTAAATGAGGAAGAGTCATATCACTCCCTGGTTAAATACGGTGTACCGCAGGGATCAGTTTTAGGTCCTATCCTGTTCTCGTTATACATGTTACCCCTAGGAGACATTATCAGGAAACATAACATAAGTTTTCACTGCTATGCGGATGATACCCAGCTTTACATCTCCTTGCATCCCAGCGAAACACACACGTTTTCTAAGCTAAAAGACTGCATTAACGATGTTAGTGACTGGATGGCACATAACTTTCTTAAGCTCAACTCCAATAAGACAGAGATACTTATTATTGAACCAAATCGCTACAAACATAATATGTCAGATTACAAATTGCACATAGATGGCTGTACTGTGGTGCCATCTTCCACGGTTAGGAACTTAGGTGTGATGTTCGACAGCAACTTATCCTTTGATAGTCACATCGCCAACGTCTGCCGCACAGCATTCTTCCATCTTAGAAATATCTCAAAAATACGCCATATGCTGTCTACATCTGATGCAGAGAAGCTTATTCATGCTTTTATGACCTCTAGAATAGACTATTGTAACTCGCTACTCGGGGGATGCCATTCAAATCAGGTCAACAAGCTTCAGCTAGTTCAAAACGCTTCTGCAAGGGTACTTACTCGATCTAAGAAGTATGACCACATAAGCCCAATTCTGGCATCTTTACACTGGCTACCAGTTAAATATCGCATTCAATTTAAAATATCACTAATCACCTACAAAGCTTTAAATGGCTTAGCACCCTCATATCTTAAAGAATTACTATCAGAATACATTCCATCACGCACACTACGGTCGCAAAATGCTGGTCTATTGATTATCCCTAGACTATCAAAAGTGTCTAAAAGTGGAAGATCCTTTTCCTACTTAGCCCCTAAGCTCTGGAATGATTTACCAACTGATGTCCGAGAATCAGACACAGTCGATCATTTTAAATCTAGACTTAAAACTTTTCTCTTCAACAAAGCATTCGCATAATTTGTCTAGTAAAGGTTCTTAAATCGCAATAGTTATTTTCACGGAACAATGCACTCACGGTCATAACACAGACCAACCAAATAAATAAATAAAAACCTTTTCTGCATGAACACTTAAAATGAATTGCATTAAATAGTTTGCCACCGTTTGCCACTGAACCTGCATTAACGACGACAGTGGGGCTTCCGGCCTTAGTCAAACGGTTTGGCACGTATGGTTGGGTTGCGATTTTGGTGCTTTCGTGTGTCTTGTGAATAGTATACCATACCGACCCGTTTCCCACTGAACCTGCATTAACGATAACAGTGGGGCCTCCAGCCTTAGGCAAACGGGTTGGCACGTATGGTCGGGTTGCGATTTTGGCGCTATCGTAAGTCTTGTGAATAGTATGCCATACAGACCCGTTTGCCACTGAACCTGCATTAACGACGACAGTGGGGCCTTCAGCCTTAGTCAAACGGGTTGGTATGTATGGTCGGGTTGCGTTTTTCGCGCTTTCGTGTGTCTTCTGAATAGTATGCCATACAGACCCGTTTGCCACTGAATCTGCATTAACGACGACAGTGGGGCCTCCAGCCTTAGTCAAACGGGTTGGCACGTATGGTCGGGTTGCAATTTTGGCGCTATCGTAAGTCTTATGAATAGTATGCCATACAGACCCATTTGCCACTGAACCCGCATTAACGACGACAGTGGGGCCTCCAGCCTTAGTCAAACGGGTTGGTATGTATGGTCGGGTTGCGTTTTTCGCGCTTTCATGTGTCTTGTGAATAGTATGCCATACATACCCGTTTGCCACTGAACCTGCATTAACGACGACAGTGGGGCTTCCGGCCTTAGTCAAACGGGTTAGCACGTATGGTCAGGTTGCGATGTTTTGGCGTTTTCGCCTGGTCCTGTAAATTGCATACAATATAGACCCATTTGCCACTGAACCTGCATTTACGACGACAGTGGGGCTTTAGGCCTTAGTCAAACGGGTCGTCTGGTTTCATTTTCTCTTAAAGATTGGAAGGTGACCCTTATTTACCATATATACCCTCCCAATTTGCTAAATCCTCAACTGTGGATAATATAATTATGCCGCAATAGTTAGTCTGTCTGGAACTAAGCTGAGTTAAACCACATCACTGTGTGACACTTCAATACATATGAACGGCCGCTACGCTAATACGATTTTGTTTTTCTCTCCCTGTCTCGTCCTCGACCCGAGGACAACGAGACAAACAGACCCAGTCCCGGTAGATGTGAAAGTCGGCACACCTCTGATCTACTGGCCGTCCTTCAACGTGATGTCCAGCTGATGCCTGACCAAAGACCACCGGCAGAACCCGCTTAATCTCCGCTTAATCTCCTTCCGTTTCAATGTGTATATATATATATATATCTCCCAAGGGTTTTTTTCCTCCTAGGACTTTTTTTTACTTCCCCGGCTAAAATTCCGGGGGTTTTTTCTCCTAGGGGGTTTTTCAACACGGGGAGGCAGCCTTTTTGGGCTTAACTTCTATACGTTACATTAGTAATACGTTTGCTTATAATGTTGATTTATAGCCGCAGCAAATTTAGCTGCTTGTGCTATCGTGTATTATGTTGTGCTATCTGTCGATTTTCTGTGCTTTTCACTACATCTATTATGTAAAGCTGCTTTGATACAATTACCAAATTGTGAAAAGCGCTATATAAATAAAATTGAATTGAATTGAATTTCTCATTTTGAGGGATCAAATCAAAATGAAGGCGGTCCAAGAAGATGAGGAGCATCTGTGTATAGTATGGGCCAAGACTGGGGATGTGAGTGGCCACACCATTCTCAGATATGGCATCAAACCAAGTAATATTGCCCCCTCACTGGCCTCAGACATCCACCGTGGCCCGGTGGGCAATAATTTTATGGCCACGTCTTCGGCCCTTGGCCAGGTTGAAGCCAGCTTCATCCACAAACATGAGGATGTGAGGGGCCTCGTTTCCTTCAAATGCCATTATTCTCTACAAAAGCGTAAACTCCTACTTTGTTAGTCAAGTTTTAGTTTTACCTGACTGTCAATTGCTGTAATAAATTTATCAAATGTTCAAAGCATTCATATATGTTATTCATGGTATTATGTTCTTGACTAATTCTGCCAGTTGAACAGACTATTGTGCATGTGATGACTTATACAATGAAATGACGCTGACACATTTTGGAGTGAACAACCATTAGACTGAGAATCAACCAATCAGTTTAGATCAACAAGATCTATTCACTTGGAAATTGTGCTAAATGTAGGCTACCTGTACTTAATCAGTTGCAAAGATGTACTGAGCTATTGAGACATGTACTTAGATATTTGCAATTTGATGAAATGAATGAGAAATTCAATTCTGTTGTGAACACTTGCCAAGTGGTTTGGAGGTTTGTCCATGTTGTTTTGAGAATGTAATTTCTGTTTCAAGAAATGAGCCAAACCAATGGAGAAAAACTGTAACAGGTCTGGTGATGGGATTTAGCAATTAACTTTGATTTTGAAAATCAGTTAGTGCATGTAGAGGATGGTTCATGTACATTTGTTGTCTTTGATGTGCTGTTAGTCTGTGTGAATTACTCGATTTTTAAAAAGTGTATAATTTCTCAGAGACTTTGTGGGTATAAACCCCAAAAAAGGGACAAATGCTGCAAAGGGGGAAAAAAGAAGAACTGTCAATTCACATGTCGCCAGCCTCTTGAGCAAGCTCATGGACTTTCAGTGGGATTTCATTTGAAAATGGTGAGTAAGATGTATACATTATACATTAGCTTTTGTTAGGTCAAGCCATAATTTTGGATTAAAAATTTAAAATTATGGAATTCATCTCTCTCTATCTCTCTCTCTGTCAGAATCCTGCCAGATCCTTGTTTGTATTTAGATCTAGTTTAGCATGGCAGGGTTCTGACAGTACATATGTTCTATGTGGGAAATGTGTGGTTTTAGTATTGGTTTATTCTGACCACGCATTTCCCGGGTCTCTTACTTGTGATTATTTTCCAGGTGTAATTTACTTTCTCCCTATTTAAGAGTCCTTGTGTTTGTTGTCCACTGCGGGTTCGTCATTGTTACTCCGTTTGTCAAAGTGTTACCAGTGAGTTTTACATTGAATATCTTGTGTTCCAGTTAATGTTTAGTGTCATGTTTAAGTTATAGTGTTTAGTGTTGTCTTGTTAGATTATTGTTTGCCCTCTTCTGTTTGCCCCCTCGTGGGTATTGTTTTCCTGTTTTTTTTTACCTAGTTTTGTCAATAAAGTCTAGTGTAGTTCCATCACGTCCGCATTTGGGATCTTCTCCGTGCAAAATCCTGACTCTCTCTCTCTCTCTCTCATAAACAGACCCAAGACTTCGCAAAGGATCCTCATTGTGTGCTTTGAGAAAATGGTTAGTGGTCTAAGCAGTGACACTGTTTTTTATTTGTTTATTTTGTTTATAGTTCTTTATTGATGAGTTAGGTATCAGTTTGAATGTATTCATACATGTTGAATTTTAGTGGTTAAGGTAACACTACCAAGCAAGAAAACACCAAGATGTTGAAATGACGGCGAACTATAGACCCAATATAGACCGGCTATGAGTAACCCACTTCTACCCTAAATAGCCTTGAATTTGGTTACATGCCATTTTTGCCATAACTTGAAGATGTATGATTTTCCAACATGTAGGCAAAGTCAACAGGTGTTCAAGGTGTTTGCTTTCATTTGTTTTAAACTTATACGAATGTCTATTCTTGGGCTATGGTAGACGTCTATTAGATTTTCACTGACAGCCCAAATTTAGACTGGTTTTAGCCCAAATTGCTTGCTGTGTATGTTTTGAGGGTCAGAAATTTTTATAATGAACAATTTATTTGGCTGTAAAATGTATTTGCTACTTTTTAAGCCATGAACATGAGAAAATGAGATTTGATTGTGATTAATCTGAGCCTATGTGTAACATTTTTATATGACCAGGAGTCAAGAGTGTATATCCTTGGTTTGAGTCTTTTTATTTGAATCTTAGCAATTCATGGAACATTAAATGTGGAGGTTTAGGGCCCTATCTTGCACTGACACAATGCAAAGCCAAACGCAAGTGTCTTTGCTAGTTTAAGACAGACGCAGTTGTTATTTTCCATCCAGCGACCACAGATGTCAGCAATGAACATGATATACAATATATTTCTGTGATTTGTCTGATTCATGTGTGCCTATATTTGTAAGTAAAGTGTTTGTATTACAATAAAAAGTTAATTTCAACACAGACTATTAGTTTTCTTTTACTTAAGTGTTATCTGATGGATTATGCCTATTCTTGTATTAACTCAAGCTAGAAAAATGTCTATAACACTCAGTGGTACACGTTACTATGATAAAAATAATTAACAATATTTGATGGAAACAAAATAAATGTTGATTTAACAGGAAAATAATGGTAACACTGCTGCCAGTTGTTTCCTGTATTTCACGCTGAGAAGTAGAATATAACTTTTCCTGCTATACAATTAATAAAGGATGTGCTGGTATATACAGAGCATTTGGGTTGAGTTTAGCAGTACATTTTTTTTAGGTGTGGTCAACTTTACGCAGCACCGCAAGAGCCGACAAGCAGATGACATCAGAGTACCGCGAGAAATAAAGCGAAGGAGGTTGGTTTACATCGCTCTCCCGGTACTCTGATGTCATCCACTCATGTTTGAGTCTGTATCAGATGAAAATACAGATTTTGAGGAACAACTTATTATTTGGAGATTGTCAATGGACGTTTCTGAGTGGCAAGTTTGTTTTTTCAGTATGGACCTGCAAAACGCCAAATGCATAAAATTAAAATTAATTAATATTGTAATGTCTTAGCATGATATGTTTTCTAAAATGTTTAAAAATGATCAAATTGGTTGTGCGAAACAACACAGAAATATTTTTTTTAATGAAACATATTCAATGGTTTCAGTGCCTCATGGTGTGGTTGAACCCCTGGTTCACTTTGCTTCACAGCCACCGTTTTGGGAAACTGCCTAGCTTAGTAATTCAGGCTAATCTTTAGCTAAATCATTCACATGGTTTTATACATTCGCCTATCACCAATATTTATGGTATAAATATTTAGACCTGGATAAATCTACTTTGACATAACAGCCATTATATCTGGTATGTATAAATTTTACTTTGAAATGATATAAACTGTTTTTTTGTAAAAAAAAAAAAAATCATACTTTAATCATAACTCTTTAATTTGTCCTTCTCTTTTAACATAGCCAAATATAAATTATGGTTGCTACCTGTATTTGTGGTCACACGGCTACAAATCTGTATGGTTGCCTAGATAATGGGGGTGGGTCAACTTACCCACTGGCTCACTTTGCCCCACTCTCCCCTACTTGGTATTGAGAAACGGCCATTGTTTACAGAAGCCGGACCGCAAGCTACAAACTACAGAGCAAGTGCGCGGGTGCACAATGGTGAAGGAGTAACTCACGATGTAAATAACTAAACCAGTGCTCGCAGTACAAACACTTTATATTTTAGCGTACTGCGTACCTTCACTTTCTTTTGCGTGCCACCACTTCTCATGTTGCTGGTACTTTGTCTTAAAGAGTCAATGGGCTTTTCTATGTGGCGTTGCGCAGACAGTTCGGCAACGAAGACATCAAAGTACCGCGAGAGCAAGTCGAAGTTACAAATGGTTCGACTTTACCTTTGCTCTCGCGGTACTCTGATGTCATACGCCGACCAGTCTGTGCTGCACCATTTAAAGTCGTACACAAAGCGTTTTGCACAGGGGGTGCTGTGAATTTTTTTAACAAAAAACCTATGAGCCTATAGGCCTATTTAAAATACATTTGAAAAATAAATACATTGAGATTTACTACTTTATTGTCATATACACTTCAGTGCACACAGCCAGGGCTGAAACACACAGACATCATCAGTTCTCAGATGAATATGCGCTATTAATCAGAAGCAAAAATACTTATCCCTTATATGTTACATACAACATATTTACATACAACATATAATACTATAACAACATATGATATTAATTAAACTTCACAATTTTCAATGTCCATGCGGACGAACATATTTTACTTTCGTTTTTAAGTTAGGATCACACGTCGATTAACAGTGGTAAAATATTCTCACATTAACATACCTAGTATATTTTTATATATATCTTTTTTTTACTAGATATTACTATTACTGTCTTTTTTAAAACTTATAAATAATTCATAATTTGAACAAAAATAATAATGGGTTTAGTTCTGATATTGTATACTTTTATAAAGAAATACATGGTGTATAATTACATTTTTAGAATATATTAGACTTTTTATAAGGTTTGTACTGTAAAAATACTTTATTTGTTACAAACAAAAGATAAAGAATTTACAAACGTGCGGCAAGCCATTTCAGCACTTGGGCACCGAAATGTTTTTTTTTTAAAGCATTACTTAAAATGTTTTCTCATCTCACCATATCCACAGGTGCAGAGTCATTATATATAATAAATCCGTTGGGTAGCATTTAAAAAAAAAAAAAAATGTAAAAGTAGATGTATTTGTTTAAAGCAAAGCATTTATTTACTTAGCTACAGATGAAGCAGCTCTTTAAGCCTTCTAACGTCTCATAATTGGTCATCATTTATGTCCAAGAGACTCAATAATAATCTGTTACATTTTAATCCTTTAATTTTATATTAAAAAGCGTTTTTGTGCTGCTGCCCATCCATGTATGTGATAAACAAACCCGCGTTGTCATTCCGTTACTACGCATATTATCAACGCGCTCTTTACTCTAGCAGAAAAAACTCGCATTGCGCATTGCGCCGGTTGTATAATAGAGAGTCCAAAGCCTCTCATGAGCTAGAGGACGAATGTCCAGGGAGTTCAGTATTTCTGTGTGGGCATGCATCAGCGAAAGGTGCGTGAGTCTTTTCTGGTTCATGGTGCTGCGTACCCATGTCTTCAAAAGACGCAAGGCAAAGAAAGTGCGCTCGAATGAGGCCACGGATGGGTAAGCACAGACAGTAATGACATTAAAATCCAAAATATATACATTTTACAAAACCAGTATTCATTAGATTTTAAGAACTTTTATGCCACTTTTAAAACTGTAAAACTAAATAAAAAAGATATTATATGCCGAATGAGCATGCAAGCATATGTTTTCTTGTTCGCTCCACAGGTTTAAACGCCGTTTTTTTTCTAAAGAATACCAGGGTCGTAGGCAGAAATTGTATTTTGGGGCGATCCGGAGCAAAAGTGAGTGGGCCTATAGTTTATCAGAATAAAATTACTTAAATAATAATTAAACCTTAGAGTGGAAAAAAAACAATAGACAAACTGCAAAAACAGTGACATCTTTACTTTTCAATTTTTGGCGAAGTCAATAATAAAACACTGTCTAAACATGTTCAACCAACAGAGCTCAATAAAGGCTGGACAAACCAGGCTTATTCAGTCTAGTCAGCTGTGCAAAAACAGTTCACCTGAAATAAAGTAGGCTAAAAATAAATTGAAATGACGAAAACTCTCAGCAGAGCATGGTTTGAAATAAATAAAAACACACTGCCTGAGTTATGTTAAATCAACCATATACAGTGCAATCAGCCTGTTGGAAAATAAGCTTTTGTGCCAAAAAACTCATTTAAATTAAACAATGTAAGTTTAACCTATAAGGCTGGCATACATCTATACAGATGTGGCCTTTAAAAATGCGCGTCTCTGAGAGCAGAATGCCGCGGAGACTTCCGAAATTCTGCGAGATCCCGCAGATGGGGGGTTCGGTGGGGGACGCAGGAAATATAAAAACCTGTAGAGGGCAGGCGTGTTTCATGTAGGCCATACTGACGACAATGTGTGTGCTCGACTTCATGCTGAGCGTATACTGTATGATATTGAAGTAACATGACACGGATTATTGATGTTTAGGCGATAGACTTTGATGTCATACAAATGCATGCTTTTTGGCAAACATTTTGTTGGCGAAGTTTTCTTTTGCCAGTTACATAAACAGTCACATATTCTTCATAAAAATCCGACTCAAACGCGCATCATTTGTCTTATTTTTTCCGTGTACTTACAGTAGAAGAGACGTGATGTATGATAATCGAGTCTTATAACAAAATAATTCGCGAAGACCTTTGAAGAGACCGAGCGCATTTACGCAATATCATTAACTAGTTTATCTAATTTTACATTTAGTTCATTTTTGCATCTGAACTTTTAAATAGCTTTAAAATGGTTGTGTTGCGCTTTTCTGCATTACTGAACAGTAGGCTACTTTTTATATTATCATGTTTCCCTTTACATGGTATGAAACACGATAAAAAAGTATGCATTGGTGTTTAATACATTTCACTGAGAATTTGTATAATATGTTATACTTTTGTACTAAGGAAATAAAATCATATTGTGAGTGTAAATATTCATAAATTCGATGAGTTTCTGAGGTGTATGTCATCGGCAAAATGCGCAGTTTCTTTGTTGCTGATTAAAAACCGTTGGCTATGTGATTGTTTAAAATTGACATTTTTTCTACTTATTATTAATTTATTTTTTGCCTACATTTACTCAAATAATATCAATGTGAAAATAAGTAAATCATACTTCAAGTTAGGCGTAAAACTTACACATTTTTTTATGTCAAATAGAAATAATAATAAATTGAAATATGCAATTATTACAGTTTTAAAAACTTAAATACATTACTCTGACCTTTTTAAATATATTGACTAAAATAATCTGTAAATGTAATACTTATATTATTAATACATCAAATAATATATGTACATTTTACACAAAATATCTGTTCTATTTTTAGTAATTTATTTTCCAACTAAAAAAATCGCATAACTGCATTAAGAGATTTTATTAAGTTACTTTAATCATTTATTTTAGAGATATTTACAAAGCCACTGAATCATTTTTAACAGTGTGTACATTATGACCTTACGGTAGACTTTTATTAAATGCATATAAATAAAAATATGTAAAACTAAATAAAAAAGATATCATACACGGACTGTATGTAAGCATACGTTTTCTTGTTCGGTGCACGTGGGTTTAAATGCCGTTTTTCTAAAGAAGAATTTTAAAACTTTTTTGGTGGTAGTTGAGAAGAATTCCTTTTTCCATTTCTAAATCATTTTGAGCGCAATATAAATATATCATATTGTTATTCTTATTATATAAGAATACGCAATTTTTACAACATTTTTAACATATAGAAAATATACGTTAAGCATGTTGTGTGTATTTCCTAATTACAAGCTTTGATGAAATTGCACCAAAACTAAACGTGCATAAAAACATAAAAAAGTCATTTAAATAAGCGAAAAAACTTTTTTATGAGCTTAAAATGTTGAATATAATGTGCTATTGCTGAAAATTGCCCATTTCTAAAGGAGAATATTCATCTTTAAAGATTAAGAAACAAAAAAGTACTGATAAGCATTCTCAAATATATATATATTCTGCAAGCACTCATTTATCATTTATTTAGTTTTGCGCTGTGTGTAAATGTGCTTTATAAATTAAACTTTACTTTACTTTACTTACTTTACTATCCATAATGATGTAATTTATTTTTTAATAACATATTGTCGCTGTCGGGCAAAGATACTCTCTGGACACCAAGACCATGTCTATGGGTTCAAGAATAACAAAATATTGGCCATATGAAACTCGAAAGTCATCACTTTATTTTGTCCCATTGTTTTCCATTTTGCGGGTGATAAAACTCCTGTGCGCGTCATTCAAATTCATTGAAATTTCGTTCACTTGTAGTTTAGCAAGTATGTATACTACAATTTCAATAATGTTTTTACACTGCACATCGTCTGAGGAAATCCGAAGTTGCGTCGAGGGGAACCAAGCTGACAGCCGCGACAGCAGAGATTGTCACGTACCTACAAAAGGGTATTGGAAAAAGCTTGCATCTGACCTGCAGCGATATCATTCTGTCTTGGTGGGATGTCAGACAGCGAGAGTCCTCTGATTCTGACCTTGTTCTTTTACTCCTCAGAGTCTAAAACCAGGAGGGCATATTAACTATTCATTGTATTTTCATTTTAACAGAGAAGCTATGGTTGCGCGTTTCACACACCTCTCCAAACCACGTTGTTAACACTATGCTTGTTCGACTTCATGCGGCGCCGCAAGAACCGACAGCCGGATGACGTCAGAGTACCGCGAGAATGATTCAAGAAATCATATTTCGCCTCGCTCTCGCGATACTGTGACGTCTTCCGGCTGTCGATTCTCGGGGCGCCGCATGAAGTCGAACAAGCCTATTGACAGCAGCAAAAGCTACGCATGCGCTTTTAACTTGTAAAACTCAAAGGTGTATGGGTAATGTAGTCTCTGCTCTCGGTTGGACGAATTAGGTAGCTTGCATTGTGAAGGGCGCTTTGAAAAGCGGCAGCGCAGCCAAAGGATTAAATTAAGCCTCTGATTTAAACAGATGTGCAAATGAGCGTTCTGGTACGCTAGAAGTACGTTCTGGGCGCAGGGAGAGGTGGTGGTACGCTCGCTATATTTGGAAGTGGCGGTACTGAGTACTGGCGCCTACCGGCCCACATTAAAGCACTGGCGGTAGCAAAGGTAGACGGCCCTTTGAAAAGCAAAAGAAAGCTGATAAAAATGAGAAACCTACACTGAAATAAATTGGAGTAGGATTTAGGCTACTTAACAAAATCTAAACATTTTTCACTCTGAAAATGCTATTAAATATAAACAAAATTATCACCAGCTTTAACTTTATTACTTTTTTAATTTTAATTCACTCTTTGTTTCAGCGATGTTTATAAATATACTATATTTTTGCATTTTGATTACAAACTGTTCTACACTGAAAAGAAACTAATGTAATCTTCCTGATTGAATCACGTAAAACACAAGCACCACTTTTCTGAATGATGATAATCACAAACATCCCAGAGTTTGTAAACCAATTGTTTGTAAAACATATTTAATGCTAACTTTACTTAAAAATTCAGAAAATATTTTTTACAGTGTATAAATAAAAAGACATGAAGGAAGTTAATTCCAAAATGTAATTAATTGTACATGGTTTAGCTGCTTGTTTTAGCAGCTATCAGTGACACAGAGTCAAGAAATTAAAAACCACCCACCCCTAGGTCTGCCAATTCTTTGCCAACCCCCAATGCTAATCGATCACCTCATCAAAGAAAACCGGTTTATCCAGTTTTCACCAGCGTGTTGGGTTTTAATTCCAACCCTTGCAGTTTCTTTGTTAAAATGCAATTTAAGCAAATAGGCCTTATACATACGCTGTATGTTATTTTAAATGAATGTTTATAACTTATAAAAGTGGATATCAGGTAACTTAATTTGACATATGTTGATATAACCTAGGCTCTCAAGTCCCACCATGAGACACACGCATTTCTGTCAGTTCACACGCTCACACACCAAACCTTGTAAGCTATTTATCACGCTGAGAAGTAAAATAGAACTTTTCCTGCTATACAAATTAATAAAGGAGGTGCTGGTATACAGAGCATTTCTGTCGAGTTTAGCAGTACATTTTTTAGGTGTGGTCAACTTTACGCAGCGCCACAAGAACCGAAAAGCAGATGACATCAGAGTACCGCGAGAAATAAAGCGGAGGAGGTTGGTTTTAAATCGCTCTCGCGGTACTCGGATGTCATCAACTCATGTTTGAGTCTGTATCAGATGAAAATACAGATTTTGATGGAACAACTTATTGTTTGGAGATTGTCAATGGACGTTTCTGAGTGTAATGTTTGTTTTTTCAGTGTGGACCTGCAAAACGCCAAATGCATAAAAATTTATTAATATTGTAATGTCTTAGCATGATATGTTTTCTAAAATGTTTAAAAATGAACAAATCAGTTGTGCGAAACTACACAGATTTTTTTTTTTAATGAAACATATTCAATGGTTACAGTGCCTCATGGTGGGGTTGAACCCCTGGTTCAGAATACCCCATCTGGTTCACTTTGCCCCACAGCCACCGTTCTGGGAAACTGCCTAGCTTAGTAATTCAGGCTAATCTTTAGCTAAATCATTCACATGGTTTTAAATATTAGCCTATCACCAATATTTATGGTATGAATATTTAGACCTGGATAAATCTACTTTAACATAACAGCCTTTATGCCTGGTATGTATAAATTTGACTTTGATAGGATAAAAACTGTTTTTTTGTTAAAAAAAAATCATACTTTAATCATAACTCTTTAATTTGTCCTTCTCTTTAACATTGCCAAATATAAATTATGGTTGCTACCTGTATTTGTGGTCACACGGCTACAAATCTGTATGGTTGCCTAGATAAAGGGGGTGGGTCAATTTACCCACTGGCTCACTTTGCCCCACTCTCCCCTACTTGGTATTGAGAAACGGGCATTGTTTATCGAAGCCGGAGCGCGAGCTACAAACTACAGAGCGAGTGTGCGGGTGCACAATGGTGAAAGAGCAACACACGATGTAAATAATTATACCAGTGCTCGCAGTACAGACGCTTTATATTTTAGCGTACTGCGTGACTTCACTTTCTTTTGCGTGCCACCACTTCTCATGTTGCTGGTACTTTGACTTAAAGAGTCAAAGGCATGGGCGTAGATTTAGGGTGGGACGCTAGGGACATGTCCCTAGCAATATTCAGGTAAGACTGAATTGTCCCTAGCAATAATTTCGACCAAACAATTAATCTGTATTTATATATAACCACTAATGTCCGTCTTATTCTAGTGTTTTCTATTTTTTACTTTACTTTTTTAATTATATATTTTTTCAGGAATCATTTAAATGAGATTAAAAATCTTTTGCAATCCCGTTCTGTAAAAATGACGCTCTATGTGGTACACAAACGGTTAACAGCTTTCGTTCTCTGCAACGCCCGCCTCCGTAACTCACATCGCTAATATGATTGGCTTTGCATTTCTTTAGTCCCGCCTCTCTACTCACATTGCTAATATGATTGGATTAGCATTTCTTGAGTCCCGCCGCTTTAAATCACATCACTTTATGGGCTTGTCTTTACTCGCTACGTGTGATAGGATGGTTTCACTTTGTACAACGCGCCAAAGTTCACTCAACAAGACGCGCGTGATTATTCAGGCTACAGGTAAGTGAGGAAGAAAGTATTATTATACCCACTGTAACTGTTTCATGCACAAAAAAGTTGTGCCACATAATGATTCAAGGACAGTGTTTTCAACAATACACGACAATCCCATGTTAACCCTGAGGATTTGCAAACTTTTGTCAACCTTTTATAAATGGGGTAGCAAGGTTATTTAGGGGGTCCCTAATCCATGAAAGAAAATAACCCCAACATGGTAAAAACAGGAAACAGCATGATATACATACCAACTTCAACACTGGGATTTTTTTGGCAAAACTAAATTAAGAATTAAATATTAATTGCATATTCTTCATTGTTATAAAGTAAATATGGATTCATATATGTTACAATGTGATTTTCTTTTTTTTTTTTGACAAAGACTTAAACAGTTACTGTTTATTAGGTTCTAGGACATAACGAATTGTTATTGTTTATTATAGTACATTAAATTTGGGATGGCACCGGGGGTGGCGAGTCAGATGTCACTGAGTAAAGTGCATACTGAGTTGTCTGTTGTTTATGTCAAGTAAACGGTGATAAACAGTTTGTGCAATGCGACCATTTTATTTATGTCCCCACCAATGCCAGAATCAAACCTACGCCCTTGGTCAAAGGGCGTTTCTATGTGGCG
Organism: Paramisgurnus dabryanus; assembly: GCF_030506205.2. Taxonomy (NCBI): domain Eukaryota; kingdom Metazoa; phylum Chordata; class Actinopteri; order Cypriniformes; family Cobitidae; genus Paramisgurnus; species Paramisgurnus dabryanus. The sequence continues at coordinate 47,972,539 of NC_133343.1, forward strand.
CTGCGCAGACAGTTCGGCAACGAAGACATCAAAGTACCGCGAGAGCAAGTCGAAATGTTACAAATGGTCCGACTTTACCTTTGCTCTCGCGGTACTCTGATGTCAGTCAGCCGACCAGTCAGCGCCGCACCATTTAAAGTCGAACACACAAACCGTCAAGGCAGGGCCGCTGGAAGTCATTTTGAACAGGGGGTGCTGTGAATTTTTTTAACCAAAAAACCTATGAGCCTATAGGCCTATTTAAAATACAATAATAAAAATAAATACATTGAGATTTACTACTTTATTGTCATATACACTTCAGGGCACACAGCCAGGGTCTGAAACACACAGACATCATCAGTTCTCAGATGAATATGCGCTATTAATCAGAAGCAAAAATACTTATACCAGGGGGAATTACTTTCGTTACAATTTACATACAACATATAATATTATAACAACATATAATATTAATTAAACTTCACAATTTTCAATGTCCATGCGGACGAACATATTTTACTTTCGTTTTTAAGTTAGAATCACACGTCGATTAACAGATGTAAAATATTCTCACATTAACATACCTAGTATATTTTTATATAGATCTTTTTTTACTAAATAGTACTATTACTGTCTTTTTTAAACTTATAAATAATTCATAATTTGAACAAAAATAATGATGGGTTTAGTTCTGATATTGTATACTTTTATAAAGAAATACATGTTGTATAATTACATTTTTAGAATAGGCTTTATATAAGGTTTGTACTGTAAAAATACTTTATGTGTTACAAACAAAAGATAAAGAATTTACAAACGTGTGGAGAGCCATTTCAGAACTTGGACAGCGAAATGTTTTTTTTTTTTTTAAAGCATTACTTAAAATGTTTTCTCATCTCACCATATCTACAGGTGCAGAGTCATTATATACAATAAATCCGTTGGGTAGCATTTAAAAAAAAACATTTTAAAGTAGATGCATTTGTTTAAAGCAAAGCATTTATTTACTTAGCTACAGACGAAGCGGCTCTTTAAGCCTTCTAACGTCTCATAATTGGTCATCATTTATGTCCAAGAGACTCAATAATAATCTGTTACATTTTAATCCTTTAATTTTTCATATTAAAAAGCGTTTTTGTGCTGCTGCCCATCCATGTATGTAATAAACAAACCCGCGTTGTCATTCCGTTAATACGCATATTATCAATGCGCTCTTTACTCGCGCAGAAAAAAACTTGCGTCGCGCATTGCGCCGGTTGTATAATAGAGATTCCAAAGTCTCTCATGAGCTAGGGGACGAATGTCCAGGGAGTTCAGTATTTCTGTGTGGGCATGCATCAGGGAAAGGTGTGTGAGTCTTTTCTGGGTCATGGTGCTGCGTATATGTCTTCAAAAGACGCAAGGCAAAGAAAGTGCGCTCGGATGAGGCCACGGATAGGCACAGACAGTAATGAAATTTAAATCCAAAATACACGTAATAACCTACGTGTGTCAAAAATAATTTCCTAAAATATTCATAAGTAATATATCAATTGTGCAAAATATTTTTACTTAAAAAAATATATTTCTCGCTTTCCCGCGACCATGCGTCAAGGTCTGGAGGAAAAGGATACCTGCCCGGATCCCACGCACGCATCTGCAGTTATATACATTTTACAAACCCAGTATTGGTGGTTGAGAATAATTTATATTGCAGAATAATGTATATTGCATTTTAGCGCAATATAAATGTATCGTATTGTTATTCTTAATATAAAAGAATACTAATATATTTTTTACAACATTTTTAACTTTAAAACATTCATATAAAGATGCTTTGTACAATAGCTTTGCTTCTGACAACAATTTTCTGTAATAAGTCAGTAAATCAATCACAAAATGTGTTGAAAGTGGCGAATAAAATGCTTGTCAATTCAAACAAAGGTGTATAAAACCGCTTTAATTAACAATAACTAAACTGTGCTCTTTTGCATACCTCTACTTTTCTCATGTCTTTCTTTATACCACCTTTATCTTTTTAAAATCTTGCCACTTTTAGAAATAATTTGTTTGCATTTTTACTGTTATGAATAACGGCTGAAAGGATTAAAAAAAATCATAACACTGACTGCCTATATGCGCAAGAAAGGTATTATTAAAGTTTTAAATATGTAAAACTAAATAAAGATATCATATGCCCACTGTACAGAATGTAAGCATAGGCCCATGTTTTCTTGTTCGCTCTGCGTGGGTTTAAACGACGTTTTTAAAGAATATTTTTTAAACTTTATTGGTGGTGGTTGAGAAGAATTCCTCTTTCCATGTAAAGCAATTTAGCGCAATATACATGTGTCATATTATTGTTCTTAATATATTAAGAACAATAATACTGATATATTTTTACAACATTTTTAACTTTAAAACATGTATTTTTATACCACATGAATCTCTTTAAAATATTAATACTTTTAGAAAAACGGACATAATTATTAATATTATAAACAAACAATGAAACGGTGTCAAAATTCGACAACACAAATAATTAAGATATTCATTGTAAATAGAGTTAAGTGTATTAGGCTCACACTAAATTCTTTGTTGCACTTAGTATAAATGCCCATTGCACGTACAGTCATCTTAATATATGTATGCGCTGTTATGCTGGCAAAAAGGGGTTGAAGTTACTTTGCTGTTTTAATAGAAATGTTAAATATTCAGCAATGCCCTTATTAACTTCTGGAAACAACCGCAATGACAACGCATATAAAAATGTAGTTTTTTTTATGCGCCACCTGGTGGATTTTCTGTGAAGCGAAACACATTAAGGGAAAAGGGAAAGTAGCCCCCCCGAAAACACTTGCAGAATTCTGCGTGACTCCGCGAGACGATTTGGCGAATGCCGCGGGAGAAAACGCGCATTTTTAAAGGCCACATCTGTACACAACACACCACTTAGTAAAATCACTTCACGAGCAAAAATAAGGAAATTAGTTTAACAGCATGCCTACCTTTGTTGTTTTAATTCTACAAAACAATACGCAAACGCCAGGGTTTGATGTTGAAAACAGAAATGATCTCATATAGTCCAAAGAGTCACAGAATTCTTTTCAAAAAACAAAAGGTTGTTGAGGCGGGTAGTAACTCATGGATGCAAATTGGGTTGTGAAGGTGGTTCATCTATCGAAAGCCGCGGAGGCCAAAATCGCGCCAAATCTTTCACGTAAACAACCCGTAAACAACGTGTTGTTTGCGCGTAGAATATGCGTTGTTTGCGCGTAGAATATGTGTTGTTTGCGCGTAGAATACGCGTCGATTTTTCACACGTAAACAACATTTGTTTACGCGTTGTTTACGTGTGAAAATTTGCGCGATTTTGGCCCTCGTGGCAACATGACCAGTTTCAACGAGTGAGCCTGATGAGTTCCTATTGGCTGCTGGGCAATAGGGTTAAACCATTACTGTAGGCTTAGGGGGTTCCCGTCCATTTCTAGGCTATGACACCAAAATGCAAGTAAAATGCTAAGGATCAACTTATTTCTTTGTGCTTTTTCCTTCTTATATGTAGGCTATAATGTAAAATACTGCAAATAAAATAACAGATTGTCTATAGACCAATTTAGAGTAGACGTCACAGTGTTGCTTAATTTAGCCTCACTTTTCCTGTTTATTTTAATCCGGAGTGCAGTTTCATAATTCAGCCTTCTCAGTTATTACTAACTTGTGACTAAAGAAAGCCACCATACATTACCAATTACCAAATTATGCCACAGCACTTCGAACTATGGACAATAAGAGCAAACCTCTTTCCATTCTTGTTTTGTCTTTGAATGTAAAAGTAAAAGAACTTAAAGCCCCTCTTTATAAACAGTTTAAAAATGTGTGCAATTGGTTCTGCACCTGCTGTTGGTTGTCACAGTTATGTAGAATATATTGTAATAGTTAAAAGGAAACAACAATAAAAGCAAAGAAAACCAAAAAGCAAATAAAACAAAATTACTGAAAATAAAAACAAAAAGTAAATCATTCATAATACGAAATATTTGTTTCAATACAAATACAGCTTATTCCTCTTCTTCGTCATCATCATCATCATCAAAGGTTCTTGAATATTATCTACCCGTTGTGAATTCAATACTATTTTGTAACGTAAGTTCTGATACCATTCTTGTTGATTTAAAATTAATTTTTCCATCCTCCTAATATTTTAACTTTTGTTTGATTTTTCTAAAAAGATACCTACACCTTATTTACCCACTAACTTCTGATTAAAATGTATTCAGAATATGTCTTGTATTTCTACTGGCTTCATCTAGTTGTTTTCCTAAGATAAATTAATGCCTTATTGGTAAACTTAATAATCTACTTTTGATTGTAGTACCGTACATAATTCAGTTATTCTGTATTTTTATTCTGACAAAACTTTACTAAATTCCGTATTTAGCTTAATCCCATACCTTAATCTAATTTGGTACCCATTTGGTTGATTGACAGAATCTACATTTAATTTTATGATTAATTGTTTTGTTCATCCTTTTATAAGGATTCTAAATACCCTTCTTTTGTAATGATTTCCTGTCTCCATCATATTTAATAACCTTTTTCTCCCTCCTAATGATAACGAGGTTAAACATTTTCTTTTTCTACAAATCCAAAATAATTTTCCAATCGATATATTTGATCTTCAAATATTGCTCTGATTTGATTATACTATTCTTCTTATAGCATCTCTCTTCTCACTTTTACACCTTAAGCTAGACTCTTTGATGTCTTCATAATATATCTAGAGTTTTATCGTTGATTCGTTCAAGATTCCTGTTATAAAGCATTTCATATTGACTTTTCCTAATTCTATAATTCCATAAGGTTTACATTTTCTTGTATGTATCATTCTGAAATTTCTATCCTTTCTGTTCCTATTTTTAATGTTTTGTTACTATACCATTGACACAAATATCCAAATTGTGGCCTGCAAAATGTATTTTTAAACTCAGATTTTCCCAAATGACCTAAATATTATCAAGATAAGTTGACCTTAACTTTTTCTCTTATCCATAAGAATTCTTGTTGAATTTATCACCCTATTTATGTGGACTTGAAAATGTTATTGCATTATTGAAATCTAGTTTAGTTTAAAGCCTAAAAAGCAACTTTGTAAGCATATTTCCTTAACTGTAAATATTCCCCATTTGTATCATTTGTTATCTTTGTAATGTTTCCCATAAAATGTCCACCTTATGTTCTCAGTTCAATGTCTCTATGTTATAAGTCTTTCTTTCAGAGTCTGTTCCTTTGAGATTATTGCAGATCTTTCACTGGGCCTCGTTTAAGGCAAAAGTCCATCGCCAGGAAGTTTATTTGACTGTAGCAATGCAAATCTTCTGTAGTAATCGGTTTCGTTTTTTTAATTGACTGCAGCAATGCAAATCTTCTGTAGTAATCAGCTTTGTTCTTTTCAATTCAATTTCTTTTGACAATTTCTCTTTTTCACTTCTTCCTCTCGGTGCTCAAAACTTTGCTCTCCATCCGTCGGTATACTTGAATTGCTTTTACTTTGATTTGGTTTTGATGTTTCTTCTTTCATATCATGGCATTCTTTTCTCCTTCTCTCCTTCCTACGAGCTCTGCTACATTGGCTGCTCCTCCCACTTTGGACATTTCTGGGGTCGCTCTCATCCTTCTGTCTCCCCCAGTTTAGGCCCCTGTGGCCGTGTTTGGCCTCCTCCGACCTCTCGACCCTCAGATAAGCTAGATCATCTCGCACAATGAGTCATGTTGTCTCAACTTCTCCTTAACTCCTTTCAGCTTTTTCTGTACACAAATAACTCAATACATAGACAATTAGTTTCTTCATATAACACTTAATTCCAGATGTTACAATACGCTAGGGCTGGGCGATATGACCCAAAAAATTATCGATAAAATGTTTTCCATATCAGTCGATATCGATAATTATCATGATAAATAACAAATCTTTACTCCTGTCAAATTTAAAGGCAGATTTTTGCTCCTGAATGAAAATTGTAAAAACCAGACAGTTAATAATGGTTTTAAACTACTTTTTATTCAGAACATGACAAATACAAAAACTAAAATCTTGTTTTAATGCATCTGTATTAAATGTAAATCTATTTGTTATGAAATCAACACATTTCTGACACAAAAGCAGCAGACTACTGTCCCTTTAAGACCCAAGACAGACTGCTTTAAGTTTCAATATACTGAGTAACAGCTGTTTATGTTCACTTAAACAAGAAAGAAAACTTAGTTCAGTGATCACGCGTGTGTTATACATATACGAGCTATACACGCTGATAAATGGATGTCAAGAGTGTCACGTTGCTGTGGGAGCGCACATACGCAAACACTATATTCACTGCAGTGGTGGATCTGCTGCTTTTCCTCAGGTTCCTGAATTTGTGAATGTCCTGTAAATATACTTTTAAAGCTGTGCGGACGAGTGCGTGCGCAAGGCGGACGCTGAATGAAAGTACAGTATACTGCACGCACCTGTGTCTGCTGTGTTTGACGAACCCGGTTTGCGCGTCCAACATTACACACAAGAAAATGTTTCCGCGCATTTGGATTCCGTGATTCCGTCCGCGTTATCCGCATCGCGAAAATCATAGGTCTCTACTAATAAATTAATAACTTGCCTCATCTTCCACTCCTTCAAGTCTGACTGTCACTGTGATTTTAAACCAAGAGCGCGTGCCGCATCCGGAAGTGCTCGCGCAACATTACGCACAGTGCTTAAACATTATCGATCACTTATCGAACTGTCCTTATCGTTTTATCGAAAAAGTTTATATTGGTAAAATTATCGTTATCGAATTATCGCCCAGCCCTACAATACGCATAGGTCTATCGGCGAATATTTCATGCAGTGTTAAAGGTGTACGTTTGTTAGTTTACATGCTCATTAATACAAGGTAAAACATAAGTTCTGTTACGATTAGTATTTTCACACATTTTGTTAAGTATGGCTTTGATGATTATTCCTTTTCTATACCTTTTTATCTACCATCCCTTGTGATTATAGATGAGTCAAATTTTTCTTCACTCTTATCCGTCAAATCAGTTTTTTCGTTCTTATCACAACTCAAAATCTTCATTCTTATCACGAAACAAATACTACATTTTCATTCCACTTATTCACCCCATGTACATCTATGATAATAATATTTATGACTGAGATTTTTCACTTCAAGCTAAAAAGATCACCTGACACTCTGAGGCCCTTTTTATCTTCCACCTCTGTTTGCCCGTGCCGGCAACATCAACTGTTTTCCTTTGAGCCTATTAGTCAATGACAACCAATCACTTGATCAACCATTTAGCGTTAATCAACCAGACTAACCTTTCAGCATGTTGGAATGGCGGTTCATCCATTCTAGACCTGTATAATGTTTTTTCCTCATAAGTAAATACCTAAATGCAAGTATCCATTTCTTATCCAAATCTGAATTCACAGTAAAAATGTTTATCAAATGGAGAAACACTTGTCAGCAAAGTATATAGTTTTTGGAACATCAACCTTTTCTTGTCATTAATTGCTCTTAAATCGTAGACTAGATACAATTTAGATTTATTTGCTTAAAATGCTAAGTTTGTTACAATCATTTGTTATTTCTTTTCTCTATTCTCACAGCTTTTTCTTGTTTACCTATGGTGTTATTTGAATTTACAGATGTGGCCTTTAAAAACGCGCGTTTTCTCCCGCGGCATTCGCCAAATCGTCTCGCGGAGTCACGCAGAATTCTGCAAGTGTTTTCGGGGGGGGCTACTTTCCCTTTTCCCTTAATGTGTTTCGCTTCACAGAAAATCCACCAGGTGGCGCATAAAAAACTACATTTTTATATGCGTTGTCATTGCGGTTGTTTCCAGAAGTTAATAAGGGCATTGCTGAATATTTAACATTTCTATTAAAACAGCAAAGTGACGTCAACCAATTCTTGCCAGCATAACAGCGCATACATATATAAAGATGACTGTACGTGCAATGGGCATTTATACTAAGTGCAACAAAGAATTTAGTGTGAGCCTAATACACTTAACTCTATTTACAATGTATATCTTAATTATTTGTGTTGTCGAATTTTGACACCGTTTCATTGTTTGTTCATAATATTAATAATTATGTCCGTTTTTCTAAAAGTATTAATATTTTAAAGAGATTCATGTGGTATAAAAATACATGTTTTAAAGTTAAAAATGTTGTAAAAATATAGTAGTATTATTGTTCTTAATATATTAAGAACAATAATATGACACATGTATATTGCGCTAAATTGCTTTACATATGGAAAGAGGAATTCTTCTCAACCACCACCAATAAAGTTAAAAAAATATTCTTTAGAAAAATAGCGTTTAAACCCACGCAGAGCGAACAAGAAAACATGGGCCTATGCTTACATACTGTACAGTGGGCATATGATATCTTTATTTAGTTTTACATATTTAAAACTTTAATAATACCTTTCTTGCGCATATAGGCAGTCAGTGTTATGATTTTTTTAATCCTTTCAGCCGTTATTCATAACAGTAAAAATATTCAGTGGCTTTGTAAATATATTACTAAAATAATGGATTAAAGTAACTTTATAAAATCTCTTAATGTCACTTATGTATTTTTTAGTTGGTCAAAACAAAATAAATTGCTAGAAATAGAACAGACATTTTAATTTAAAATGTACATATATTATAGGCGTATATTATAGGTCCTTCCAGATATCTTATCTCAGACGTTCGCAGTCAACACTTTTAAAACTTATTTATATAAAATCTAATTTATAAATTAAAAAACAAAGTTTTAAGTTAAGACAATAATAAATATGTTTATTTTTATTGAAAGAAAAACGTAGAAAATGTTATTATGGGTATAGTTGATGCAAATAAAGTGTGCAGTATACAAAAAATGCAAACAAATTATTTCTAAAAGTGGCAAGATTTTAAAAAGATAAAGGTGGCATAAAGAAAGACATGAGAAAAGTAGAGGTATGCAAAAGAGCACAGTTTAGTTATTGTTAATTAAAGCGGTTTTATACACCTTTGTTTGAATTGACAAGCATTTTATTCGCCACTTTCAACACATTTTGTGATTGATTTACTGATTTATTACAGAAAATTGTTGTCAGAAGCAAAGCTATTGTACAAAGCATCTTTATATGTATGTTTTAAAGTTAAAAATGTTGTAAAAAATATATTAGTATTCTTTTATATTAAGAATAACAATATGATACATTTATATTGCGCTAAAATGCAATATACATTATTCTGCAATATAAATTATTCTCAACCACCACCAATAAAGTTTAAACATTATTCTTTAGAAAAAAAACGGCGTTTAAACCCGTGTTGCGTGGAGCGAACAAGAAAACATATGCTTACATGCTCAATCGGCACCGGGCGGGTATCCTTTTCCTCCAGACCTTGACGCATGGTCGCGGAAAAGCGAGAAATATATTTTTTTTAAGTAAAAATATTTTGCACAATTGATATATTACTTATGAATATTTTAGGAAATTATTTTTGACACACGTAGGTTATTACGTGTATTTTGGATTTTAATTTCATTACTGTGCCTATCCGTGGCCTCATCCGAGCGCACTTTCTTTGTCTTGCGTCTTTTAAAGACATTGGTACAGCACCATGACCCAGAAAAGACTCACACACCTTTCCCTGATGCATGCCCACACAGAAATACTGAACTCCCTGGACATTCGTCCCCTAGCTCATGAGAGACTTTGGAATTTCTATTATACAACCGGCGCAATGCGCGACGCGAGTTTTTTCTGCGCGAGTAAAGAGCGCATTGATAATATGCGTATTAACGGAATGACAACGCGGGTTTGTTTATTACATACATGGATGCGCAGCAGCACAAAAACGCTTTTTAATATGAAAAATTAAAGGATTAAAATGTAACAGATTATTATTGAGTCTCTTGGACATAAATGATGATCAATTATGAGACGTTAGAAGGCTTAAATAGCTGCTTCATCTGTAGCTAAGTAAATAAATGCTTTGCTTTAAACAAATGCATCTACTTTTAAATGTTTTTTTTTAAATGCTACCCAACGGATTTATTGTATATAATGACTCTGCACCTGTAGATATGGTGAGATGAGAAAACATTTTAAGTAATGCTTTTAAAAAAAACATTTCGCTGTCCAAGTGCTGAAATGGCTCTCCACACGTTTGTAAATTCTTTATCTTTTGTTTGTAACAAATAGAGTATTTTTACAGTACAAACCTTATATAAAGCCTATTCTAAAAATGTAATTATACACCATGTATTTCTTTATAAAAGTATACAATATCAGAACTAAACCCATCATTATTTTTGTTCAAATTATGAATTATTTATAAGTTTAAAAAAGACAGTAATAGTACTATTTAGTAAAAAAAAGATCTATATAAAAATATACTAGGTATGTTAATGTGAGAATATTTTACATCTGTCGTGTGATTCTAACTTAAAAACGAAAGTAAAATATGTTCGTCCGCATGGACATTGAAAATTGTGAAGTTTAATTAATATCATATGTTGTTATAGTATTATATGTTGTATGTAAATATGTTGTATGTAACATATAAGGGATAAGTATTTTTGCTTCTGATTAATAGCGCATATTCATCTGAGAACTGATGATGTCTGTGTGTTTCAGACCCTGGCTGTGTGCCCTGAAGTGTATATGACAATAAAGTAGTAAATCTCAATGTATTTATTTTTAAAATGTATTTTAAATAGGCCTATAGGCTCATAGGTTTTTTGGTTAAAAAATTCACAGCACCCCCTGTTCAAAATGACTTCCAGCGGCCCTGCCTTGACGCTTTGTGTGTTCGACTTTAAATGGTTTTTTTTTTTTTTTTTTTAGAGAACATATGAACATTAATACAGAAAACAGGCATCAAAATAGAAACTTCCAAAGTTGAATAACAAAATAGTTATAAAAATAAAATAGAAGACATTCACAGGACGCCAAATACAGACTCATAGACATTAACAATACATGTACCTTTTACATTTTTAACAAGTTTAAGAGACTTCATTAAAAGAGTGATTTCTTTTAAGAAAACCAGGTGTAAAGGATAAGATTTTAACAATCTACATTTATGAATAAAGAATTTGCCATACAAAATGAAGAAATTTACCAAATTGTAAATGTTTTTATCATCATTCTCAAAGTAACAAATAATATCTTTCATATTAAATGTTATGACTGTGTTAGTTTTAGTTGATAGGACAGAAAAACATTCATTCCAAAATGCCTGAAGATTTTGGCAATCAAAAAATAAATGACATAAAGACTCCTCAGTATTATTACAAAATGAACATTTGTTCCCAATGTCCATAAATTTAGAAAGTAGTAAATTAGTTGGGTATATTTTGTGTAATATCTTCAAATGAATTTCTCTCACTTTATTTGAAATACAAAATTTATAGGGCAGCAACCATGCTTTACACCAAATTACATCTCTTAGAATGGAATTCCAATAAAATTTTCCTCTTGGAGTAACTCTCTTCCTTTCATGAAAAACTTGTCTAATATCTTTATTAGTGCATTTTTTTTCAAAAATATTTTTTCGACTTTAAATGGTGCGGCGCTGACTGGTCGGCGTATGACATCAGAGTACCGCGAGAGCAAAGGTAAAGTCGGACCATTTGTAACATTTCGACTTGCTCTCGCGGTACTTTGATGTCTTCGTTGCCGAACTGTCTGCGCAGCGCCACATAGAAACGCCCTTTGACTCTTTAAGGCAAAGTACCAGCAACATGAGAAGTGGTGGCACGCAAAAGAAAGTGAAGGTACGCAGTACGCTAAAATATAAAGCGTCTGTACTGCGAGCACTGGTATAATTATTTACATCGTGTGTTGCTCTTTCACCATTGTGCACCCGCGCACTCGCTCTGTAGTTTGTAGCTCGCGCTCCGGCTTCGATAAACACCGTTTCTCAATACCAAGTAGGGGAGAGTGGGGCAAAGTGAGCCAGTGGGTAAGTTGACCCACCCCCTTTATCTAGGCAACCATACAGATTTGTAGCCGTGTGACCACAAATACAGGTAGCAACCATAATTTATATGTTAAAGAGAAGGACAAATTAAAGAGTTATGATTAAAGTATGATTTTTTTAACAAAAAAAAAGAAAACAGTTTTTATCCTATCAAAGTAAAATTGATACATACCAGGTATAAAGGCTGTTATGTTAAAGTAGATTTATCCAGGTCTAAATATTCATACCATAAATATTTGTGATAGGCTAATGTATAAAACCATGTGAATGATTTAGCTAAAGATTAGCCTGAATTACTAAGCTAGGCAGTTTCCCAGAACGGTGGCTGTGGGGCAAAGTGAAACAGATGGGGTAAACTGAACCAGGGGTTAAACCCCACCATGAGGCACTGTAACCATTGAATATGTTTCATTAAAAAAAATTCTGTGTAGTTTCGCACAACTGATTTGTTCATTTTTAAACATTTTAGAAAACATATCATGCTAAGACATTACCATATTAATTAATTTTTATGCATTTGGCGTTTTGCAGGTCTACACTGAAAAAACAAACATACCACTCAGAAACGTCCATTGACAATCTCCAAACAATAAGTTGTTCCTCAAAATCTGTATTTTCATCTGATACAGACTCAAACATGAGTGGATGACATCAGAGTACCGCGAGAGCGATTTAAAACCAACCTCCTCCGCTTTATTTCTCGCGGTACTCTGATGTCATCTGCTTGTCGGTTCTTGTGGCGCTGCGTAAAGTTGACCACACCTAAAAAATGTACTGCTAAACTCGACAGAAATGCTCTGTATACCAGCACCTCCTTTATTAATTTGTATAGCAGGAAAAGTTCTATTTTACTTCTCAGCGTGATAAATAGCTTACAAGGTTTGGTGTGTGAGCGTGTGAACTGACAGAAATGCGTGTGTCTCATGGCGATTGCGTGGGACTTAAGAGCCTAGGTTATATCAACATATGTCAAATTAAGTTACCTGATATCCACTTAATTTTATAAGTTATAAACATTCATTTAAAATAACATACAGCTTATGTATTAGGCCTATTTGCTTAAATTACAATTTAACAAAGAAACTGCAAAGGTTGATATTAAAACCCAACACGCTGGTGAAAACTGGATAAACCGGTTTTCTTTGATGAGGTGATCGATTAGCATTGGGGGTTGGCAAAGAATTGGCAGACCTAGGGGTGGGTGGTTTTTAATTTCTTGACTCTCTGTCACTGGTAGCTGCTAAAACAAGCAGCTAAACCATGTACAATTAATTGCATTTTGGAATTAACTTCCTTCATGTCTTTTTATTTATACACTGTAAAAAATATTTTCTGAATTTTTAAGTAAAGTTAGCATTAAATATGTTTTACAAACAATTGATTTACAAACTCTGGGATGTTTGTGATTATCATCATTCAGAAAAGTGGTGCTTGTGTTTAGACTCATGTTTTACGTGATTAAATCAGGTTACATTAGTTTCTTTTTAGTGTAGAACAGTTTGTAATCAAAATGCAAAAATATAGTACATTTATAAACATCGCTGAAACAAAGAGTGAATTAAAATTAAAAAAGTAATAAAGTTAAAGCTGCTGATAATTTTGTTTATATTTACTAGCATTTTCTGAGTGAAAAATGTTTAGATTTTGTTAAGTAGCCTAAATCCTACTCCAATTTATTTCAGTGTAGGTTTCTCATTTTTATCAGCTTTCTTTTGCTTTTCAAAGGGCCGTCTACCTTTGCTACCGCCAGTGCTTTAATGTGGGCCAGTACCGCCACTTCCAAATATAGCTCTTGAGCGTACCACCGCCTCTCCCTGCGCCCAGAACCTACTTCTAACGTACCAGAACGCTCGTTTGCACATCTGTTTAAATCAGAGGCTTAATTTAATTATTTGGCTGCGCTGCCGCTTTTCAAAGCGCCCTTCACAATGCAAGCTACCTAATTCGTCCCACCGAGAGCAGAGACTACATTACCCATTCACCTTTGAGTTTTACAAGTTAAAAGCGCATGCGTAGCTTTTGCTGCTGTCAATAGGCTTGTTCGACTTCATGCGGCGCCCCGAGAATCGACAGCCAGAAGACGTCACAGTATCGCGAGAGCGAGGCGAAATATGATTTCTTGAATCATTCTCGCGGTACTCTGACGTCATCCAGCTGTCGGTTCTTGCGGCGCCGCATGAAGTCGAACAAGCATAGTGTTAACAACGTGGTTTGGAGAGGTGTGTGAAACGCGCAACCATAGCTGCTCTGTTAAAATGAAAATACAATGAATACTTAATATGCCCTCCTGGTTTTAGACTCTAAGGAGTAAAAGAACAAGGTCAGAATCAGATGACTCTCGCTGGCTGACATCCCAACAAGCCAGAATGATATCGCTGCAGGTCAGATGCAAGCTTTTTCCAATACCCTTCTGTAGGTACGTGACAATCTCTGCTGTCGCGGCTGTCAGCTTGGTTCCCCTCGACGCAACTTCGGATTTCCTCAGACGATGTGCAGTGTAAAAACATTATTGAAATTGTATTATACATACTTGCTAAACTACAAGTGTACGAAATTTCAATGAATTTGAACGACGCGCACAGGAGTTTTACCACACGCAAAATGGAAAACAATGGGACAAAATAAAGTGATGACTTTCGAGTTTCAAATGGCCAATATTCTGTTATTCTTGAACCCATAGACATGGTCTTGGTGTCCAGAGAGTATCTTTGCCCGACAGCGACAATATGTTATTAAAAAGTAAATTACATCATTATGGATAAATGAGTGCTTACAGAATATATATGTTTGAGAATGCTTATCAGTACTTTTTTGTTTCTTAAACTTTAAAGATGAATATTCTCCTTTAGAGATGGGCAATTTTCAGCAATAGCACATTATATTCAAATTTTTGAGCTCATAAAAAATATTTTTTCGCTTATTTAAATGACTTTTTTATGTTTTTATGCACGTTTAGTTTTGGTGCAATTTCATCAAAAGCTTGTAATTAGGAAATACACACAACATGCTTAACGTGTATTTTCTATATGTTAAAAAGTTTGTAAAAATTGCGTATTCTTATATAATAAGAATAACAATATGATATATTTATATTGCGCTCAAAATGTTTTAGAAATGGAAAAAGGAATTCTTCTCAACTACCACCAATAAAGTTTTAAAATTCTTCTTTAGAAAAACGGCATTTAAACCCACGTGCACCGAACAAGAAAACGTATGCTTACATACAGTCCGTGTATGATATCTTTTTTATTTAGTTTTACATATTTTTATTTATATGCATTTAATAATAAGGTCATAATGTACACACTGTTAAAAATGATTCAGTGGCTTTGTAAATATCTCTAAAATAAATGATTAAAGTAACTTAATAAAATCTCTTAATGCAGTTATGCGATTTTTTTAGTTGGAAAATAAATTACTAAAAATAGAACAGATATTTTGTGTAAAATGTACATATATTATTTGATGTATACGCCTTTATAATATAAGTATTACATTTACAGATTATTTTAGTCAATATATTTAAAAAGGTCAGAGTAATATATTTAAGTTTTTAAAACTGTAATAATTGCATATTTCAAATTATTATTATTTCTATTTGACATCAAAAATGTGTAAGTTTTACGCCTAACTTGAAGTATGATTTACTTATATTTTCACATTGATATTATTTGAGTAAATGTAGGCAAAAAATAAATTAATAATAAGTAGAAAAAATGTCAATTTTAAACAATCACATAGCCAACGGTTTTTAATCAGCAACAAAGAAACTGCGCATTTTGCCGATGACAAACACATCAGAAACTCCTCGAATTTATGAATATTTACACTCACAATATGATTTTATTTCCTTAGTACAAAAGTATAACATATTATACAAATTCTCAGTGAAATGTATTAAACACCAATGCATACTTTTTATCGTGTTTCATACCATGTAAAGGGAAACATAATAATATAAAAAGTAGCCTACTGTTCAGTAATGCAGAAAAGCGCACCACAACCATGTTAAAGCTATTAAAACGTTCAGATGCAAAAATGAACTAAATGTAAAATTAGATAAACTAGTTAATGATATTGCGTAAATGCGCTCGGTCTCTTCAAAGGTCTTCGCAAATTATTTTGTTATAAGACTCGATTATCATACATCACGTCTCTTCTACTGTAAGTACACGGAAAAAATAAGACAAATGATCCGCGTTTGAGTCGGATTTTTATGAAGAATATGTGACTGTTTATGTAACTGGCAAAAGAAAACTTCGCCAACAAAATGTTTGCCAAAAAGCATGCATTTGTATGACATCAAAGTCCGTGTCATGTTACTTCAATATCATACAGTATACGCTCAGCATGAAGTCGAGCACACACATTGTCGTCAGTATGGCCTACAAGAAACACGCCTGCCCTCTACAGGTTTTTATATTTCCTGCGTCCCCCACCGAACCCCCCTTTTGCGGGATCTCGCAGAATTTCGGAAGTCTCCGCGGCATTCTGGTCTCAGAGACGCGCATTTTTAAAGGCCACATCTGTATTTATTTTATCTATTTTATTTTCCTTTCTGCCATAGCTGTCTATGCCATTTATATTTGCTTTTTAGCTTAGTACCATCATTGGAGTTCTAACTTCCTCTGTAGAATACCAAATTTAGAAACCCCAAATTTTCATTATGCATTTCTTCCTGTAAGATTAATAGGTGTCTGATTTGATTTCAGAAAAGGTAGTCACACCTAACAACATAAGTTCTTGATCAGCCTTTAATTTTGTCTAGCTGATTTTCTCATAAAGATTGTCTGTGTCCCTATAGTATCAAGGTCTTTACTAAACATTGAACGGCTGTTTACTCTTTCCCCTTTTTCACTCAACGGCTTGTATGAAGAAGCAAAAGTATAGTCCAGTTTTTCTCTTGTCTCCAAGAACAATATTGTCTTTGTTGGTCTCCTTCTGGATTCCACTTAGTCTTTTTGTTGTTTGTTTGTAATTGTCTCTTGAACATATGCGCAGTGCCCCTTCACTGCTTGAGATCAGTTATAGTCCCATTCATATACAGTAGGATGTGTCCACAGCTTAGTTTATGAGTTCTCCTCTTTTTGCAACTCCAACACTTTGATGTCACACACAGTTTTTCATTGTCTTTGCATCGCCAGCTTTTATTCACTTTCTTGAATGTCAAAGGATCAGAGCTTTCAGCCTTTCAAGGTTTAACTTAACCCATTGCAAAATATTGCCTTTCAATTTAAAATAAAATTTATTTTGTGACCACCTTCAATCATCAGATGAAGACTCCTCTTCATTTTGTTAAATCTTTTTTCCTTTATATAATTTATCTGTGTCATTCACCTTTTAATAATTTTTCTGTCCTTTTTAATTTTTCATCTTTATTTCCACCTTTAATAACTTGGTCTCTACTCTTTTTTTTTTTCTCTAATTTGTTGTTTTTCTTTCAAAGCTTTACCTCTGTTTTTCTGCTAGATTTTGTTTGATCCCACAATTCCCCTCGAGCAATGAGAGTTGATCTTTACAGGTCAAATCTGGTGACCATTTAGAACCCCCTCCCTTCCTCTCTCTCTCTCTCTCTCTCTCCTTCTCCCTTTGACCGTTTCTTTGTCTGTTAATTATCTCCTCTTATCTTTCATTAGTTTATATTTTTATTTAGTTGTATTTCTCCTCACACAATGCCACATCAAATGTTTCCTCATTTGAACATCCAATTATTCTATTTTCTAATTCTCCACACAACAATTGTTTAATCCTTATTTTTCCATTAATGTGACTGCCATAATCTTTTCTTTGCAATATAACACACCTCATTTTTTATAATTATTTCTCATTTAACCACTTCACAATCTTATTGCTTTTTATTTGTCCAATTTATCTACTCTCCAAATAATTACTCAGATTCCCAATGTGTCCTTAAAACAAGATTCTTTCAAATAATGTTAAACTCCATCACACACTTTTGTGCTTTTCTGGGCAAGCTATACTTTTCCTATCGAGCACACTCATTTATTTGAATCAATCATTTAAATGAGTTATTCAGATATTAGAAGTACCTGCGTACTTTACTATAAAAATGTATATTTGTGGCTACAATAACTCCACAATACCTTCCAATATCATATTTATTACCCAGCATTTATAACTGTCTCTTATCCATACTCATATTCTTACTCTTATTCACATACTTTCAAACTTTATCCCCTTTTTTATAGTTTTAAACAATCTTGACTCCTGTAACACAACACCTCTCTGTGCTCTCTACAGAGCAACAGAAGAAAGACACCCCCACTACTCACTCAGCCCCCACTCTTTCCATCTCAGACTTGCTCTCATACAGACTCATGCTAGCACAGACACATTGCATTCTCACACAAATAAAATAAAACAACTCTATCTAGACAACCTGGCCAAGTTCATCTTTCCATTACACTTCAGTCGACATGGAAAAGATTAACTTACACAATTTACCAATACGACATGACAAATAAAACAAAAACAATATCTCTCATCAGCCCGGGCCTTCCAAAACAACAAGACAAATAACACATAGACCGTACCTGACCTACAGGACTAAATAACTCTTCTCTCCAAACCCCAACGTGTCTGCCCTGACACGGTAACACTCAGGTTCGCGAAACTTCTTAGGCATTTTCTCAACTTAACATTAAATCTTTATCCAAGCCACTCAACGACAAAAAATAAAACTCATTCACACAATAAACCATCTTTTGTCCTAGCCCACATTCCTTTTGAAAATGAAACCCTTTATTCTTATCATTTAATCTAGTAATCTTTAATTTCCCCTTTTTATTCTTACATTTGGAAGAGCATTTGAGATTTGACCACCCCGAGCCCTCTCAGGTGAACAATACAATCTTTAAACAAGCAAAATTGATTGATTAATAGGTGGCCACCTGATTGCATTGCCCATCGAGAAAGTTAGCTGTAGTCTCTGGTTCTGTGCTCTTTTTGATATCCCATCTGGTGTCAATTGTTTTTACCAAACCTTAAATTTCAAATGTATGTTTGGTAACCTATAAACCAAATTGTTAACCAAACCATTTTTCAGTAATAACCAATTAGCATTTATGTACAACCCTTTATGTATTTAATTGGGCTCTATTTATTTTATTTATTTATTTCCTTAGGGCTCATTCTTCCACACTATAACTCAGTAGTTATTTACCCTACACTCAAAGGATACACTTGCACCCCCCTTAACAACCCGCAGAGACTGCCTAAGGGAAACTCTCTCCTTGCCTGCCAGATGCACGTTCACATTTCTCTCACTAACACACAAACTGCAGCTGCATACATACACACTCAAACACAAACATTAAATAATTGAACAATCGTTAATCCACTTCCCCGACATAACGACTTTTGAGTGTCCTTTTTTACATTAACCAATTAAACAATCATTACTGCACTTCCCCGACGTAATGATTTAAACTTTTAACTTCAAATTAAACCAAATTAAACCTCTACGTCATTCACTTCCTCGACAAACGTAGACATATGCACCCTTGCATACAAACACTTGCGCATTCTCTTAACTTAAAATCTGTTTCAATTCACCCTGATCATCAAAGCCAAAGTAACTTAATACAGATTCATGCATGCATGCCTTAATTAGATTGTACCCTTGAAATCAAACCCAGTTCACATATATGGTTCTTAAATTTAGAAGAGCTTAAATTTCTCACCACGTTGAGCAAAGTCTGGCCAACAACACAAACCTAATTTAATAAGCAAAAAGTGCTTACCTTATGGCCATACGTTGTTTGTGTTGCTCGTCAGGTTCGCCCAGGTGGTGTGACTGTCCAGCTCTTTTCTATCCCGGGTTTCGGCACCAAATGTTGTGGTTTTCTTTTTCCTCCAATGAAACAATCTTCAGTCTTAGGTTTTGATTTCAAGAGATAGACTTTTATTTTCCGGACAAAATAAGAAGCCGAGACTCCCCTGGTTAATCCCCCCAGAACCAGCGTCTTGGGAGGATTCCCCAAATCAGTCTGACTTTCTGAGCCAGGCTTGGTAAATATATATGGTCTTTGTCCCTCCCCTCATGGTTACAACAATATGTTTATTTTCAGGCAAGACCCACATGACATTCCTCAGACCAGTGTCTTCTTCCCGTGACCTATTTGACCCTGGCCATTCACTTACTTAAACCCTTTGTGCCCTTTGACATGAAACACACACACAGCTGGGTTGCAATAGCAATCCCATGGCAAACTCCTGACTTACACACAGCATAACACATGACACAAATACTGCATAACTTCATGGTAAACAAATTGCATGTGATTATAATGGTAAACTCATATTCATGTAGATTGGGATTAAAATAAACTTCTTCAACAGTTACGTCACTGCAAGCTACGCGCGCAATGCGGTTGCAGAAAAACAGTGGAAATGAATTAGACACGAGTGAAAAGAGCAAGATAACTCACTGGAAAATGTCCGGTTGTGCTGTTAAGTGTCAGAATAAGAATGCCAAAAAAGATGGCTTTCATTTTTATAGAATACCATCATCAAAGACATCATTTGAAGATAAACTTAGGTGTTTATGATTACAATAAGCCCTTAAACGGACAGAATGGAGCAAGGAAATCATCTGGAAATCTTTTAATAATTAGAATAGAAAATAAGTAGAGAAGATGTCCGGTGTTCTGTCGAAGTCTGTTCCCTCCATGTGTTTCTTATAGCGCTTTTATCATGTTACAATTATAATTTATTAAGGAAGAAATAATAAAAAACAGGAAAATTATGAAATATTTAATAAACGCTATTATATATAATACATGATAGTATTGCTTTTACATGTACTTTAGCGATTCAGACTGTAAAAATATTTGATTTAGCAAAAAAGAACAATACATATACATTACATACATGCATATCAGTAGCCAAGCCATTTAAACTTTTTATCTATCTAAAAAAATAAACGTAACGTGATT
This sequence comes from Paramisgurnus dabryanus, assembly GCF_030506205.2. Classification (NCBI taxonomy): domain Eukaryota; kingdom Metazoa; phylum Chordata; class Actinopteri; order Cypriniformes; family Cobitidae; genus Paramisgurnus; species Paramisgurnus dabryanus. Next base: position 47,993,472 of record NC_133343.1, read on the forward strand.
AAAACGCTATAAGAAACATTGCACTAAAGGAATCAGACTTCGACAGAACACCGGATCCATAAAAATCACGGTTTAATGCTAAAACACTTCACAACCCTACTGCGGAGCAGTCACTTTCTGCAACCAGTTTGGCTCCGCCCACAAAAAAACGTCATCTCTGTTTGCAATATATATATATGGAAGGTGGAAAACAGCACTTCACTGGTACTTCATAATATCTGGCAGGGTTTGCTTGTAAGTGTATATGGAGGGTTTTAAATGTCTGAGTAATCTTTTCAAAACATTTTACCAATACAGGCTGTACAACATTAACGGTAAAAAGGGTGCAGGAATACATTAAAAGAATAACAAGGATGCCATTACACGCTAGTAATATGATTAAATGTGTAATACATATTTATATATACACCTATAGGGGTTGTTTCCTGGACGGGGATTATCTTAAGTCAGGACTAGGTCTTAGTTTAATATAACAAGTTTTAACAAACAAGTCTTACTAAAATCATTACTTGTGTGCATTTTATGGCAAAGCAAAGGGCACTGATGTGTTTTAAGATATGACAGTGCAAGATGTTTTCAGTTTGGACTGCTCTTACGTTTATATTTTAGTGTAGGACTAGTCTAATACCTAGTCTAAGCTGATACCTGGCGGTGTATCTGTACATGCAGCTGTACATGCATACCACTAGCCCTGTATGAATTTATATAATTATTTGATGGTGTCCTTCAGACTTTTTCCTTAATGAAACAAACAAATACATACAGTGAACTAGAGTATTGTTATTATCTGAAATACATTTGACAGTACTATTATTTATTAAGTGAAAAAAAATCTTCACATGCATCCAAAAATCTAAAGGGGGTCGCACACTGGACGAGAAGTGCCGTGTTGCGTCACGTCTAGGACAATGGATAGAGATCATATCCATATATGAAATAATTTTCTAATTCTTTTGTTGCGACGCAACTGGGTAAATAAATATATATTCCAAAAAAGTGCCAAACAGATGCATACAGTATAACAGTAAGCTGGGATAAGTCTTTAAGGACTGCTTTGACCCCAGCGGGAATGGCGTCCAATCTATCTGTAACCATGAATTGAATTTTTTTTCATTAACTGGGTTGGGAAGGCTGCATCCTATGGAGAACTCATTGGTTTATTTCAGTTAACTGCATTCAATTCGTAAGATTAATTATAAGAGCTATTCTGCATTAAAATACCTCAGATGTGACGCTGTAGTTTCTGTAGGCATTGCCATGTCCGGTTTTATAAAGCTAGTTAAAAGAGTGTGCTTTTCTTATTTATTAAGCGTACATTTTTATATTTCAATGTATGCAAACTCATAATATTCTTTTATGTGGGACCTACGTGGGTTCAGCATGGGTTCCATGTGGGCATGGGCTTAACATGGGCAATATGTGTGGGTCCATGTGGGTTTCACTATGTGGGTCCCATATATAGGTTTGCCCATGTGGGATGATAATGTGGAACCCTCATGGCACATGTGGGCAAAATAATTTCATGCTTTGAAACATTTAAAATATCTTCTGGTTGATTGTCACTTTCATACAAAGAGCAAATATAACAGATATGATTTGATCAGTAACACTTTTTAAATAAAAAGACATTATTAAACAGTTTACAGATATAGCTGATGGAAACGCATATTATCAAATGTCGTATCACATGATATATTTGTATTTGCAACCTCAGAAGGGCACAACAGCAGCATGATGCAACAGAATTTTCATTTTCAGACTGTTTTGTTATTCATTTTCATAAATTTCTTTACCATAGTAGGGTTATTATCATTTACTAAACCATTTTTAATAATTTATTTTAACTGATATCAAATCAAATATCAAATAAAATATAGATCTAAATATTATTTTAAACTAATCTAAATTAAACGAAAATTAGAAACCTGTCATGATTTCGGTTTTATCGGCTGCTTTGTCTTTGTTTCACTTTTGTTGTGTTTTTGTTTTGACAGCTCCACACGTGCGCGCCTTCCACCTGGTGATCTCATTGTCTCTGACTCTTCGCACCGGCGTCCCACACCTGATCCTTGTTATTGGCCAATCCGGTTTGATTTAAATTCCCCTCGTTTCCTTTGTTCCTTGCAAGTTCGTCTTTGTATGTACATGCCCGCTAGCCTGGCTAGTTCTAGTCCTGTCGTGTCGAGTGTCTGTTTGTAGTTTTTTGTCTGGATTATTTACCGTGCTCTCTGCTGCCTTACCCCTTCAGATTCCCCGTCCTGCTGCTAATCTCTCCCGTCTGGTGTGTCACCGTCAAGCCTCAGCTAACACTCTGTCAGTGGATTCTCCCAGCGCCTGCCCACTCCTTGCGCTGTCCGGCCGCAGTGCGCTCTCGGGCGCGTAATTCTGCGCTTCTCTCGGACTGCCAGTGCGCTGTCCAGCACGAACTCTGCTGAAGTCACTGACCGCCTCTCTCTCTCTCGCCGTGCCTTGCCAGGAACTCTCTCTGTGCCCCGTGACGAGTCGCTTCGAGTGTCGACGGATAGTGGATGTCCTACAGCCCTGCTGGGTTTCCCACTTTGAGTGTTTTGCCTGTACATGAAGACATTGAGTGTTTTTCTATTATACATACCCACAGACATTGAGTGTTTTTCTATTATACATACCCACTGACATCCTTGTGTTTCTCATTAAAAACCTCTGCATTGGGATTCCTGAATTGTGTCGTTCCTAACAGGACGAACTTGCCAAGATGGATCCCGCGGAGGTTGATGCTCTCCGGTCGGCGCTCGCCCAGCAGGGCTCATGGTTAGGCCAACACTCGGCTCATCTCACCACCACTTCACAGGAGGTCGAGGACTTATCCACACGCATGTCCGACCTTTCCTCCCGGCTTGACCAGGTGCGGCAGAACACCTCGCAAACTGGTCAGCAGCTTGAGACGGAGCCTCATGCCTCAGCCCCACCTCCATACGATGGCAATCCTGCCTCCTGTCGAGCGTTTTTATCGCAGTGCTCCCTGGTCTTTGCCCTCCAGCCACGTCGTTATGCATCTGAGCGCACCCGGGTTGCTTACATCATTACCCTGCTGACTGGCAAGGCTCGTGATTGGGCTACAGCTGTTTGGGATGCCAGCGATCCTTGCTGCCGATCCTTCGATGAATTTCGCGAGGAGATGGAAAAACTCTTTGACCGTTCCGTTCGCGGGGACGCTGCTGCGGCTCGGTTGGCACATTTGGTTCAAGGAAGACACTCTGTCACCGAGTACACCATTGAGTTCAAGACCTTAGCGGCTGCCTGCCACTGGAACGAAGCGGCTCTTCGAGCGCAGTTTGTCGAGGGGTTGACAGACGGGCTTCAGGATGAAATCGCTGTTCACGATCTTCCCCCCACTCTTGATGCCATAATTGATCTAGCTCTCCGGATCGAAGCCCGGAAGATGCTTCGCAGTCAGCGCCGTTCTCTGCGCCAGCGTGTGTTTGTGGATGAGTCCTCCATTTCTTCCTCTGCCCCTATGTCACCTTCAGTCGAGTCGGAGCCTATGCAACTGGGGCGCATGCGCCTGTCACAGAAGGAAAGATAGAGGCGGTTGCAGAATGCCCTCTGTCTCTATTGTGGAAAGCCCGGACATTTCGCCAGGACCTGCCCGTTAAAAGCCGCCGCCCACCAGTGAATGCGGGAGTCCTGGTGGGCGCCACTTCTTCTAAGCTCTCCCCTGTTTCTAGTACCCAACTCCCCGTCATGTTGTCCTTCGCCGGGCGTGACCATCCATCCACTGCCCTTCTCGACTCTGGCGCGGAGGGCAACTTCATTGATGAAGCGCTGGTGCGCGCCTGGGGTGTCCCGGTTGTTCCTCTCCAATCCCCTTTGGATGTCTGATCCCTCAAGGGGCAGCAGATGGCGCGGATCACACATTGCACCCCCCCTGTGAGTCTCTCTGTGTCTGGTAATCATCGTGAGGAGATTGTGTTGCATATTCTTCATGCTTCTCTATCTCCCATTATTTTAGGGCACGGTTGGCTAGCACAACACAATCCTCACGTTGATTGGCAGCATAGTGTTATTTTGTCTTGGTCTCAGTCTTGTCATGTGTCTTGTCTGGGTTCTGCTGTTTCTGGTTCTGTTCTCTCTCTTCCTCAGGTTCCAGCGGTCGATTTGACCGGAGTCCCGGCGGAGTATGCGGATATCGCTCAAGTGTTTAGTAAAGCCCGGGCCACCTCCCTTCCTCCTCACCGGCCATATGATTGTGCTATTGATCTCCTCCCCGGCACTTCTCCGCCTAAGGGTAGACTTTATTCTTTATCGGGTCCTCAGAGAGAGGCTATGGACCAGTATATTAATGATGCCCTGCGTGCCGGTCTCATCCGTCCCTCCACCTCGCCCGCAGGGGCGGGGTTTTTCTTTGTTGACAAGAAAGACGGCTCCCTGCGCCCTTGTATCGATTATGGGGGTTTAAATGACATTACTGTTAAGAATAGATACCCCCTTCCTTTAATGTCTACTGCGTTTGAGCTCCTGCAGGGGGCGCAGTTCTTTACTAAGCTAGATTTACGCAACGCCTATCATCTGGTGCGAATAAGAGAGGGAGATGAATGGAAGACAGCCTTTAACACCCCTACCGGACACTTTGAGTACTGCGTTCTGCCGTTCGGCCTTTGTAACGCCCCCTCTGTCTTCCAGACTCTGGTCAATGATGTGCTGAGAGACATGATTAACAAGTTTGTCTTTGTGTACATAGATGATATTCTCATCTTTTCTCCCTCTATGCAGGAACACACTCAGCATGTCCGCCGAGTCTTACGCCGGTTGTTAGAGAATAAACTGTATGTCAAGGCAGAGAAGCGCGAGTTCCATCGTAAGTCAGTTTCGTTCCTGGGTTTTGTTGTTGCCCCCGGTGAGATCCGTCCTGACCCAGCCAAGATCAAAGCGGTGGCCGAATGGCCAGTCCCCGACTCCCATAAGGATTTATTAAGATTTCTGGGTTTCGCCAATTTTTACCGGCGGTTTATCAGAAATTATGGTCAGATTGCTCAACCTCTTACTGCTCTCACTTCCACTAAGGAGAGGTTTGTCTGGAATTCCAGTGCTCAGGAGGCCTTTGATAATTTAAAGTCCCGGTTTATCTCTGCTCCTGTTCTCTCTATTCCAGATCCGGCTGCTCAATTAATTGTGGAGGTGGATGCTTCAGATGTCGGGGTAGGCGCCGTTTTGTCTCAGCGGTCTGCTAAGGATGGCAAGGTGCATCCCTGTGCCTTTTTCTCCCATCGGTTAAACCCAGCAGAGCGAAATTATGACATAGGCAACCGGGAGCTGCTGGCGGTCAGACTGGCTTTGGGTGAGTGGCGTCACTGGTTAGAGGGGACCTCGGAGCCCTTCCTGGTCTGGACGGATCATAAGAATCTCGAGTACATCCGTTCAGCCAGGAGGTTATCTTCTCGTCAGGCTTGTTGGGCACTCTTCTTTGACAGATTTAACTTCACCCTCTCGTACAGGCCCGGTTCCAAGAATACTAAGCCCGATGCTCTCTCTCGTTTGTTCGAAAGCCCCGGTTCCGCTGGGGACGAAACCATCCTCCCGGAGGGGCGGGTGGTGGGTGCCCTGCGCTGGGGAATAGAACAACGGGTGAGATGGGCCGGCCGGGAGGGGGAAGTGCCAGAGGGGTGCCCAGCGGGTCGATTGTGGGTTCCGAATGCGCTTCGCTCCGAGGTCATCCGGTGGGGTCACGAGTCCAAGTTTGTTTGCCATCCAGGGGTTCGGAGAACGTTGGCTACCGTACGTCAGCGTTTTTGGTGGCCCTCTATGGGTCCCGATGTCAGACAGTTTGTGTTAGCCTGTCAGGTTTGTGCCCGTAATAAGGCCTCTCATCAAGCCCCTATTGGTCTGCTTAAACCGTTACCCATTCCCTCTAGTCCTTGGTCACATATCGCTATCGATTTTGTAACCAATTTGCCTAGTTCTAAGGGAAACACTGTTGTTTTGACCATTGTCGACCGCTTCTCCAAGGCGGCTCACTTTGTCCCTTTGCCCAAATTACCCACTGCTAAGGAAACTGCCCAGGTTATGATCGAACACATCTTTCGCTTACATGGTCTGCCCACAGACGTTGTTAGTAGTAAATATGCGGCACATGTTGTCACATAAAAATGATTGATGGTGACCTTTGACCTCAGGGAGGGGGTAACCTTTGACCTGTTAGGGAGGGGTGACCTTTGACCGGACCACCCACGTCGTGAACCTTTGACCTCCGGGGAGGGGTTAACCTTTTGACCGGACCTCCCACGTCGTGAACTTTTGACCAGGGCCACCAACGTCGCGATGAACTTTTGAACCGACCTCCCACGTCGCGATGAACTTTTGAACCGACCGCCCACGCTGCTCTGAACTTTTGAACCGACCGCCCACGTAGCATTGAACTTTTAACCGGACCGCCCACGTCGCGTTGAACTTTTAACCGGTACACCCACGTCACGTTGACATGTTTACGTCCGGGGTTATCTCCGGGGCACGTTAAATCACGTCCTCATACGATAAAACAATAAAAACAGTGTTTACACAAGTGGTCTTCATTAAAACACATCCCGTGCTCCCATCATAATTTATATAAGGTGGGGGCCCGATACGTCTAATAAATGCCGGGAAAATCACAGTTACGAAAATCACAAACATGGATAGCCCATGCGGCTGGTGCGATACTCCGGTGAGTGAATGGAAAAATAGCGTGGACCATCTCCCCAAAAAAACTTTAACTTTTAACATGCGCCATTTTGGAATGCGTGACATCATTATAAGCTGCCTCTCTACAAATTATTGTGAAATCCTCTCATTGATTAGTTTCATTAAACACAATTTTTTTATGTCAAATGATCAAAGAAATTAAGTGTTCTTTCTTTTCTTTTAAACGTCATCCTGGCTTATAAGGCTATATTCATGGTGAGAATAAGCTGTAATTATATAAAGTAAGATTAGAAAAGATGTTTAAAATGAACTTTCTCTAATAATCTTAGCACTATGTTTGGATACGACTGATTAAAAAACATGTTCAAAAGTATCAACATAATTAAAAAGGTTTCTCACAGCGGCAGATGAAATACAATCTAAAAGAATAAAGAACAATGAATTCTGTCAAGATGAACATTTTGTAGGATTTTTTCTAGAGAGTAAAAATTGATGTGTAATTTTTAATTCTGCATTTTGTATAGATGAACTGATTTTCAAAACAGAAGTTATGTTTTTCAAATAAACTGTTCAATACAAAGATATGGTCTTCTGCCACTTACACAGATCGTAGTCCTTAAAGTTGCATTCCTGAGAGATGCTTCCACTCCGAATCGTAAATCGTTTTGGCAGTGCCCGTGTGAGGGCCGAGATATTTTGTTTTTTAACTAGTAAAGCATGTCCAGTCCTCCTGCGATAGCAGGACAGTGTTTATACAAGGGGCCTGCATTAATGCAGCTCAGCTTGCGTTGCTTTCATCATATTAATAAGTACAGCATAAGTACAGATGTGGCCTTTAAAAATGCGCGTTTCTGAGAGCAGAATGCCGCGGAGACTTCCGAAATTCTGCGAGATCCCGCAGAAGGGGAGTTCGGTGGGGGACGCAGGAAATATAAAAACCTGTAGAGGGCAGGCGTGTTTCATGTAGGCCATACTGACGACAATGTGTGTGCTCGACTTCATGCTTAGCGTATACTGTATGATATTGAAGTAACATGACACGGATTATCAATGTTTAGGCGATAGACTTTGATGTCATACAAATGCATGCTTTTTGGCAAACATTTTGTTGGCGAAGTTTTCTTTTGCCAGTTACATAAACAGTCACATATTCTTCATAAAAATCGGACTCAAACGCGCATCATTTGTCTTATTTTTTCCGTGTACTTACAGTAGAAGAGACGTGATGTATGATAATCGAGTCTAATAACAAAATAATTCGCGAAGACCTTTGAAGAGACCGAGCGCATTTACGCAATATCATTAACTAGTTTATCTAATTTTACATTTAGTTCATTTTTGCATCTGAACGTTTTAATAGCTTTAACATGTGGTGCGCTTTTCTGCATTACTGAACAGTAGGCTACTTTTTATATTATCATGTTTCCCTTTACATGGTATGAAACACGATAAAAAGTATGCATTGGTGTTTAATACATTTCACTGAGAATTTGTATAATATGTTATACTTTTGTACTAAGGAAATAAAATCATAGTGTGAGTGTAAATATTCATAAATTGGAGGAGTTTCTGAGGTGTTTGTCATCGGCAAAATGTGCAGTTTCTTTGTTGCTGATTAAAAACCGTTGGCTATGTGATTGTTTAAAATTGACATTTTTTCTACTTATTATTAATTTATTTTTTGCCTACATTTACTCAAATAATATCAATGTGAAAATATAAGTAATTCATACTTCAAGTTAGGCGTAAAACTTACACATTTTTGATGTCAAATAGAAATAATAATAATTTGAAATATGCAATTATTACAGTTTAAAAAACTTAAATATATTACTCTGACCTTTTTAAATATATTGACTAAAATAATCTGTAAATGTAATACTTATATTATTAAGGCGTATACATCAAATAATATATGTACATTTTACACAAAATATCTGTTCTATTTTAAGTAATTTATTTTCCAACTAAAAAAATCGCATAACTGCATTAAGAGATTTTATTAAGTTACTTTAATCATTTATTTTAGAGATATTTACAAAGCCACTGAATCATTTTTAACAGTGTGTACATTATGACCTTACGGTAGACTATTATTAAATGCATATAAATAAAAATATGTAAAACTAAATAAAAAATATATCATACACGGACTGTATGTAAGCATACGTTTTCTTGTTCGGTGCACGTGGGTTTAAATGCCGTTTTTCTAAAGAAGAATTTTAAAACTTTATTGGTGGTAGTTGAGAAGAATTCCTTTTTCCATTTCTAAATCATTTTGAGCGCAATATAAATATATCATATTTTTATTCTTATTATATAAGAATACGCAATTTTTACAACATTTTTAACATATGGAAAATATACGTTATGTTGTGTGAATTTCCTAATTACAAGCTTTTGATGAAATTGCACCAAAACTAAACGTGCATAAAAACATAAAAAAGCAATTTAAATAAGCGAAAAATCTTTTTTATGAGCTCAAAATGTTGAATATAATGTGCTATTGCTGAAAATTGCCCATCTCTAAAGGAGAATATTCATCTTTAAAGTTGAAGAAACAAAAAAGTACTGACAAGCATTCTCAAATATAGCCTATATATTCTGCAAGCACTCAGTTGAGAACAATTCCATTTTCCATTTCTAAATCATTTTGAGCGCAATATAAATGTATCATATTGTTATTCTTATTATATAAGAATACGCAATTTTTACAACATTTTTAAGATATATAAAATATACGTTAAGCGTGTTGTGTGTATTTCCTAATTATAAGCTTTTGATGAAATTGCACCAAAACTAAACGTGCATAAAAACATAAAAAAAATCATTTAAATAAGCGAAAAATCTTTTTTATGAGCTCAAAATGTTGAATAGAATGTGCTATTGCTGAAAATTGCCCATCTCTAAAGAAGAATATTCATCTTTAAAGTTAAAGAAACAAAAAAGTACTGATAAGCATTCTCAAATATGTATATTCTGCAAGCACTCATTTATCCATAATGATGTAATTTATTTTTTAATAACATATTGTCGCTGTCGGGCAAAGATACTCTCTGGACACCAAGACCATGTCTATGGGTTCAAGAATAACAAAATATTGGCCATTTGAAACTCGAAAGTCATCACTTTATTTTGTCCCATTGTTTTCCATTTTGCGGGTGATAAAACTCCTGTGCACGTCGTTCAAATTCATTGAAATTTTGTTCACTTGTAGTTTAGCAAGTATGTATAATACAATTTCAATAATGTTTTTACACTGCACATCGTCTGAGGAAATCCGAAGTTGCGTCGAGGGGAACCAAGCTGACAGCCGCGACAGCAGAGATTGTCACGTAGTACCTACAAAAGGGTACCTGCAGCGATATCATTCTGGCTTGGTGGGATGTCAGCCAGCGAGAGTCCTCTGATTCTGGCCTTGTTCTTTTACTCCTCAGAGTCTAAAACCAGGAGGGCATATTAAGTATTCATTGTATTTTCATTTTAACAGAGCAGCTATGGTTGCGCGTTTCACACACCTCTCCAAACCACGTTGTTAACACTATGCTTGTTCGACTTCATGCGGCGCCACAAGAACCGACAGCCGGATGACGTCAGAGTACCGCGAAAATGATTCAAGAAATCATATTTCGCCTCGCTCTCGCGATACTGTGACGTCTTCCGGCTGTCGATTCTCGGGGCGCCGCATGAAGTCGAACAAGCCTATTGACAGCAGCAAAAGCTACGCATGCGCTTTTAACTTGTAAAACTCAAAGGTGTATGGGTAATGTAGTCTCTGCTCTCGGTGGGACGAATTAAGGCCCGGGTATACTTTTTTTCCGCGTCCGCGTCCGGCTCGCGCGCGCACGCGTCCGCGCAGCTTTCCGGGTATAGTCCTCGCGGCTACACGCGGATGGCCGCGTTCGACACTATACGCAATACAAATGATTTCTTATTCAAATTATTAGTCTAACAGGCTGTCAGGGCAGCACTGATTTGGAGACATTTACAGTACATTATAACATTAGGATAGGTGAAGAAAAGTAACTGATCCACCATTGCAAACACAGTTTAGAACAAACAACAAGACAACAAAGAACAGGAATCAAACAAACATGCTCCAGAGCTTTCCGTTCTTGGAAGAAGTAAAAGTTAAAGAAGAAAAACGATAGTGTGTGTGCAAATGCTGTCTATTTCCTTTGTATAATTGTTTATAGTGGAGTGTCCTGTCTAAATATTTTCATGCGCATGCGCTGTCGTACGCGGACTGTACGCGCACTGTCCGCGCGGTCTCAAATTTTGGGCTGCACGCGGACGGTCCGCGCGGCCGGCCGCGGACCCTCCTGATGACGAAAATGACGTCATGCGGACGGCGCGCATACGCGGACGTCCCGAGTATACTTTCGGCTTTAGGTAGCTTGCATTGTGAAGGGCGCTTTGAAAAGCGGCAGCGCAGCCAAAGGATTAAATTAAGCCTCTGATTTAAACAGATGTGCAAATGAGCGTTCTGGTACGCTAGAAGTACGTTCTGGGCGCAGGGAGAGGTGGTGGTACGCAAGAGCTATATTTGGAAGTGGCGGTACTGAGTACTGGCGCCTACCGGCCCACATTAAAGCACTGGCGGTAGCAAAGGTAGACGGCCCTTTGAAAAGCAAAAGAAAGCTGATAAAATGAGAAACCCACACTGAAATAAATTGGAGTAGGATTTAGGCTACTTAACAAAATCTAAACATTTTTCACTCAGAAAAGGCTAGTAAATATAAACAAAATTATCAGCAGCTTTAACTTTATTACTTTTTTAATTTTAATTCACTCTTTGTTTCAGCGATGTTTATAAATATACTATATTTTTGCATTTTGATTACAAACTGTTCTACACTGAAAAGAAACTAATGTAATCTTCATGATTTAATCACGTAAAACACAAGTCTAAACACAAGCACCACTTTTCTGAATGATGATAATCACAAACATCCCAGAGTTTGTAAACCAATTGTTTGTAAACATATTTAATGCTAACTACTTAAAAATTCAGAAAATATTTTTTACAGTGTATAAATAAAAAGACATGAAGGAAGTTAATTCCAAAATGTAATTAATTGTACATGGTTTAGCTGCTTGTTTTAGCAGCTACCAGTGACACAGAGTCAAGAAATTAAAAACCACCCACCCCTAGGTCTGCCAATTCTTTGCCAACCCCCAATGCTAATCGATCACCTCATCATCAGGGAATCAAAAGAAAACCGGTTTATCCAGTTTTCACCAGCGCGTTGGGTTTTAATTTCAACCCTTGCAGTTTCTTTGTTAAAATGCTATTTAAGCAAATAGGCCTAATACATACGCTGTATGTTATTTTAAATGAATGTTTATAACTTATAAAATTAAGTGGATATCAGGTAACTTAATTTGACATATGTTGATATAACCTAGGCTCTTTTTGTTATGAAACATGTTCAATGGTTACAGTGCCTCATGGTGGGGTTGAACCCCTGGTTCAGTTTACCCCATCTGGTTCACTTTGCCCCACAGCCACCGTTTTGGAAAACTGCCTAGCTTAGTAATTCAGGCTAATCTTTAGCTAAATCATTCACATGGTTTTATACATTAGCCTATCACCAATATGTATGGTATAAATATTTAGACCTGGATAAATCTACTTTGACATAACAGCCATTATACCTGGTATGTATACATTTTACTTTGATAGGATAAAAACTGTTTTTTTTTTTTTTTAAATCATACTTTAATCATAACTCTTTAATTTGTCCTTCTCTTTAACATAGCCAAATATAAATTATGGTTGCTACCTGTATTTGTGGTCACACGGCTACAAATCTGTATGGTTGCCTAGATAAAGGGGGTGGGTCAACTTACCCACTGGCTCACTTTGCCCCACTCTCCCCTACTTGGTATTGAGAAACGGGCATTGTTTATCGAAGCCGGAGCGCGAGCTACAAACTACAGAGCGAGTGCGCGGGTGCACAATGGTGAAAGAGCAACACACGATGTAAATAACTAAACCAGTGCTCGCAGTACAGACACTTTATATTTTAGCGTACTGCGTACCTTCACTTTCTTTTGCGTGCCACCACTTCTCATGTTGCTGGTACTTTGACTTAAAGAGTCAAAGGGCGTTTCTATGTGGCGCTGCGCAGACAGTTCGGCAACTAAGACATCAAAGTACCGCGAGAGCAAGTCGAAATGTTACAAATGGTCCGACTTTACCTTTGCTCTCGCGGTACTCTGATGTCATACGCCGACCAGTCAGCGCCGCACCATTTAAAGTCGAACACACAAAGCGTCAAGGCAGGGCCGCTGGAAGTCATTTTGAACAGGGGGTGCTGTGAATTTTTTTAACCAAAAAACCTATGAGCCTATAGGCCTATTTAAAATACATTTTAAAAATAAATACATTGAGATTTACTACTTTATTGTCATATACACTTCAGGGCACACAGCCAGGGTCTGAAACACAGACATCATCAGTTCTCAGATGAATATGCGCCATTAATCAGAAGCAAAAATACTTATCCCAGGGGGAATTACTTTCGTTACAATTTACATACAACATATAATATTATAACAACATATAATATTAATTAAACTTCACAGTTTTCAATGTCCATGCGGACGAACATATTTTACTTTCGTTTTTAAGTTAAGATCACACGTCGATTAACAGATGTAAAATATTCTTACATTAACATACCTAGTATATTTTTATATAGATCTTTTTTTACTAAATAGTACTATTACTGTCTTTTTTAAACATATAAATAATTCATAATTTGAACAAAAATAATAATGGGTTTAGTTCTGATATTGTATACTTTTAATAAGAAAAACATGGTGTATAATTACATTTTTAGAATAGGCTTTATATAAGGTTTGTACTGTAAAAATACTTTATTTGTTACAAACAAAAGATAAAGAATTTACAAACGTGTGGAGAGCCATTTCAGCACTTGGACAGCGAAATGTTTTTTTTAAAAGCATTACTTAAAATGTTTTCTCATCTCACCATATCTACAGGTGCAGAGTCATTATATACAATAAATCCGTTGGGTAGCATTTAAAAAAAAACATTTAAAAGTAGATGCATTTGTTTAAAGCAAAGCATTTATTTACTTAGCTACAGATGAAGCAGCTCTTTGCGCCTTCTAACGTCTCATAATTGGTCATCATTTATGTCCAAGAGACTCAATAATAATCTGTTACATTTTAATCCTTTAATTTTTCATATTAAAAAGCGTTTTTGTGCTGCTGCGCATCCATGTAATAAACAAACCCGCGTTGTCATTCCGTTAATACGCATATTATCAACGCGCTCTTTACTCGAACAGAAAAAACTCGCCTCGCGAATTGCGCCGGTTGTATAGAGATTCCAAAGTCTCTCATGAGCTAGAGGACAAATATCCAGGGAGTTCAGTATTTCTGTGTGGGCATGCATCAGGGAAAGGTGTGTGAGTCTTTTCTGGGTCATGGTGCTGCATACCAATGTCTTCAAAAGATGCAAGGCGGAGAAAGTGCGCTCGGATGAGGCCACGGATAGGCACAGTAATGAAATTAAAATCCAAAATACACGTAATAACCTACGTGTGTCAAAAATAATTTCCTAAAATATTCATAAGTAATATATCAATTGTGCAAAATATTTTAACCTAAAAAAAATATATTTCTCGCCTTCCCGCGACCATGCGTCAAGGTCTGGAGGAAAATGATACCTGCCCGGATCCCACGCACGCATCTGCAGTTATATACATTTTACAAAACCAGTATTCATTAGATTTTAAGAACTTTTTTGCCACTTTTAAAACTGTAAAACTAAATAAAAAAGATATCATATGCCGAATAAGCATGTAAGCATATGTTTTCTTGTTCGCTCCACGCAACACGGGTTTAAACGCCGTTTTTTTTCTAAAGAATAATGTTTACACTTTATTGGTGGTGGTTGAGAATAATTTATATTGCTTGCAGAATAATGTATATTGCATTTTAGCGCAATATAAATGTATCATATTGTTATTCTTAAATTAAAGAATACTAATATATTTTTTACAACATTTTTAACTTTAAAACATACATATAAAGATGCTTTGTACAATAGCTTTGCTTCTGACAACAATTTTCTGTAATAAATCAGTAAATGAATCACAAAATGTGTTGAAAGTGGCGAATAAAATGCTTGTCAATTCAAACAAAGGTGTATAAAACCGCTTTAATTAACAATAACTAAACTGTGCTCTTTTGCATACCTCTACTTTTCTCATGTCTTTCTTTATACCACCTTTATCTTTTTAAAATCTTGCCACTTTTAGAAATAATTTGTTTGCATTTTTTGTATACTGCACACTTTATTTGCATCAACTATACCCATAATAACATTTTCTACGTTTTTCTTTCAATAAGGAAATCTGTTTATTGTTATGAATAACGGCTGAAAGGATAAAAAAAAATCATAACACTGACTGCCTATATGCGCAAGAAAGGTATTATTAAAGTTTTAAATATGTAAAACTAAATAAAGATATCATATGCCCACTGTACAGTATGTAAGCATAGGCCCATGTTTTCTTGTTCGCTCTGCGTGGGTTTAAACGCTATTTTTCTAAAGAATATTTTTTTAACTTTATTGGTGGTGGTTGAGAAGAATTCCTCTTTCCATATGTATAGCATTTTAGCGCAATATACATGTGTCATATTATTGTTCTTAATATATTAAGAACAATAATACTAATATATTTTTACAACATTTTTAACTTTAAAACATGTATTTTTATACCACATGAATCTCTTTAAAATAGTAATACTTTTAGAAAAACGGACATAATTATTAATATTATAAACAAACAATGAAACGGTGTCAAAATTCGACAACACAAATAATTAAGATATTCATTGTAAATAGAGTTAAGGGTATTAGGCTCACACTAAATTCTTTGTTGCACTTAGTATAAATGCCCATTGCACGTACAGTCATCTTAATAAATGTATGCGCTGTTATGCTGGCAAGAAGGGGTTGACGTCACTTTGCTGTTTTAATAGAAATATTAAATATTCAGCAATGCCCTTATTAACTTCTGGAAACAACCGCAATGACAACGCATATAAAAATGTAGTTTTTTATGCGCCACCTGGTGGATTTTCTGTGAAGCGAAACACATTAAGGGAAAAGGGAAAGTAGCCCCCCCCCGAAAACACTTGCAGAATTCTGCGTGACTCCGCGAGACGATTTGGCGAATGCCGCGGGAGAAAACGCGCGTTTTTAAAGGCCACATCTGTAAAGACAAAAAGACACATATTACAAAACATTACCTGTCTAAAAACTGAGACTTTTAACTTTAGGTTATTAGTATATTAGGTTTAGTATAGTTTTCAGACTTTCAGAAAGAACTCATCAACTTAAAGAATAAAGCACTTATCAATTACATTTATTTTAATCTCAAAAACTCAAGTTTACGTCTAGTATTTATTATTGCACCTGAAATACAAGTACCTGAGACATGCTCACACTCCTTAGCCAAAACACTAAAACTTTTAGTGCTTTTGTATTTAATATAATATTTGACAAATTACCCCATACAAGACAAACAAATTAGATGCATTCATTGAACACAACATACACAATATTACTTCATTATGTGCTTTGATCCCCTCATGCCTCTGTCTCTGTTGTTCTCAGTTAGTAATGTCTATAAGACAGAAGTTAAAAATCAAACTACTTACACATTTAAATTTAAAGTCTATTAAACTCACACTACTCTTTACCCAGAATAACATGTACTTCTTTCGTGGTGACAAAGCGAGGTACATGATTTCTTCAATTTATAAAGTAAACTTTTTATTGTAAAATAGTCAAATAAAAGAGTAAGACTAAAGACATAGGCTAACTGATGATCCTTACATATGAAATACCCGCACAAAATCATCTAGGTATATTCTTAAAGCGACATTGGTTTTATAACACCTTAATATAAGAATAATAAATCAGTATATACTATAAAGATTCACTTTGCTATCATTTCCAACGAATGTTGATTTATTGTGTTGTACTCAAAACATTTGAACTTCAGTCAGCTTTTTGGGGGGCTGAGCATTAATTTACTTTTTAAAGATTCCAACATCTAGTTGATTTTTAACCCTTACCTATACATGTTGCTTGGCTCACTGTAAACCCGGCATGCTTACCGTTATGTTTACCTTTAAATAACAGAGAATATAATAGCACTTACCCCATAAAAACAAAACAAAAATGTCATCACAGAAAACAGTAACAAACCATCTGGTAAATCGAGTGTTGTAGAACAACGAGTGAAATCTATGTGTTAGTTCAGATTAAAAATACCTCGCTTTATTACATACAGCTCCACAAGGCAAAACAAAGATGTCACGTAGTCCATCATGTTACACCGCCAGTTTGATTATTGCGACCACCGCGTCCTTTAGTGCACTAGGGGCATTATGGGAAATGTAGTCATTTTCACAAGGCGAATCGAACGGTGTATATGTTAAAGGTGCATTGTGTTACTTTTAAAAAAGACAAAAATGCTAAATAATATACATAACTATATTATCAGTGGTGTATAAGGACCTTACATAATGAACTGAATTGTTTCTATTACCTAAGAACGAGCCATTTTTATCTACATACACCGCGGGTCCCCTTATACGGAAGTCACCGTCATATCTCTACAGTAGCCGTAAACGTACAAACTGCTCTAAAGAGCACGTTTCTTCCCTACGTTGTCTCAGACGATGACATGTTTGTCGTGCGACAGCTACCATATGGGTTTTAAAATTGAAGAGTGAGTTGTCTGTGGCAATTCACAATCTCACCACTAGATACCGCTAAATTCTACACACACCACCACGTTTCCAAGATGCATTACGATCTAAGCCATCGCACTGGGAGAGAGAGTACATCATGAGACATATTATTTACCATTTTATTTGTTGTTGTTGACACAATTTAATGTAAAGTGGAAGATTTTATTAATTTATAAAAAATAACAGCTTAAAGATAACTATTAGGGCTGAAACTAAAAACCCTCATATTAGCTGTGTACATTATGAAACTGATTTTATTTCACCTGTTTTACAAGTTAAGAAAAATTTAAGCGTTCCACATAAGAAGCAAGAATTCCTTTTCCTACGGGTGCATAGAGCGGAGAGGATGATATAGAAAATACCGGGAAAGACCTTTCCCACTGACACTTTAATATTCTATAGATTCATAACTCACACCGATGACTATGTGATGAGGGGCGTGTGAATTGCTGTGTTTAGAGGGGACGGGTCAGGATTTTTAGGTTACAAATCAGAGCCTGAAACTTAGAGCTCTCACACCTCAGATACGACGCTCTTGCATGTTCGTATAGCAGCATATTTGAAGGCTACTTTCAGGAATTCTCCAGTAAATTGTTTAAAGCAAAGTTTTTAACACGGCATAACTCAACTGTGCAGGATTCAAGGAGTTGCAGACGCTATTTTTGAGGACGCTGCAAGGACGACCGGAAGCTTAACAAAATCAGGGAGAGACTTGTGGACGAACATTGTGTAAAGCTGTCTACGACGCTGGATTCTTGAAAAGAGAGCACAAATGTCACTTGAGCGTGATCACAAACGCAAGACGGCGCACGTGTGCGGTCCTCCGGTTTTTAAAGAAATGCTTTCAGAACACTACAGGAGTGAGCTTGTTAATCTTTTTTATGCTGTAATATCTGCAAATGCTGATGTGTGCTTGCCGCAAAATTACTGCAAAACTGATGCCGAGCGTGTAACCAACCTCAAGAAAAAAAGAGATGTCGTAAAAAATATGGACAAGTCTTTTGATAAGATGGTTAATGTGTCTGTTAACGCCGATGAACCGATCAACGTGTTCATCAAAAAAGCCCTGAATGCTATGTATGAATGTAATGATGAGGAGTTTGGCATTGCTGACATCCTCCTCATGTCTGCATATGTAATAGATGTATGTGTTGCCGTAGCGACAAAGAAAGACCAAATCAATGTGCGTGAAATTGTTGAAATTGCTGTTGACTTTATAATCGACAAAGGTCTTGGCGCATGCACAGACTTTCTATTGTATCTAGACAACATCATAACCTTTGGTGATGATTGAAAACAATGCGAGTTCCTGGGACACATCGTACACCTGAAAACACATTCACTTTTTCACGACCTAACTTTAAACATTTGAACATGGTCTTTTAATTTTTCTTCACATTCTTTCCACCTATTACCTTAATTTTTCTTCACATTCTTTCCACCTATAGTTTATTTGATAAGTTCTGGTTTTAGCTCTTAGAAAGTTTCTGATAAATGTCTGTGTGAAATGTTACCACAACATTCGGTCATTTGGACATTTAGACATCTTGTTCATACAAAGTGCGACACTTGTTATGTTATGTAAAAATAAAAGTGACTTGCATCAGTATGTAAAGCTAAATTCACATGCATGACCTGATACAAATTTGGTGATTTTGTTACTTGGTGATTTTTACATAGACACGCCAGTTACTTTGCATAACCTATATAACTCTATGAATCCTGTGCTTCAATAACTGAATCATGCCAGCATTTTTACTCAAGAATTTTAACTTATCAGGACCATTTTAATCACATTACAATATACCATAATTTATTTACCATTCTTAAAACATGCGTAGTTGCAACACTACCATTCAGTTAGACTTTACATTTCTAGACTGTTTTTTTTCTCAAAGGTTGCTTATATTTACAGACAACACACTACACCTAAGTGTATCTTAACAAGGGCAAACAGGAATACCAACGTTTGCAAACAAGTGTAGTTAAGCACTTTGATTTTTGACATGATTCACAGAAAGCAACAGTGAATCATCAAAACGTTGCTAGTTTTTTAGCTTCCGAAAGTTTACATTTTTACTTGCAAACAAACCAGGAACATTATTCATCTGAACACTTTCACCAAACCTATGTCTTTGGTGCATTTATTTAGACAATCTTTTGTTTTCATAGTTTTGATCTGTTCATGTTAAATTTCTTCTGTATATCTTCTAAAGATAAATATGGTCATTGTCCTTGGGTTTTCTCAGATTTCATAAACCTTTGAAACCTTCTTTGTCTTAATGCCATCAATGTATTTATTACTTATCCGTTATTTGCTATACTGTATGTCATATTTTTGAGTTTACACCATTCATTTTTACAGAAAGTTTCAGAAACTCACATTTACATGGAATTATGATACATTTTACTTTTAATGATCTCCAGGAGTGAGTGCTGGTTTAACAGGGGTAAACTGTTATCATGCCACACCATCCTGAAGGTTTATAAGCCAAACAAGAGTCCTTCAACACCTCACACATCATATTGATTTAGTTTAACTGAAAAACTGTAAAATTATGTACAGACCAGTTCAAATTGTAAAAACAGTTGTAAGAAAACGAATAATGTTTAACTAGTACAATCGTCACTTAAAGTTTTGTCATATGATAATGATATGATGTTTTATCTTTCAGGTGGTTGTTGAAGTATTTTGGCACAACTGTTTATTCCAATCTTTAATCAGCCATACATGACAAGAGTTTTTTGTTTTTGTCTGAAGCGACATTAAGCATCTAATCTACAACATCGCACTGTAAATGTATAAAAAATTATACAAACCATCCTTAACACAATATACTGAAGATGCTGTAAAGCGTTTAATCACATGGTACTGATATCACATGATACATTTTCAAACAAATTCAAAGTTACATTTCACTATGTTCGCATCACAATTTACAAGCACTTAACAAACACTGTCTCGTTTAGTCTTATTTTTAAGCGCATTGATACCGTTACACTTGGCATGCACTGCACTTAATGTTGAAAGATTACTCAGTACACGTTGTAATGTTTTAATCACTTGGTACTGATTTTACACGTTTTACATTTTCATAACAATTT
The DNA here is from genome assembly GCF_030506205.2 of Paramisgurnus dabryanus. NCBI lineage: Eukaryota > Metazoa > Chordata > Actinopteri > Cypriniformes > Cobitidae > Paramisgurnus > Paramisgurnus dabryanus. Next base: position 48,014,037 of record NC_133343.1, read on the forward strand.
ATACTCTACTTTTCACCGTCTCCACTGTTTCACAATAACAGATTTAGTAAGTATATACTTCACTATGTTGTGGAGTTGTTTTAGTGCCATTTTTAGAGGTAAGCTGCACATTAACTTGAGTACTGTACTTACTGTGAGTACCGTGTTTTTTGGTATCTGTACTTTACTTTATTATTTTCTAGAGAGAAAAAATCCTTTAACAATGGTGTTGTTTAATTGTTGTAGCATTTTTGTACGTAGTTCTCTCAATACATTATGCCTCTGAAGCAACCTACTGAATACACTGACTAGTTTGTAGTCAGTGATCTTTGGAAAAACGAACTTGAAGAACGATACACACCCTATAGAAATTAAACAAAAACAAGGTCATTAATAAAGGCATCTCCACTTTTTATTTAAAACTATAAAAGTTACACGATAGAAAAAGTCTTACACTCATTTACATTTGAATGAAAAATATCTTACTTTTCACGTCAATATAATTTAAACAGGTACTTGGATGTCAAAAGTTGTTACTCTGTTTGAGGTTTGAAAGTCAGCGGATGATTTTCGAACACTAATCGGTGATGTCAAAATAGGCAAAGGTGATTATTTGACACAGTGCCTACCAGTGGTCATACTTAATAAAGTCTACTGCAGTTTTCTGAAAAGATTAAACATTTGTTTCATTCTAAATGTTTGTTTGTTTATATCACAACCTTCAAAACCTAGCCTTTACCCTGTGAGTATGTAAAGTTTTAATTTATGCTAAAATCTTAAATTGGATATTGTCATTCTTTCATAGCTACAGATTCTATTATGTTAAGTGTAACGATTTAATTATTTTACCTGCCAAGTGACTTATGTCAGGTTCAACAATCACAATAGTTACATTTGGCTTCGCAAAAGAATGCGCGCTGTGACATAACGACCCAAAGAGAGCACGTTGCACCTCTCCTTATCAGTTTACACTGGCCTGGTATAGCTGCCGGCATTAAATTCAAAACTCTGCTGTTAGCCTAAGACAACCACACCCAATACCTACACTCACTATTCATACATACTCGAGTTGCTTGCCGGCTTCAAAACCCGACTAAAGACACATCTCTCAACTATACCCAGACCCTGGAATACTAAGCCCTTATTTCTATTTCACCTCTTCTTTCCTCACATATTCTTTCCTATCAATAAATAAAAATTGTTTACAATATGTTAAGTTAACTGAGAGTATAGTTTTTAGAACACTTTTGGCTCTTTTGTTGATTTCATTGCTACTGTTGCTCCTGCTAAATAATGAAATGTAAATGTTATGTGGTCTAACATGCAAGTATAGATGGTTTCAGCAGTAACAACATAAACAAGTGGCTTCGTGGTCTTCACATAACTTCCGGTAAACTCTGCGAAGAATAAATAACAACAAAGTCCTTTTAAAGTGGTTTATATATATATATAACAAGCAAATAAACAACACATAGATTACAAGGTATTTCTTTAATGGTTCAGTATCTGCAACTAGTCAAAACAATAAATAAACAGAAAACGGAAGTAAAGTTCAGACCTGACGCTTATTGCGTCACCGCAAGTTCGCCCGATAAAACGGTCTATAGGACTAACTTGAGTTAATTTAAATTGTTGTTTAATAGTTACAAATATTTTTCAAATAAAAAACATGATATAAAAGAAAGGTTTTTATATTGTGTTAATTTGACAAGATAAAGATTAAAACATGTATGAAAGGGGTTGACTTAATAAGCCTATCTATGTTTTGCTTGCCAATGTAACTATTGGGATTGTTGAACCTGACATAAGTCACTTGGCAGGTAAAATAATTAAATCGTTACACTTAACATAATAGAATCTGTAGCTATGAAAGAATGACAATATCCAATTTAAGATTTTAGCATAAATTAAAACTTTACATACTCACAGGGTAAAGGCTAGGTTTTGAAGGTTGTGATATAAACAAACAAACATTTAGAATGAAACAAATGTTTAATCTTTTCAGAAAACTGCAGTAGACTTTATTAAGTATGACCACTGGTAGGCACTGTGTCAAATAATCACCTTTGCCTATTTTGACATCACCGATTAGTGTTCGAAAATCATCCGCTGACTTTCAAACCTCAAACAGAGTAACAACTTTTGACATCCAAGTACCTGTTTAAATTATATTGACGTGAAAAGTAAGATATTTTTCATTCAAATGTAAATGAGTGTAAGACTTTTTCTATCGTGTAACTTTTATAGTTTTAAATAAAAAGTGGAGATGCCTTTATTAATGACCTTGTTTTTGTTTAATTTCTATAGGGTGTGTATCGTTCTTCAAGTTCGTTTTTCCAAAGATCACTGACTACAAACTAGTCAGTGTATTCAGTAGGTTGCTTCAGAGGCATAATGTATTGAGAGAACTACGTACAAAAATGCTACAACAATTAAACAACACCATTGTTAAAGGATTTTTTCTCTCTAGAAAATAATAAAGTAAAGTACAGATACCAAAAAACACGGTACTCACAGTAAGTACAGTACTCAAGTTAATGTGCAGCTTACCTCTAAAAATGGCACTAAAACAACTCCACAACATAGTGAAGTATATACTTACTAAATCTGTTATTGTGAAACAGTGGAGACGGTGAAAAGTAGAGTATAAATTGTTATGAAAATGTAAAACGTGTAAAATCAGTACCAAGTGATTAAAACATTACAACGTGTACTGAGTAATCTTTCAACATTAAGTGCAGTGCATGCCAAGTGTAACGGTATCAATGCGCTTAAAAATAAGACTAAACGAGACAGTGTTTGTTAAGTGCTTGTAAATTGTGATGCGAACATAGTGAAATGTAACTTTGAATTTGTTTGAAAATGTATCATGTGATATCAGTACCATGTGATTAAACGCTTTACAGCATCTTCAGTATATTGTGTTAAGGATGGTTTGTATAATTTTTTATACATTTACAGTGCGATGTTGTAGATTAGATGCTTAATGTCGCTTCAGACAAAAACAAAAAACTCTTGTCATGTATGGCTGATTAAAGATTGGAATAAACAGTTGTGCCAAAATACTTCAACAACCACCTGAAAGATAAAACATCATATCATTATCATATGACAAAACTTTAAGTGACGATTGTACTAGTTAAACATTATTCGTTTTCTTACAACTGTTTTTACAATTTGAACTGGTCTGTACATAATTTTACAGTTTTTCAGTTAAACTAAATCAATATGATGTGTGAGGTGTTGAAGGACTCTTGTTTGGCTTATAAACCTTCAGGATGGTGTGGCATGATAACAGTTTACCCCTGTTAAACCAGCACTCACTCCTGGAGATCATTAAAAGTAAAATGTATCATAATTCCATGTAAATGTGAGTTTCTGAAACTTTCTGTAAAAATGAATGGTGTAAACTCAAAAATATGACATACAGTATAGCAAATAACGGATAAGTAATAAATACATTGATGGCATTAAGACAAAGAAGGTTTCAAAGGTTTATGAAATCTGAGAAAACCCAAGGACAATGACCATATTTATCTTTAGAAGATATACAGAAGAAATTTAACATGAACAGATCAAAACTATGAAAACAAAAGATTGTCTAAATAAATACAGCAAAGACATAGGTTTGGTGAAAGTGTTCAGATGAATAATGTTCCTGGTTTGTTTGCAAGTAAAAATGTAAACTTTCGGAAGCTAAAAAACTAGCAACGTTTTGATGATTCACTGTTGCTTTCTGTGAATCATGTCAAAAATCAAAGTGCTTAACTACACTTGTTTGCAAACGTTGGTATTCCTGTTTGCCATTGTTAAGATACACTTAGGTGTAGTGTGTTGTCTGTAAATATAAGCAACCTTTGAGAAAAAACACAGTCTAGAAATGTAAAGTCTAACTGAATGGTAGTGTTGCAACTACGCATGTTTTACGAATGGTAAATAAATTATGGTATATTGTAATGTGATTAAAATGGTCCTGATAAGTTAAAATTCTTGAGTAAAAATGCTGGCATGATTCAGTTATTGAAGCACAGGATTCATAGAGTTATATAGGTTATGCAAAGTAACTGGCGTGTCTATGTAAAAATCACCAAGTAACAAAATCACCAAATTTGTATCAGGTCATGCATGTGAATTTAGCTTTACATACTGATGCAAGTCACTTTTATTTTTACATAACATAACAAGTGTCGCACTTTGTATGAACAAGATGTCTAAATGTCCAAATGACCGAATGTTGTGGTAACATTTCACACAGACATTTATCAGAAACTTTCTAAGAGCTAAAACCAGAACTTATCAAATAAACTATAGGTGGAAAGAATGTGAAGAAAAATTAAGGTAATAGGTGGAAAGAATGTGAAGAAAAATTAAAAGACCATGTTCAAATGTTTAAAGGTAGGTCGTGAAAAAGTGAATGTGTTTTCAGGTGTACGATGTGTCCCAGGAACTCGCATTGTTTTCAATCATCACCAAAGGTTATGATGTTGTCTAGATACAATAGAAAGTCTGTGCATGCGCCAAGACCTTTGTCGATTATAAAGTCAACAGCAATTTCAACAATTTCACGCACATTGATTTGGTCTTTCTTTGTCGCTACGGCAACACATACATCTATTACATATGCAGACATGAGGAGGATGTCAGCAATGCCAAACTCCTCATCATTACATTCATACATAGCATTCAGGGCTTTTTTGATGAACACGTTGATCGGTTCATCGGCGTTAACAGACACATTAACCATCTTATCAAAAGACTTGTCCATATTTTTTACGACATCTCTTTTTTTCTTGAGGTTGGTTACACGCTCGGCATCAGTTTTGCAGTAATTTTGCGGCAAGCACACATCAGCATTTGCAGATATTACAGCATAAAAAAGATTAACAAGCTCACTCCTGTAGTGTTCTGAAAGCATTTCTTTAAAAACCGGAGGACCGCACACGTGCGCCGTCTTGCGTTTGTGATCACGCTCAAGTGACATTTGTGCTCTCTTTTCAAGAATCCAGCGTCGTAGACAGCTTTACACAATGTTCGTCCACAAGTCTCTCCCTGATTTTGTTAAGCTTCCGGTCGTCCTTGCAGCGTCCTCAAAAATAGCGTCTGCAACTCCTTGAATCCTGCACAGTTGAGTTATGCCGTGTTAAAAACTTTGCTTTAAACAATTTACTGGAGAATTCCTGAAAGTAGCCTTCAAATATGCTGCTATACGAACATGCAAGAGCGTCGTATCTGAGGTGTGAGAGCTCTAAGTTTCAGGCTCTGATTTGTAACCTAAAAATCCTGACCCGTCCCCTCTAAACACAGCAATTCACACGCCCCTCATCACATAGTCATCGGTGTGAGTTATGAATCTATAGAATATTAAAGTGTCAGTGGGAAAGGTCTTTCCCGGTATTTTCTATATCATCCTCTCCGCTCTATGCACCCGTAGGAAAAGGAATTCTTGCTTCTTATGTGGAACGCTTAAATTTTTCTTAACTTGTAAAACAGGTGAAATAAAATCAGTTTCATAATGTACACAGCTAATATGAGGGTTTTTAGTTTCAGCCCTAATAGTTATCTTTAAGCTGTTATTTTTTATAAATTAATAAGATCTTCCACTTTACATTAAATTGTGTCAACAACAACAAATAAAATGGTAAATAATATGTCTCATGATGTACTCTCTCTCCCAGTGCGATGGCTTAGATCGTAATGCATCTTGGAAACGTGGTGGTGTGTGTAGAATTTAGCGGTATCTAGTGGTGAGATTGTGAATTGCCACAGACAACTCACTCTTCAATTTTAAAACCCATATGGTAGCTGTCGCACGACAAACATGTCATCGTCTGAGACAACGTAGGGAAGAAACGTGCTCTTTAGAGGAGTTTGTACGTTTACGGCTACTGTAGAGATATGACGGTGACTTCCGTATAAGGGGACCCGCGGTGTATGTAGATAAAAATGGCTCGTTCTTAGGTAATAGAAACAATTCAGTTCATTATGTAAGGTCCTTATACACCACTGATAATATAGTTATGTATATTATTTAGCATTTTTGTCTTTTTTAAAAGTAACACAATGCACCTTTAACATATACACCGTTCGATTCGCCTTGTGAAAATGACTACATTTCCCATAATGCCCCTAGTGCACTAAAGGACGCGGTGGTCGCAATAATCAAACTGGCGGTGTAACATGATGGACTACGTGACATCTTTGTTTTGCCTTGTGGAGCTGTATGTAATAAAGCGAGGTATTTTTAATCTGAACTAACACATAGATTTCACTCGTTGTTCTACAACACTCGATTTACCAGATGGTTTGTTACTGTTTTCTGTGATGACATTTTTGTTTTGTTTTTATGGGGTAAGTGCTATTATATTCTCTGTTATTTAAAGGTAAACATAACGGTAAGCATGCCGGGTTTACAGTGAGCCAAGCAACATGTATAGGTAAGGGTTAAAAATCAACTAGATGTTGGAATCTTTAAAAAGTAAATTAATGCTCAGCCCCCCAAAAAGCTGACTGAAGTTCAAATGTTTTGAGTACAACACAATAAATCAACATTCGTTGGAAATGATAGCAAAGTGAATCTTTATAGTATATACTGATTTATTATTCTTATATTAAGGTGTTATAAAACCAATGTCGCTTTAAGAATATACCTAGATGATTTTGTGCGGGTATTTCATATGTAAGGATCATCAGTTAGCCTATGTCTTTAGTCTTACTCTTTTATTTGACTATTTTACAATAAAAAGTTTACTTTATAAATTGAAGAAATCATGTACCTCGCTTTGTCACCACGAAAGAAGTACATGTTATTCTGGGTAAAGAGTAGTGTGAGTTTAATAGACTTTAAATTTAAATGTGTAAGTAGTTTGATTTTTAACTTCTGTCTTATAGACATTACTAACTGAGAACAACAGAGACAGAGGCATGAGGGGATCAAAGCACATAATGAAGTAATATTGTGTATGTTGTGTTCAATGAATGCATCTAATTTGTTTGTCTTGTATGGGGTAATTTGTCAAATATTATATTAAATACAAAAGCACTAAAAGTTTTAGTGTTTTGGCTAAGGAGTGTGAGCATGTCTCAGGTACTTGTATTTCAGGTGCAATAATAAATACTAGACGTAAACTTGAGTTTTTGAGATTAAAATAAATGTAATTGATAAGTGCTTTATTCTTTAAGTTGATGAGTTCTTTCTGAAAGTCTGAAAACTATACTAAACCTAATATACTAATAACCTAAAGTTAAAAGTCTCAGTTTTTAGACAGGTAATGTTTTGTAATATGTGTCTTTTTGTCTTTACTTATGCTGTACTTATTAATATGATGAAAGCAACGCAAGCTGAGCTGCATTAATGCAGGCCCCTTGTATAAACACTGTCCTGCTATCGCAGGAGGACTGGACATGCTTTACTAGTTAAAAAACAAAATATCTCGGCCCTCACACGGGCACTGCCAAAACGATTTACGATTCGGAGTGGAAGCATCTCTCAGGAATGCAACTTTAAGGACTACGATCTGTGTAAGTGGCAGAAGACCATATCTTTGTATTGAACAGTTTATTTGAAAAACATAACTTCTGTTTTGAAAATCAGTTCATCTATACAAAATGCAGAATTAAAAATTACACATCAATTTTTACTCTCTAGAAAAAATCCTACAAAATGTTCATCTTGACAGAATTCATTGTTCTTTATTCTTTTAGATTGTATTTCATCTGCCGCTGTGAGAAACCTTTTTAATTATGTTGATACTTTTGAACATGTTTTTTAATCAGTCGTATCCAAACATAGTGCTAAGATTATTAGAGAAAGTTCATTTTAAACATCTTTTCTAATCTTACTTTATATAATTACAGCTTATTCTCACCATGAATATAGCCTTATAAGCCAGGATGACGTTTAAAAGAAAAGAAAGAACACTTAATTTCTTTGATCATTTGACATAAAAAAATTGTGTTTAATGAAACTAATCAATGAGAGGATTTCACAATAATTTGTAGAGAGGCAGCTTATAATGATGTCACGCATTCCAAAATGGCGCATGTTAAAAGTTAAAGTTTTTTTGGGGAGATGGTCCACGCTATTTTTCCATTCACTCACCGGAGTATCGCACCAGCCGCATGGGCTATCCATGTTTGTGATTTTCGTAACTGTGATTTTCCCGGCATTTATTAGACGTATCGGGCCCCCACCTTATATAAATTATGATGGGAGCACGGGATGTGTTTTAATGAAGACCACTTGTGTAAACACTGTTTTTATTGTTTTATCGTATGAGGACGTGATTTAACGTGCCCCGGAGATAACCCCGGACGTAAACATGTCAACGTGACGTGGGTGTACCGGTTAAAAGTTCAACGCGACGTGGGCGGTCCGGTTAAAAGTTCAATGCTACGTGGGCGGTCGGTTCAAAAGTTCAGAGCAGCGTGGGCGGTCGGTTCAAAAGTTCATCGCGACGTGGGAGGTCGGTTCAAAAGTTCATCGCGACGTTGGTGGCCCTGGTCAAAAGTTCACGACGTGGGAGGTCCGGTCAAAAGGTTAACCCCTCCCCGGAGGTCAAAGGTTCACGACGTGGGTGGTCCGGTCAAAGGTCACCCCTCCCTCGCAGGTCAAAAGGTCAGCCCCTCCCCTGAGGTCAAAGGTTACCCCCTCCCTGAGGTCAAAGGTCACCATCAATCATTTTTATGTGACAACATGTGCCGCATATTTACTACTGTTGTTTCAGAAAGGGGTCCTCAGTTTATTTCTCGTTTCTGGCAGGAATTTTGTAGACAAATAGGCTCCACAGCTAGCTTGTCTTCTGGGTATCATCCTCAGACCAATGGGCAATGTGAACGGGCTAACTAAGATTTAGGTAGAGCTCTCCGCTGTCTGACATCGCAATATCCAAACTCCTGGTGCCAACAGCTACCCTGGGTCGAATACGCCCATAATTCTCTCCCCGTGTCTTCCTTGAATATGTCCCCTTTTGAGGCGTCCATGGGGTTTCAGCCTCCTTTATTCCCGTCCCAAGAACCTGATGCGGTGGTCCCGTCTGCGCTGGCCTTCGTCCGTCGTTGCAAACGCACCTGGAGGAAGGCTAGGTTTACATTACGTCAGGTTTCCAGACGAACCAAAGCCGCGGCCGACCGTCACCGTAGACCTCCGCCCCGTTTTATCTGTGGGCAGAAAGTATGGCTTTCGTCCAAGGATTTACCTCTCCGTGAGCCCTCTCGCAAGCTGGCTCCACGATTCCTTGGGCCATACAGCATAGTGAAGGTTATTAACCCCGTGACGGTTCAGCTCAGATTGCCCCCAGCACTCGGTCGGGTTCACACGGTTTTCCATGTTTCCAAGCTGAAACCGGTTCTTTTTTCCCACCTTAACCCTGTTCCCCTCTGCCCCCGCCCCTCCCACCCCTCAGCTCGTAGATGGTGCTCCCGTTTATTCCGTTAAGTCCCTTCTAGATGTGCGTCGCCGGGGTAGGGGATTTCAATACCTCGTAGACTGGGAGGGCTATGGTCCGTAGGAGAGGTGTTGGGTACCGGCCCGGGACATTCTGGACCCTGGGCTGATAGAGGATCTCCGCCGGCGACGGGGTGAGCCCCCTTATGGACCGCCCGGTGGCGGTCGTGGGGGGGGAGTCCTGTCATGATTTCGGTTTTATCGGCTGCTTTGTCTTTGTTTCACTTTTGTTGTGTTTTTGTTTTGACAGCTCCACACGTGCGCGCCTTCCACCTGGTGATCTCATTGTCTCTGACTCTTCGCACCGGCGTCCCACACCTGATCCTTGTTATTGGCCAATCCAGTTTGATTTAAATTCCCCTCGTTTCCTTTGTTCCTTGCAAGTTCGTCTTTGTATGTACATGCCCGCTAGCCTGGCTAGTTCTAGTCCTGTCGTGTCGAGTGTCTGTTTGTAGTTTTTGTCTGGATTATTTACCGTGCTCTCTGCTGCCTTACCCCTTCAGATTCCCCGTCCTGCTGCTAATCTCTCCCGTCTGGTGTGTCACCGTCAAGCCTCAGCTAACACTCTGTCAGTGGAGTCTCCCAGCTCCTGCCCACTCCTTGCGCTGTCCGGCCGCAGTGCGCTCTCGGGCGCGTAATTCTGCGCTTCTCTCGGACTGCCAGTGCGCTGTCCAGCACGAACTCTGCTGAAGTCACTGACCGCCTCTCTCTCTCTCGCCGTGCCCCGCCAGGAACTCTCTCTGTGCCCCGTGACGAGTCGCTTCGAGTGTCAACGGATAGTGGATGTCCTACAGCCCTGCTGGGTTTCCCACTTTGAGTGTTTTGCCTTTACATGAAGACATTGAGTGTTTTTCTATTATACATACCCACAGACATTGAGTGTTTTTCTATTATACATACCCACTGACATCCTTGTGTTTCTCATTAAAACCCTCTGCATTGGGATTTCTGAATTGTGTCGTTCCTAACAAAATCTAGCTTTAGCAATAAACTGAGGTTAAAGGTTTAAGTCGAGGCGGTAAAATGTATAACTCTATACATAGACCTAAATAAACTAATAATGCTACCTCTGTAGCATAAAATAATCACAAAATCGCAATAAAACAATAGCATTACAAAGCACTACAAATATATAAACAATTATTTTAAAATATTAATAAAATATTAAAGCCTAAAAGCTATGTCATGAAAACGCATAATACAGCAAAAAGCATTACCTGATGATTATGTGCGCAAGGTAACTTGTTCATTTTTATACACTTTACACCAACGTGCGGTGGAGTTTGCGTGCTTGAGTGCTAAAAACTCAATCACTTATCCATTAAATTATTAAGGTTTATTCTTCTGAATATTCAATGTTGTGCTCCTCGTAATTGGGTCAATTCGGTAAAAGCAAACTTATTATAATCCAGTCACATTAATTTTATTTTAGTCGTCAGAAATCAAACTCTGCTTATACACAGGGCGTGCCAGAATGTTTTTTTCAGGGGTGGCCTAGTGATTAAAAAAGAGACATACTTTATACATTCTACAGAATTGGTAATTCACAAACGTACACAAAGATTTTAAGTTAAACATCTGACACCCACACGAATATGATTTACTGTAACCTAAATGATAAAAACTAAGCTTTATATTCAATTCCTTGAATGTTAATTTTTAACAAGATAAACACTGAAATTTTATAGACACTACGTTGTATTATTTTGCTGCTTGTTTATTTTGACTTTTATCATCTCTGTATTCACTTTAAGTGTAGAAAAACCTGATGATTCTTATATCATTTATTTCAAGAATTTAAATCACAAGAGAGACAGTCGCGTCTGGAATTAATTTGGTGCAGTTTTATACTTTTGACAAGATAACCACCCTGTTTTAAATACATTTTTAAACTTATACCTGTCGAAAAAAAATATATATTTTTAAGTTTAGTTTGATGAACTCCTAAATATGACACTCAGAGAGCACCTAGCACCTTAGCATTCGCCAGCACCATGGCCAGCACGCAACAGTGCAACATTGATAGGCTACAACTACAACAAGAAGCAATCCAAAATTTCCTTAACTTCAGATCAGAATTTACCTTTATAATAAATAAAGATTAAATAAAAAGAGGTCAGAAGTAACAAGGTGCAGGACAAATATGTGCAAAATGCCTGAAGTGCACTGAAACAAAACACAAGCCAAATAATTAAATTAGATTAACCAGAGTAATTTATAAATAAAATAAAATAAAGAAATTATTAAAATAACGAAAGTATAGCCAGAATTGCCAGCTTTGTCTTTTTAAATGCAGAAACAAATAGACAATGGTTTATTAGCCTAGAAACCTCTTATGGACATGTAGCCCTGTCACGGGGGTTATTGGATTTATTAACGCATTTTTTAAATATTTATTGAAAGCTAGGCTACTTCTTCACATATTATGATAATGCTATGCAAATAATATGCTGTACCCTATATTAATATATTGGAAGAAAGCTGTTATATGTGAAATCAGATAATGTGTCCCCCATAAGGCCAAAATTGAATGATCCTCATTTCATAGCACGTCTGATTATTTGACTATTTTGACTATTTGGGGTCACCTCATGGTTTTCTTTAATTTATATCCTCACCGAACCCTCCATAGTCTCATTACTGTGACAGATATGGTAGTTAATATGCAGGGCTCTCAAGTCTCACGCTTTCACCGTGAGACTCACGCATTTCAGTCAGTTCACACGCTCACACGCCACACCTTGTATTTCTCACGCTGAAAAAATAAGAAAACTTTTCCCACTCTATACAATTAATGAACGAGGCACAGGAGAGAAGTTCTCTGCCGAGTTCATATCTGTCGAGCCGCGGACACGGTCACACTAGACATCCTGATATAATTGTCACCTACCAGCCAATCAGAAATCAGAATTTGTTGTTTCTGGGTAAATTTCGTGATCCTGCTGCAAGCACATTCGTTACTAGGCAACATAGATTCTCACGTCACACAGACGAAGTGGCAGTTGGAAGAGAAGAATCCGATGAAAGCGGTAGGTAACGCATTCTTTTTTATAGCAATTTGATTTTACGATTCTTGGATGACATCACAAAAATGTGATCAAAGATAATAAAAACTGTTGTTGGGAAATATAGCCGAGGTAAATTATTATTGATTAAAAAAATCGAACTGCTTTGCAATCAGAATTAGCTTTAACTTTAGGAAAGTACTAAACACTAGAGGCTACCTGAAACAATCCCAGGTGAAAAATATTATAGGAAATACTATAGTGTTTTTGAACCATACTAATACTGCCGTCCAAAGCGAAAGCGCAGTAACTACACACTTGGTCGAAATTGAGTTAAGGCTTGAAATGAGCTTTATGACATCTGTTCTGTCTTGTGACAAAGTCTCCTGGTTCAATTTTGTCCCGTTTCAGAGAAATGAGGGTGTCAAAATTGCAGTAACTACAAAATCCATGCTAATACCAAGGCAAACCGCAGTAAGTGATGTTACTGCGTTCTGGCTTTGTTTTTCCAGCTTTGATACCGCAGATACTGCGGTTTCCCAAGATCGTAACACACAGAAACAACAAACCATGGCACAATCCCGCGGCCAAATGATGGTTGAACTCGCGTTAAAACGCAAAAAAACAAATACTGGTAAGGAAGATAGCTAAATAATACCTCATGCTAAGGCAAATTACAGCTTTATAAGTAGTTAACATTGACTAGCCAGCTGCTAGCAAGTTTTGACCTACCTGTGCTCGTCCATTGAAGGCAATATCCTCTGACAATAATGATATAATCCGATTCAAGCGCATTGGTGTTTGTTGATTCGAACATCTCTCCACTTTTTAGGCAGCTAATCAAATTGTATTGACAGGGGTTACTCCTTCAAAAGTTTGATAAGAGTCTGGTAAAGTTTTATTGTTAGGCAAAGATAGCGGAGCCCAGTCAAACTGACGAGCGCAGCCGGGCCAGCAGAAAGCACACTATGTGAAAAAGTACACTTCCATAATAAGTGCTCTTTCTCCACGAACTAATTTTGTAGGCTACTTACTATTAAAACATTTAGTTTAGTACTTCTTAAGCTAATCTTAAAAATATCTAAGTTTACATAACTGTGCTACTTTGAGATGAAAATTAACTAAAATGTACATACTGTTAGTTACCACTTATAGTACATTTGAAACAATAATATCTTTGGGACAAACATGTTCTTCTATTTTTAAATTATGTTAATTTTTAACTACTGTTTTAAAGTAAACCTCGTCTAATGTAATTTTTTTAATAAATAAAAATTAATAAAGTGAGTTAAATACTCTCTTTGTGGTAAAAGGAGCATTTTTAGCATTCACAAACATAAATAAAACTATTACAGTTATTAAAAACAATCAAAATGTATTAAGAAGCATGAGAAAAACTTGAATGAACACATTTAGTTCGTAGATACTGCACTTTGCTTTTGCAATAGTGTTTTAGTTGTGTAAGGTCTTTCAAAGGCAGAGTGCAGTATCTGCATTTTGGGAGTCAAAGGTCACATCGGTGGTCATGTTTTTTATCTATAAAAAATTTCTTCCTAACAAGGCATAACATGAATGCATTACCACTAATCTACCTACAACATGTTTGGCTGGCTAGTGTAAAAACTTTAAAGCCATTTTTCTCAGTTTCAGTGTTTGCGTAGATACTGCACTTAGGCTTTGGAGGGCAGAATAGTATAGTAAATTTTAGTATATTATAGTATTTACAACACTTTGTTAATGATTGCTACAGCATACTCTGTATTAACTATAGTAGTGAACTGATAAACTGTAATAAATACTCTAACGTTAGTATTCTTTAGTTTATACTACAGTAATCTGTAGTGTATATTCTAGTATATTATACCCTATAGTTGTAGACAATGTAGTACAGTATTGGATAAAGTAATACGTTTATATTACTATAGTTGTTATGTTATCACAGCAACTATAGAATTACCACAACAAATTAATTCAAGTACATTACTATAGTATGGGTCAAAAACACTATAGTATTTACTATAAATTACTATAGTATTTTTTTCACCTGGGAATGGAAAGGACAAGATATTTCATTTTCATTTATTTCATTATTTTCAAATTATACTTTATTCATACTCTTTTTAGCTATTCAGCTATACTCTGGCTTTTATTTTAGTAATGTTTATATCCTGCCAATGTATACATTAATCATTGCATTTAACTTTCTATTTGTGCTAATCAATTATAAACAATATATTAAATTTAACTGCTACCAAAAACCTGAGAGAATTGGTTGGGGCCGAGGGGTCGCTGCTGCAAATATTTAAGTGGCTCCTCCCCTAACAGATGAAATCTCACTCCAAACTTTTGATAAAACTTGAGAGCCCTGAATATGTTTTTAAACGAACGTGTAGCCTAAAGTTTATTGTGTCTGTCACACATGCAGACCAGTAAATTATCACATCCGCAGAACTTTTTAACGCGTTTACATGTTAGAGAATGTAGATAATATTTCATTGTCAGTGGTTTCACGCATCCACTCTCATATTCATCAGAATTGCTTGACCTACCGACAGCGGACAATCCGCGTATCTTTAGCTCAGACTTCTACACACACAAACGTAGGCTACATTTTTCACATCTTACATTAATTAATAGGTAACATATTTTCTTAATATTAAGAAAAGGTTAATGTTAAAAAGCACACCTCCTGAGTCTTTATCTTCTACACTTAAACAGAAGGAATCGGACAGGGTTTGAAAACATGGAATCTGTATTTTCTTTGCATTTTTATGGATAGTTTTTATCATCAATATGATAGAAAACAGAATAACAATGCTAAGGGTTTAATTGGTATTGTTGAGAACTTAAAGTTTTCTGTGTGTGACGTTTTGACACGTATAGAGCAGTGTTTCGAGCAAAGAACTCACCTTGAAGACAAGAATTATGGTTGGGAGTTAATACTTCTTTAAAAGTATTGTTAGGAAACGAGTCAAGACAATCAAGAGTACATTCATTAGTAATGAAATACCTGTAAAACACAAGAACAATAGATAGAATCTATTTTTTTGTATTTCTTTTTTCCAAATCTGTTCCCTCCACACGCCAGATCGGTAGGTGGCGGTAATCACTTGTTCATTGGTGTGCCAAACCGCCATAAAACACCAGAAGAAGAACTCACCGTAACTCCAGAGTAGCAGTCAGATCGCGGATTCATATGCAGTTATTCATATGTAGCGTTCATGTGGAAGTGAAAGTCCGTGACAAGTAAGTTTTCTTCTATGTTGTTGTCGTCAATGCAGATTATTACAATGTACCGCAGCTGTGTTAACTTTGATGCACCGAGATCTGTTTGAGTGTAATTTGATAATGTTTTATGAGCAGATTAGTGCCGTTAGCATCGCGGCTAATATGTTTAATGTTTACTTGTTTATTCTTTCAAAAGTGCAACATTTCTGCTTAATTATTGCTTTATTAACAATAATTACAGTATCATTTCTATATTCAATTTATTATTGTTGTTTTGTAGTATTTACTTCATTATGCAGTTTGTTATCTTATGCTGATCTATTTATCGGTCATATATCAGTGCGTTGTGTAACTTAATGGTAAAGTTAGTTGTTACAGTGCATTGAAAATGCGCTGTACTGTTCTTACTGGGCTTTTTATTATTATTATTATTATTAGTGGTGCTTGCATTTATGCAAGGCATCACTATTACTATTCCTCAGGGATATTATTATTATTAGTGGTGCTTGCATTTATGCAAGGCATCACTATTACTATTGCTCATACTTATTATTATATCTTTATTTATTTATTCTTATATCTGGACACTTTTTCGGCGCGTAACTCGTCCCACACGGTTTGTCGTAGACCAATGAAACAGGGCTCAAAACGACCGGCTTATTGAGGACACGTCTGCTATGACTTTTATAAGGGATCGGGTGCAGGATTTCCGAAAGGGGGGCGAAAAACCACCCGAAAAATCCCATTGACTTAAAGGCGGAGTCCATGATGTTTGAAAGCCGATGTTGACATTTGAAATCACCAAAACAAACACGCCCCTAACAGAAATTGGTCCTACCTCTGGTTTGATAGCGCCGCCCTACACATACGCTACATACGCAGTCCATGCTACGATAATGGCGGAACATGCTGAGGCAGCTGGCCGAGGGTATATGTTGAATTCAATCATGAGTAATACTATGGAAATACGGGTCAAATGTCGTTTTGTAGTACTGTGTGAGTGTGTGTTGTACCGTGAAAGGTTTAGCTTGGTTTCACGCGGAAGACGACGTTCGACACCAAGAACCAGAGGCAGAGGGAGAGGTCGAGGCAGAGGTCGTAACGCTGCGGATAAACACCTGAGAACGGATGACTTGGAGCGTGTGCACTTGTTGCAGGCTCAAAGACTTACAATAACGCAAGTAAGTGTAATTGATAGATTAATATTATGAACGGTAATTGATAGAAAGCTATATTCTGTTAGTACTGTTAGCTACTGTAATGTAAAGAAAGCAGTATTATCTCTGTATGTACACTGGTGCTACATAATGTGAGCACAGTAACATTTCAAGCACCATTATGTATATACACCAATGATTTTTGATATGTTCCAAAAAGGTGTAATATCAGTAATGTTACATTACTCAGTTATACCGTTGTGCCCCAGCAAATTTCTAAGAAAGAGTTTTGCTTTATAATAATATAATGAATTTAATTTTTTACATAAACTTTACACAGAAATAAAATGTGAAATATTGCAATTTTCTAAAATGTATGTTTTTTCTAATCAGGAAAAAATTAATGGTTTGGACCTTGAGCAAAGTCGGCATCTTCTGCAGCGTTGCGTGACAAGAGACCCAAGCATGATTTTTGACATTCTGTGGTCATCAGCCGAAGACCCTGCTGCTGCACCCCACCCTACTCTAGGCCAACCATCCTGGTGTGTATGCCAGAGATGCAGGGAGATGGCAACTGATATTGAGAGGAAGTGCTGTGGCCAACTACCCGAGTTCTGCATTTCAATGTTGCCACACATGGAACTCTACATTTTGGAAGAAGGTGTCCTTAGACTGGCTAGGAGGATCTGGAACGACATTAGGGCAGTGCAGGATCTTCCAGACCTTGGGGAAAACCACCGGCAGTTCCGCCATGCAGCCTACAGACAATTTGTCGTGTGGCAGTATGGTGCACTTGGACATGGAAACCGAGTTGTAATACCAAGCTGCTGTGTGTGGAAGATCCGTGACCGCTTCCCAGATCCTCAGGGACAATACACAGGCTATATTCCAACAAGGGTGTAGATAAACATGATCATTTACATATCCCTTCAACATCACTGAACTTTTGCTAAAATTGTAAAAATGTTCATAGAGTTTTTATATTAGTAAAATTGTAAATGTTCTTAAGAATGTCTATAGCATAAAAATGGTTAAAATGTTCCTAGGACTATTTATAGAAGTAAAATGGTTAAAATGTTCCTAAGAGTATTTATAGAAGTAAAATATGTAAACATGGGCCTGTTTGTGTTATCTATTGACAAGCAAATATGTAAAATAAAACTTCATAAACATATTCTAAATTGCCTTTATTATTTACAAATGCACACACACTAAAAAAAATTGTTGTAACATTGTGCCACTTCTGGAATTCCTGAACAAGGTTGTTCTTCAGTCCTGTTCCTCCAAGTGCCCTGTGCAGAATGCAAATACATTACTGATAGTGTTCTTCAGGGTTTTTAAATGGGTATGAAATACTTGTGTGCAAATAAAATATCAGATCAAAGTTACCAACCTATTCCCCTGCTGACTTGAGTCCTTAATAGCTCTTCTGTAGAGGGTGGAGGCACACCGGAAAGATGTCCTAGTAATCTTGGGTCTTGATGCCTTGGTTTTTTATGAAGTGGTATCCCAACATCACATGAGAGTCTTGACCGCATAATAGATGCTTGTATGTCCCGAACATAACTGTAGTCCTTTGGCTGTTTTACAGTCTGCAAGCGCCATGTGCGTGACTTTTTGTTGTATAGTTTTTCGTACCTGTAATGCCACAAAGCACAAATTTAAAATTAGCATTTCTTGGCCACCACATAAATGCATATCCATATACACCTTTTGTTGCTGTAATTCACAGATTTAACCACACACAATCAATGATGCTAATAGTACGAATTAGATGTTTTTACATGCTACCAATAGAAATTGTATTACTGGAAAAAAATATAAAGAATATACACAATATATTACACAGTAATGAAATTGCGGCACATAAAAGTACTTGGGTCATCTTACTGAATTTTGCCATCTGCGGTTTTTTTTTGGGCATCTGTTGATGTGGTGGCAGTAGTCCAGCGCTGCAAGCAAGATGCGTGCATTGTACACAGGGGGCGTAAATGAGAAGCGTTTGCTGGCGTACATCAGTATGTGATTGTGGAATGACTCAAGTTCCGCAGTTGATCTGTAAAAAAAGTGTAAATATTTTAGTAAATAATAGTGTAACAGAATATAGTGTTGAGCAACATAGCTGGTAAAAGCATGTGATTACACACCTGAAATGCAGATACTTGGGTATGTCCTTGAGCCATCGTGCATCCAGAACTAATTCTGTAAGCTTCTGATGCGCTACATAGTTAGACTCAATCCAGTTCCTCTCTCTGGTCTCAGTAAGGGGACCATGATGGCAGCTACCAAGTGCCCATGAATGCTCACCAGTAACATGATGGAGGAGACCAATCCACATGTCCTACAAAGCAAAAAAGGGGGATTTAATAGATTGGATTTCCCTTACAAATGTCTCGGTATCATAATCTTTTTTGTTGTACACTTACAAAAAATGTATCATAGTTGTCTGCCATCTTACAGCAGTACCAGAAGTGATTGCAGATGTCTTTACTCCACAGCAATAGAATGGAGCACTGCTTCTGCTGACTTGCCTGAAAGTAAACAAACAATACTACAAACACAATGTAAAATCAAGAGTTATTTTTTTTAAATAGCCTCATTACTTACTGCGAGTATTCTTTTAGAGAGGTTTTTAGCACCATGCCACACATCGAGGGAATGATGTACTCCTGCATCTCTCAACTGTCCCTTTGCTGGATCTGAAATTAAAATAAATGCTTTGCATTTGAAAACAAGCATAATTGTAAATTGCTATCAAATTTTAATACACTGGTATGTTTGTGTATATCAGTCATTGTTAGCTGTACAGTAAATATTAAGTACTTACTGAAAAGTGCTGAAATCTGGGTATGTGCATCAGTGCACATTTCCGTCAGCTTGACCTCGCGTTGTAGGGTATGAAATGTTCTGAGAAAACCTTCCTTTTCCATGATAACCGAATTTCGTGCAGTCTCCCTCTTGTCAATGTTTGTTATGTAGATGATTTTCTTTGTGTCATTCTCCATGGCTGTATATGTGCAATATTGCGCACAAAATCCCGGACTGTCCATCCGACCATCACCTGTGGACAGATTTTTAAAATTCATATAATAAATGTTCTGTATATTGCTTGAGAGCAAACAGCCACCAATCCTCAGTGTCACACAACTCTTGAAATAAATTTACTGTAAAATCTTAAGGAAACTAAATGTAATAAATAAACATGTTGATGTTGAAAATGTAGGCTTACACAGAACAACAACACTGTCTTTAGACTGAAGCTGGTGAATGCTCTCTTCTCTCTTATTATCCCAGAACTTTTGAATGGAATCCACACAGAAGTGGTCCTGTATCCTGAAGAATGATGTCCTGCTGACCATTTTTATGTTCATGAATTTGAACAGCAGTGCGACTTTTGCAAAGTTGTTTCCTGATAAAAGGATATTTGAAGAGAGAAGGAAGTCTCCTGCATTCATTCCAAACTTCAAGCAGGGTTGGGAAGTCCACTTCCACACACTGTGACCACGAGGACATGTCTACAATAGATTTGAACAGTTAGTTTTTTTAAGCAAGGTCTACCACACAATTACTTAAAAAGAGAATTTTACCCATTTAATGATTGCAGCAGTGCCCCTTGAACGTATTTCAATTCGAAATGGTTTTGATGCTCCGCAATACTGCCTGGTGCGTTGTTCTATTTTCTTACACGTGTCGACAGGTATTTGGAGATACTGTACAAGCTGATGCAAGCTGCTATGGTATGCAATTGATGCTGGAACACTGAGTATGTCATCCTCAGAAACAACTTTCGGTTGGTCAGGAAAAGGTGGCAAGTCTGCAACTGCATCATCGTCATCAAGATCTGCTATGTCATGAACTGTGTCATCTATGCTCCTCTCAGGAATATCATCAAGTGTGTTCTGTGTTGGCAAAGACCCACCAGCGCTGTTGACAGAAATAAGGTTTCAATTAAAAACACTGGATTTCATCACCTGGTGCCTGTACCATGAAAATGGTAAAACAAACTCAGGGTTACAGGATTAGTTTCAAGTTCACAAAACCAAGCCAATGTGATCAGGCCCTGTTGGTACAAGCTATTTTCATGGTTCCCAAAACCCATGATTTTCACAAAGTAATCCTATACTTACCCGGCTAACCAACTAAACCGGCTTCATGGTAATGGCCCCAGACCAAATGCAAAAAACACAGACATACCGGACACAAATGTGTGGATTGTAATCTGGATCATCACTATCGGTGTCTCTACACAGTTCCTCAGTGACACCTTGATCATCTCCATCATCCGGATACCATGTTGGATCCTCCCAGTCAATGCTACAAAAAACAAACAAAAAAATATCAAAACTGTTACATAAACTATGCTTGGATGCATGACATAAAAACAATGTAACTTGCGTGGCATTTTGGATGTCATTGAAGTCCTCCACACTGACTGTTTCCTCATTCAGATTTAGTGATGACATACTGAAAAAAAAGAGAAAAGTGGCTGTCAGCTTATATAAAATGATACAAATAAACAATTACTGTTAAAAAGATTTTAACAGCCATTTTCAAGACTAAAGTACAACGTTGTATTACAGAAAAGTAAATAAGTAAAGAAAGTGTTATCAAGTCACTCTCTATAGACCACTTCAAAATATGTAAACACATGTTTAACTTTTTGATTCAGTTCTACATGTTCTGTTGGTTGTATTTTAGCCCAATGTTTATCTAGTGTTAAAAACTGAGACAGGAAGTGCTTCTGGACCAGTGCTGTTTACATTTTGTGAAATGGTCTATACTATGGTCTATACTGTTCATGCAACTGCTGTGATTTTTTTCTGTAGTAAAACACCTTGCTTCCATCACTTCTGAGGCAGAAAGGGTTGTATCATCAAGCTTCTCTACGCCTTCTATCAAACACACATCTCTTGCATCGGAAAAAAACACAAACACTTCCAGTAAGCAAACCGATTAATTAACGAACATGTTGAATGACAAAATGTTTATGTAAACAAAGTACATAAGCAAATGATCTTACTTGTCGGAAACACTTTGAGAGCTGACGCTTGAAACAGATAACGGAGGAGGTTTACACGCACCAGGCTTATAGGGTGTGGAAATAAACGTGACTTTATCATATCTAAAAGGTAAGAACAACACGATTGCAGATATACAAACAAGCATAATCATGCAGAAGACGGTATATATTGGTTCGATGAAACAATGCTAAACCAACGTTACTCACCTATCGAGAAGGAAAAAAGCAACCTCTGCGTCTGATCGCAGGCCTTCATGCTCCTTCAGATCTCTCCAACGCTGGAAAGCTGACCCAATGTTTACACGGGTCCTGCTTCTTGCTTTATCATAAGCTTTTTTTCGCTCAGGACACGGCTTACTCGTTTCTTTACTACTCGCCATATCGATCTTTCTTTCCCTCTGATGCTCTCGGCTAATGTCTTCTACTTCTTCTGAGGTTTTGTTGGCGGTCGGCAAACAACTTTCAGGTGCATTAACGCCATCCTGGGCTAATTTCGGACATGCGCACTAAACACTCTCTCCTCTGCACGAGAAGACACGCCCCTTACAGCTTATTGGCTACAAGTGTGTTTTGCTAGTCGGGCCGTCTCCACTTTCCAAAGCATTTTTCAAACATCATGGACTCCGCCTTTAACATTGGGCCCAACTTTGACAACTCATAGCTCCGCTCGAGGATTTTATAGAAACATGTGGGTTATAACATTTGAAGAGGGTGGTAGACTCTGTAAGAACATACATGACATTGGGGTGTAAGTTGTACCCCTGGGGTGTAAGAGGCCCCCGAAATTTCCCATTGACTTATAATGGGGCAGGGAACACGCCCATATAAGGGAAAAAAACTGTTCCAGATGGGATATCTTTGCTTTACAGTGTCGTAGAGATAAGTGGGTGGGCTCATTTTACTCGGGCATCCAATCAGTCTCTCAGGATCATCCCAGAGCTATTAAGCCACGCCCCTAGCAACAATTTTGGGCACCCTAGCAACATCTCCCATAGACTGCCATTATAAAATGCCCAGATGGATATCTTTGCACCACAGTGTCATAGAGACATGGGGGTGGGCTCATTTTACTCAGGCATCCAATCAGTCTCTCAGGATCCTTACATAGGTATTAAGCCACGCCCCTAGCAACCACTTTTGAGCACCCTAGCAACACAAAATTCAAACAGTTATATCTCGGCATCAGAACATCGTAGAGACACGGGGGTTGGACCGTTTGACTCGTGACTCAGAGTGTAATCACTATGGGATGTAATTTTTTTCCCTAGCAACCAAATACAGTACCCTAGCAACAGAGTAAACAAAGCCTTATATCTCCGCAATAGAACATCATAGAGACACGGGGGTTGGACCGTTTGACTCATGACTTAGAGTGTAATCACTATGGGATGCCAATTTTTTCCCTAGCAACCAAATACAGTACCCTAGCAACAGAGTAAACAAAGGCTTATATCTCCGCATCAGAACATCGTAGAGACACGGGGGTTGGACCGTTTGACTCGTGACTCACAGTGAAATCATTATGGGATGCCAATTTTTTCCCTAGCAACCAAATACAGTACCCTAGCAACAGAGTAAACAAAGCCTTATATCTCGGCATCAGAACATCGTAGGGACACGTGGGTTGGACCGTTTTACTCGTGACTCAGCGTGTAATCACTATGGGATGCCAATTTTTTCCCTAGCAACCAAATACAGTACCCTAGCAACAGAGTAAACAAAGCTTTATATCTCTGCATCAGAACATAGTAGAGACACGGGGGTTGGACCATTTGACTCGTGACTCAGAGTGTAGTCACTATGGGATGCCATTTTTTTCCCTAGCAACCAAATACAGTACCCTAGCAACAGAGTAAACAAAGCCTTATATCTCCGCATCAGAACATTGTAGAGACACGGGGGTTGGACCGTTTGACTTGTGACTCGGATGGTAATCACTAGTGGATGGCAATTTTTTCCCTAGCAACCAAATACAGTACCCTAGCAACAGAGTAAACAAAGCCTTATATCTCCGCATCAGAACATCGTAAAGATACGGGGGTTGGACCATTTTACTCGTGACTCGTAGTGTAATCACCAGTGGATGCCAATTTTTTCCCTAGCAACCTAATACAGTACCCTAGCAACAGAGTAAACAAAGCCTTATGTCTCCGCATCAGAACATTGTAGAGACACGGGGGTTGGACCGTTTGACTCATGACTTAGAGTATAATCATATATTGTTCCTCGAAATTTGCCACGGCAAGCACCACTTCACATTTTCTTCAGGAAATGTACCTATCTAGTATCTAGTTATTATTCTTTTTCTGGACACTTTTTCGGCGCGTAACTCGTCCCGCACGCTTTGTCGTAGACCCATAAATTAGGGCTCAAATCGACCGGCTTATTGAGGAGAGGTGTGCTATGACTTTTATAAGCGATCGGGTGCAGGATTTCCGAAAGGGGGGCGAAAAACCACCCAAAAAATCCCATTGACTTAACATTGCGCCAAACTTTGACGAGTCATAGCTCCGCTCGAGGATTTTGTAGAAACATGTGGGTTACAACATTTGAAGAGGGTGGTAGGCTCTGTAAAAACATGGATCACAATGGGGTGTAAGTTGTACCCCTGGGGTGTAAGAGGTGCCCAAAAGTGCCCCAATGAAAAGTCAATGGGGCAAAATCCCATAGACTTACCATTGCAAAAATTTTGACGGGTCATAGGTCCGAGCCAGGATTTCATAGAAACATGTGGGTTACTAAATTTGAAGAGGGTGCTAGACTCTGTCAGGACGTCCCCCACAATGGGGTGTAAGGTTACCATAGCAACCATTTTGGGCACCCTAGCATCCTATACCATAGACTGCCATTATAAAATGCCCGGATGGATATCTTAACACCACAGTGTCATAGAGACATGGGGGTGGGCTCATTTTACTCAGGCATCCAATCAGTCTCTCAGGATCCTTACAGACTTACTAAGCCACGCCCCTAGCAACCACTTTTGAGCACCCTAGCAACATAAAATACAAACAGTTATATCTCGGCATCAGAACATCGTAGAGACACGGGGGTTGGACCGTTTTACTTGTGACTAGGGGTGTAACAATTGGGCACATCATTGGCCACTCCCAAGCCACGCCCCTAGCAACCAAATTTGAGCACCCTAGCAACCGAATAAACAAAGCCTTATATCTCCGCATCAGAACATCGTAGAGACACGGGGTTTGGACCGTTTTACTTGTGACTCGGAGTGTAATCACTGGGCACATCATTGGCCACTCCCAAGCCACGCCCCCAGCAACCAAATACAGTACCCTAGCAACAGAGTAAACAAAGCCTTATATCTCCGCATCAGAACATCGTAGAGACACAGGGGTTGGACCGTTTTACTTGTGACTCGGAGTGTAATCACTGGGCACATCATTGGCCACTCCCAAGCCACGCCCCTAGCAACCAAATACAGTACCCTAGCAACAGAGTAAACAAAGCCTTATATCTCCGCATCAGAACATCGTAGAGACACGGGGGTTGGACCGTTTTACTTGTGACTCGGAGTGTAATCACTGGGCACATCATTGGCCACTCCCAAGCCACGCCCCTAGCAACCAAATACAGTACCCTAGCAACAGAGTAAACAAAGCCATATCTCCACATCAGAACATCGTAGAGACATGGGGGTTGGACCGTTGACTCATGACTCGGAGGGTAATCATTATGGGATGCCATTTTTTCCCTAGCAACCAAATACAGTACCCTAGCAACAGAGTAAACAAAGCCTTAGATCTCCGCATCAGAACATCGTAGAGACATGGGGTTTGGACCGTTTGACTCGTGACTCGGAGGGTAATCACCAGCGGATGCCATTTTTTTCCCTAGCAACCAAATACAGTACCCTAGCAACAGAGTAAACAAAGCCTTATATCTCCGCATCAGAACATCGTAGAGACACGGGGGTTGGACCGTTTGACTCATGACTCGGAGGGTAATCACTAGTGGATGCAATTTTTTTCCCTAGCAACCAAATACAGTACCCTAGCAACAGAGTAAACAAAGCCTTATATCTCCGCATCAGAACATCGTAGAGACACGGGGGTTGGACCGTTTGACTCGTGACTCGGAGGGTAATCACTAGTGTATGCCATTTTTTTCCCTAGCAACCAAATACAGTACCCTAGCAACAGAGTAAACAAAGCCTTATATCTCCGCATCAGAACATCGTAGAGACACGGGGTTTGGACCGTTTGACTCGTGACTCGGAGTGTAATCACTAGTGTATGCCAATTTTCTCCCTAGCAACCAAATACATTACCCTAGCAACAGAGTAAACAAAGCCTTTTATCTCCACATCAGAACATCGCAGAGACACGGGGGTTGGACCGTTTGACTCGTATCTCGGAGTGTAATCACTAGTGGATGCCAATTTTTTCCCTAGCAACCAAATACAGTACCCTAGCAACAGAGTAAACAAAGCCTTATATCTCTGCATCAGAACATCGTAGAGACACGGGGGTTGGACCGTTTTACTTTTGGCTTGGAGTATAATCATAAATTGTCCCCTGAAATTTGCCACGGCAAGCACCACTCACATTTTCTTCAGGAAATGTACCTATCTAGTTATATTTTATTCTTATGTCTGCACACTTTTTCGGCGCGTAACTCGTCCCGCACGGTTTGTCGTAGACACATGAATGAAGGCTCAAATTGACCGGTTTATTGAGGAGAGGTGTGCTATGACTTTTATAAGCGATCGGGTGCAGGATTTCCGAAAGGGGGGCGAAAAACCACCCCAAAAATCCCATTGACTTAACATTGGACCGAACTTTGACGGGTCATAGCTCCGCTCGAGGATTTTGTAGAAACATGTGGGTTCTAACATTTGAAGAGGGTGGTAGGCTCTGTAAGAACATACATCACATTGGGGTGTTAGTTGTACCCCTGGGGTGTAAGAGGCACCCGAAATTTCCCATTGACTTATAATGGGGCAGGAAACATGCCCATATAAGGGAATAAAAAAGTTCCAGATGGAATATCTTCGCTTTACAATGTCGTAGAGACATGGGGGTGGGCTCATTTTACTCAGACATCCAATCAATTTATCAGGATAGTCCCAGAGCTATTAAGCCACGCCCCTAGCAACCACTTTTAAGCACCCTAGCAACATAAAATTCAAACAGTTATATCTAGGCATCAGAACATCGTAGAATAACGGGGGTTGGATCGTTTTACCCGTGACTCGGAGGGTAATCACTGGCCACATCATTGGCCACTCCCAAGCCCCGCCCCTAGCAACCAAATACAGTACCCTAGCAACAGAGTATACAAAGCCTTATATCTTCGCATCAGAACATCGTAGAAACACGGGGGTTGGACCATTTTACTTGTGACTCGGAGTGTAGCAACTGGTCACATCATTGGCCACTCCCAAGCCCCGCCCCTAGCAACCAAATACAGTACCCTAGCAACAGAGTAAACAAAGCATTATATCTTCGCATCAGAACATCGTAGAAACACGGGGGTTGGACCGTTTTACTTGTGACTCGGAGTGTAGCAACTGGTCACATCATTGGCCACTCCCAAGCCCCGCCCCTAGCAACCAAATACAGTACCCTAGCAACAGAGTAAACAAAGCATTATATCTTCGCATCAGAACATCGTAGAGACACGGGGGTTGGACCGTTTGACTCGTGACTCGTAGGGTAATCACTAGTGGATGCCAATTTTTTCCCTAGCAACCAAATGCAGTACCCTAGCAACAGAGTAAACAAAGCCTTATATCTCCGCATCAGACCTCGTAGAGACACGGGGGTTGGACCATTTTACTTGTGACTCAGCATGTAATCACTAGTGGATGCCAATTTTTCCCTAGCAACCAAATACAGTCCCCTAGCAACAGAGTAAACAAAGCCTTATATCTCCGCATCAGAACATCGTAGAGACACGGGGATTGGACCATTTTACTTGTGACTCAGCATGTAATCACTAGTGGATGCCAATTTTTCCCTAGCAACCAAATACAGTCCCCTAGCAACAGAGTAAACAAAGCCTTATATATCCGCATCAGAACATCGTAGAGACACGGGGGTTGGACCATTTTACTTGTGACTCAGCATGTAATCACTAGTGGATGCCAATTTTTTCCCTAGCAACCAAATACAGTCCCCTAGCAACAGAGTAAACAAAGCCTTATATCTCCGCATCAGAACATCGTAGAGACACGGGGATTGGACCGTTTTACTTGTGACTTGGCATGTTATCACTAGTGGATGCCAATTTTTTCCCTAGCAACCAAATACAGTACCCTAGCAACCAAATAAACAAAGCCTCATATCTCCGCATCAGAACATCGTAGAGACACGGGAGTTGGACCGTTTGACTCGTGACTTGGAGTGTTATCACTATGGAATGCCAATTTTTTCCCTAGCAACCAAATATAGTACCCTAGCAACAGAGTAAACAAAGCCTTAATATCTCCGCATCAGATCATCGTAGAGACACGGGGGTTGGACCGTTTGACTCGTGACTCGGAGTGTAATCACTATGGGATGCCAATTTTTTCCCTAGCAAACAAATACAGTACCCTAGCAACAGAGTAAACAAAGCCTTATATCTCCGCATCAGAACATCGTAGAAACACGGGGGTTAGACCATTTTACTTGTGACTCGGCATGTAATCACTATTGGATGTCACATTTTTTCCTAGCAACCAAATACAGTACCCTAGCAACCAAATAAACAAAGCCTCATATCTCCGCATCAGAACATCGTAGAGACACGGGAGTTGGACCGTTTGACTTGTGACTTGGAGTGTTATCACTATGGAATGCCAATTTTTTCCCTAGCAACCAAATAAAGTACCCTAGCAACAGAGTAAACAAAGCCTTAAATCTCTGCATCAGAACATTGTACAGACACAGGGGTTGGACCGTTTGACTCGTGACTCGGAGGGTAATCACTAGTGGATGTCAAATTTCTCCCTAGCAACCAAATACAGTACCCTAGCAACCAAATAAACAAAGCCTCATATCTCCGCATCAGAACATCGTACAGACACGGGGGTTGGACCGTTTGACTCGTGACTCTGAGTGTAATCATTATGGGATGCCAATTTTTTCCCTAGCAACCAAATACAGTACCCTAGTAACAGAGTAAACAAAGCCTTATATCTCCGCATCAGAACATCGTAGAGACACGGGATTTGAATCATTTTACTTGTGACTGGGTAAATCATCATTCTTAAAAGATTTTGTCCCCTGAAATTTGCCACGGCAAGCACCACTTCACATTTTCTTCAGGAAATGTACCTATCTAGTTATTATTATTAGTGGTGCTTGCATTTATGCAAGGCATCACTATTACTATTGCTCATACTTATTCTTATTATTCTTATTCTGGACACTTTTTTCGGCGCGTAACTCGTCCCGCACGGTTTGTCATAGACCCATGAAAGATAGCTCAAAATGACCGGTTTATTGAGGAGAGGTGTGCTATGACTTTTATAAGGGATCGGGTGCAGGATTTTCGAAAGGGGGGCGAAAAACCACCCGAAAAATCCCATTGACTTAACATTGCGCCCAACTTTGACGGGTCATAGGTCAGCTCGAGGATTTGGTAGAAACTTGTGGGTTACAACATTTGAAGAGGGTGGTAGACTCTGTAAGAACATACATCACAATGGGGTGAAAGTTGTACCCCTGGGGTGTAGGAGGCGCCCAAAAGTGCCCCATTGACTTATAATGGGTCACGGAACATGCCCATATAAGGGAATAAGAATTTTCCTGATGGGATATCTTCGAATTACAGTGTCGTAGAATCAAGGGGGTGGGCTTATTTTACTCAGGCATCCAATCAGTCTCTCAGGAGAGTCCCAGAGCTATTAAGCCACGCCCCTAGCAACCATTTTGGGCACCCTAGCAACATCTCCCATAGACTGCCATTATAAAATGCCCAGATGGATATCTTTGTAGCACAGTGTCATAGAGACATGGGGGTGGGCTCATTTTACTCAGGCATCCAATCAGTCTCTCGGGATCCTTAAAGACTTACCAAGCCACGCCCCTAGCAACCACTTTTGAGCACCCTAGCAACATAAAATTCAAACAGTTATATCTCGGCATCAGAACATCGTAGAGACACGGGGGTTGGACCGTTTTACTTGTGACTAGGGGTGTAACAATTGGGCACATAATTGGCCACTCCCAAGGCACGCCCCTAGCAACCAAATTTGAGCACCCTAGCAACCGAATAAACAAAGCCTTATATCTCCGCATCAGAACATCGTAGAGACATGGGGGTTGGACCGTTTGACTCGTGACTCGGAGTGTAATCATTATGGGATGCCATTTTTTCCCTAGCAACCAAATACAGTACCCTAGCAACAGAGTAAACAAAGCCTTATATCTCCGCACCAGAACATCGTAGAGACACGGGGGTTGGACCGCTTGACTAGTGACTCAGAGTGTAATCATTATGGGATGCCAAATTTTTCCCTAGCAACCAAATACAGTACCCTAGCAACAGAGTAAACAAAGCCTTATATCTCCGCACCAGAACATTATAGAGACACGGGGGTTAGACCGTTTGACTCGTGACTCAGAGTGTAATCATTATGGGATGCCAATTTTTTCCCTAGCAACCAAATACAGTACCCTAGCAACAGAGTAAACAAAGCCTTATATCTCCGCATCAGAACATCGTAGAGACATGGGGGTTGGACCGTTTGACTCGTGACTCGGAGTGTAATCATTATGGGATGCCATTTTTTTCCCTAGCAACCAAATACAGTACCCTAGCAACAGAGTAAACAAAGCCTTATATCTCCGCATCAGAACATCGTAGAGACATGGGGGTTGGACCGTTTGACTCGTGACTCGGAGTGAAATCATTATGGGATGCCAATTTTTTCCCTAGCAACCAAATACAGTACCCTAGCAACAGAGTAAACAAAGCCTTATATCTCCGCATCAGAACATTGTAGAGACACGGGGGTTGGACCATTTTACTTTTGGGTTGGAGTATAATCATATATTGTCCCGGGAATTTTGCCACGGCAAGCACCACTTCACATTTTCTTCAGGAAATGTACCTATCTAGTTATTATTATTATTCTTCCAACCAAATTTCCGCAATTAATACGGCTCGAACCGTTTAACTTAGAAACTTCATTCAAACTCTCAAACGTGCGGACTATTCGGGAATAGTGTGCTATGACTTTTATAAGCAATCCGGGGTACGGTCTACGCCCCAGGGGCGAAAAAGCAGCCGAAAAATCCCATAGACTTAACATTGCGACAAACTTTGACGAGTCGTAGCTCAGACCTAGGATTTCACAGAAACTTGTGACTTGCCACATTTGAAGAGGCTGGCAGGCTCTGTAAGAACATACCTCACAATGGGTTGTAAGTTGTACCCCTGGGGTGTAAGAGGTCCCCAAATTTCCCCATAGACTTATAATGGGGCAGGAATCATGCCCATATAAGGAACTAAAAACGTCCAGAATGGGATATCTTTGCAGCGCAGTGTCATAGAGACATGGGGGTGGGCTCATTTTACTCAGGCACCCAATTAGTCCCTTAGGATCCTTATTGAGCTATCAAGCCACGCCCCTAGCAACCATTTTGGGCACCCTAGCAACATCTCCCATAGACTGCCATTATAAAATGCCAAGATGGATATCTTTGCAGCACAGTGTCACAGAGACATGGGGGTGGGCTCATTTTACTCAGGCATCCAATCAGTCTCTCACCATCCTTATTGAGGTATTAAGCCACGCCCCTAGCAACCAAATATGAGCAGCCTAGCAACATAATAAACAAAGCCTTATATCTCTGGATCCGGACATCATAGAGACATGGGGGTCGGGTCTTTGGGTCATATTAGCTTCATGCTAGCTTCATGCTAAGTCATGTTAGCTTCGTGCTAGTTTCATGCTAGCTTTATGCTAATTTTATAATAAATCTTGCTAACTTAATGTTAAATCATGCTAGCTTCATGTTAAATCTTGTTAGCTTCATGCTAAATCATGCTAGCTTCATGCTAATCATGCTAGCATCATCTTAATCATGCTAGCATCATGCTAATAATGCTAGGATCATGCTAATTTCATGCTAAATTCATGCTAACTTCATGTTAATCATGTTAGCATCATGCTAGCTTCATGCAAATTATGCTAGCTTCATGCTAATCATACTAACATCATGTTAGCTTTATGCTAATCATGATAACATCATGCTAGCTTCATGCTAATCATACTAGCATCGTGCTAGCTTCATGCTAATCATGCTAGCATCGTGCTAGCTTCATGCTAATCATGCTAACATCGTGCTAGCTTCATGCTAATCATGCTAGCATCGTGCTAGCTTCATGCTAGCATCATGCTAATCATGCTAGCATCATGCTAATCATGCTAGCATCATGCTAGCTTCATGCTAATCATGCTAGCATCATGTTAGCTTCATGCTAATCATGCTAGCTTCATGCTAATCATGCTAGCATCATGCTAATCATGCTAGCATCATGCTAGCTTCATGCTAATCATGCTAGCATCATGTTAGCTTCATGCTAATCATGCTAGCTTCATGCTAATCATGCTAGCATCATGCTAGCTTCATGCTAATCATGCTAGCTTCATGTTAGTCATGCTAGCTTCATGCTAGCATCATGCTAACGTCATGCTAATCATGCTAGCTTCATGCTAGCTTCATGGTAATCAGGCTAGCATCATGCTAGCTTCATGCTAATCATGCTAACATCATGCTAATCATGCTAGCTTCGTGTTTATCATGATAACATTATGCTAGCTTCATGCTAATCATGCTAGCATCGTGCTAGCTTCATGCTAATCATGCTAGCAACGTGCTAGCTTCATGCTAATCATGCTAGCATCGTGCTAGCTTCATGCTTATCATGCTAGCATCGTGCTAGCTTCATGCTAATCATGCTAGCATCGTGCTAGCTTCATGCTAATCATGCTAGCATCGTGCTAGCTTCATGCTAGCATCATGCTAATCATGCTAGCATCATGCTAATCATGTTAACATCATGCTAGCTTCATGCTAATCATGCTTACATCATGCTAATCATGCATACATCATGCTAGCTTCATGCTAATCATGCTAGCATCATGCTAGCTTCATGCTAATCATGCTAGCTTCATGCTAGCTTCATGTTAATCATGCTAGCATCATGTTAGCTTCATGCTAGTCATGCTAACATCATGCTAGCTTCATGCTAGTCATGCTAGCTTCATGTTAATCATGCTAGCATCATGCTAACGTCATGCTGAATCATGCTAGCATCATATTTCATCATGATAACTTTTTTAAATCATGCTAGCTTCACACTAAAACATGTCAACAGCCAGGTAAACTACTAGACTAAATTTCTTTTACATTTCTGTCAATCAGCTTTTTGCATTTTCATGCACTGGTAATTCCTTGGGAATTGCATATCTAGTTTATCATTGATGTTTGTCTCTTATGTTTTTTATGTGTTATATTGAAACAATCATTATTTATTTATAATATATATATAAATAATCATATTTCAGAAAACTACCTCAAGTACACCACTATGTGAAAATGGTCACTATTGTGCAATACATGACCAAATATGATGACTCCCAACTCCCTGACCAAAGTACTGCAGCGGTCCATAACATATCCACAAGAGTTAAATGGGGCAATTTCTATATGGTAATATGGAGAATTGCATTCTACACTCTAAACAGATTAAAAATGTTGTTTTGATGTTAGAAACAACACAAACAGTGTTAGTTTTGGGACAACACACTAAATGCATTGTCCCAAAACAGACAAATCTCTGTTATTATTGGAACAACACATTTTGTGTTACTTTAAAGCACGCCAGGAGCGGTTCACAGCCGAGGAGACCGACGTTCTTGAAAGAGCAGTCAAAGACAGAGAAGTTGTTTTGTATGGGGATAGGAGAAACCCGCCCAAATCAGCGTCGGTTAAACAGGCGTGAGAGGAAATAGCCACAGTCTCATCAGCTGGCATCCCCATCATTGCGCCAAGCACTACAATGATGTCAGGAGACGGGGGAATCCCAAGCTTGCCAGCATAAATCGGGCACGCCGTGTAACGGGAGGTGGATCTGCCTCAGAACCTGACGCCAGCAGAGGACATCGCTGCGTCCACCCTCACCGCTGAAAGGGTTTGGGGGCTTTAAAATCGGACCCAAGAAACGCAACCAAGGTCCAACCCCAAAGTACTCTTACAAATCAAGTTCATATACACTGTAATCCCTAACAGTTGTACTAGCTCATAACTAATAAGGTTATAACAGTCAAATGTCGTTATGCAGTTGACCACACTATAAAATATTGAGCTCTTTTGAGATTTATGCCACTTTAATTGAATAGGGCTCAATATTTTATAGCTAATTTCTGTGGAACACTCAAAGTGTTTGAACCAAACAGTAGTGTCATGACGTTATTGACGTGATGACGTTCTGGTGGGTGGGTCTTATCTCTCCCTCAGGAATGTGGAGTCAGCCATCTTGAATTTGCCCTGATGCGGGAAAGTTTTTGCCAGCACGTGTGGATGGGAACACAGTTTAATTTGTTTTATTTTGTTTGTAATGTCCAATTTTACCCCCCCCCCCCCGCTTCAAAACACAACCTCAGTTATTTTCATAAGTCTGATTGCCCTCGTTTTCTTAAGCGTCGTCTTATTATCATCAGCCCTGATTTGGTAAGTAACTCTTAACGGTTTTTATTTATTGAATATCGATAAATAGTATTTTATTTTAAACTAGAAATACATTTGTTCAATGTGCATTGTGAATATTTGTTGTAAATAGTTTACAAATCCAAGTAATCACAACGTTAGAAGTTTTGAACTACATTTCGCATAATGCATGTATGCCCGGGACATTAACGGTGGAGGTTAGTTTGAACTTTGTGATGCATAGAGATAACGAAAGCATAAAGTTATACCATCTTCCCGGTTGTTGTTTTCGCTGTTCGCCGTTAATGCATGTGGTTACTTTGAGTATATTTATTTCAGTAAGTGTCCGCGTTACACCGTCAATATTTCACGTTGTCGAGCTGTCTGTCTGTATGTGTGTGCTATCGTGAAACGAACAATAACAAACAACATAATGTGAGTGTGTTATCATGATGCTAACCAGGCATGTGTTTTTATTTCTTCGTAGGCGTAAGTGTGTAGGCTTGAGATCATCTCGAAACAATTTTACCAGTTCAGGTAGGATGTATTAGTGTGAAATAGTGTTATTAAGAGTTTGTTTTATTTTACGTGTTTCCACAGTTGTTCTTTTGCTATTATTTAAATGTTTTCACTTGAACCCTTTTTTAATACTTTGTTAAAACAACAACACTAGAAAAAACCGGTCTATAAGCACACAACGTTGATGCTTTGCTTGTTAATAACTAACTTGCTCAACTTTTAATGTTTTAATTTTTACTTACATTATAATTTTTACTATAATTAGTGTACAATTAATGTTTTTGATAGGTTTGAAAACTTTTTATCTGTATATTAACTTTTTAAATTTAATTTATTATTATGTTTTATTTTAAAATGTTTTTAAACATTAACAAATCATCTTTGCGTGCATGTTGTGTACAGATATTGGACTACAACGAGTCCTACAGAGAGTCATTGTTTCACCATCAGACAGGTGACAACAGGTGAGTTTTGTAAATGAAGATTTTCGCCCTGAATTTTTCACATTGTTTAGGTTTCTGCAGCAGAACAGACTTAATCAAATTACTGATGTGTTGTCAACTGATTGGCATTACCCCCCCATTCAAAATTTTATAACACATTCTAACTTTTTTTGCCAAAATTGCAAATCAGTTCCGAAATGGTTTAGACTTTAATTGAAAATATTTACATTGCAGGCTGAAGTTGGCCTAAAGGAGTGGAAGTGCAAGTTGTGTTCTGCAACTTCAAATACCCGGGGACAATTATTTTGGCACTATACTGTACTTCATAGCCAATATTCAAGAGTGTCCCCCCTGCCATGTCTCTATGACAGTTGCATTTGTACTTTTCCATCTTTTG
The DNA here is from genome assembly GCF_030506205.2 of Paramisgurnus dabryanus. Taxonomy (NCBI): domain Eukaryota; kingdom Metazoa; phylum Chordata; class Actinopteri; order Cypriniformes; family Cobitidae; genus Paramisgurnus; species Paramisgurnus dabryanus. Next base: position 48,049,895 of record NC_133343.1, read on the forward strand.
AAGCGATGAAAGCTCACCTGTCAAGATGTCATAATGATTCATGTAGAGTAGATTCAATTGAAGGAGCATGAAGTTCTTTTACATGTCCTTTGTGTAACGTAAAACAGCCCTTTTCTGAGGAAATTCTTTTTGGTCATTTAAGAAGACATTTACGAAGTCATGAGATGGTAGCATGCCCATTTAAGAACTGCAATTACAAAACAAATAGCTACTCAGCGTTTAATGCACATAAAAGTAGAAGACATGGTGGTGATTCTGACTTTGGTGAATGTGTTGTATTGGCAGACAATGATAGTGCCCCAGTTGTAGCTGCAGCAGAAAGTCTTGGGGAACCTGCTGAAAGTCACAGTGCAGGGTCTGCAGACAATTTGATCTTGACGATGTAAACAGTCAGTGTGACACAGACACTTTAAGAGCCCAGTTGAACCAAAACTTGGCATCATTATTCTTAAAGATGCATTCTATTCTTCATGTATCTGACATGGCATCTCAGGAAATAGTGGAACATTTGACTCAATTATTTTCCTTGTCCCAACCGATACTCAAACATGACATAAGTGAGGTCTTTCAGAGTCATGGCATCACTGTCAGTGAAACCCTTCTAAATGAGGTTGTCAGTACTGTTATGGACAGCAATGTTATTGTCAGTGCCACAGCAAAGGGGAAGCAGTTATCCTCAACCAAGAGAAGGAAAACCTTCATTGAAAATAATTACCCTGTGGTAAAGCCTGTACAGTATCAGCTACAGCCAGGACACATAGCAGTGCATGTTCCCATTCTTGAGATGATACAAAAAATCTTCAGTCATACAGATATTCTGGACAAAATTAAAGAAACAAAGGTGGCACAAAAATGTCATTATGTAAGCCACCAAGATGGTTTGTAATTCAAAGAGAACACATTCTTGTCTTCAGATCAGTTAAAGATAACACTTATTTTGTACATTGATGATTTGGAAATAGCCAATCCACTTGGCACATTACGCAAAATACACAAAATCTGTTCAGGTTACTGGACGTTTGCTGATCTTCCAAGTAAATACCGATCGGCCCTTCATGTAATTCAGCTTGCAGCTTTATGTAAAGTGGCTGACATACAGACATTTGGCTATGAAAAAGCACTTGGTCCTTTGTTGAGAGACCTCTGTACCCTTGAACAAGATGGGGTATTCATTGAGCAGGGGTGTGATTCTTCCGGATAAATCCGGAATTCCGGCTTTTCCGACCTGAAAATGAGGCTTTCGTGAATCATGCAAATCCAATTTTTTATGTGTGTGTGTGGGGGGGTTTGCAAGGCACGGTTATAAATAACCGCATATCACTCCGCATTAGTCTATTTATTTGTCACGATGGAACTTCATTCAAAGCAGAGCTCACCAAAAAGCTTGCAGTCAGATCTCCGGCGTGTGGTGTTGGCTGCGAATTTAAAAAAATCATGCGTTCGCCTACAAATAGTATGAGAGAAACACATATTTCACTCTCAACCAAACTAACAAACTAGCCAATCAGAAGTAGAATGGGGAGGGGTCTTTGAGGTGTGGCTGAGATCCAGCTACAGATGCCGCACGGCCGCGGAAAAGTCACAACAAGTTAACGTTGTCAGCAGGATGAAGATTAAGTAAATGAAGCCTAGGTAAGACAACCTAATTGATAAAGGACCTAAATCAGTGGCGCTGGGCATGGATAGAAGGAATAGGCAGAGATAAACAGCATTTTAGTAGTAAAAAAATTAAGAGAACCCGCCAGGTGTTTGCTCCTTTACAAAACTGTCCGTTTCAAATCAGGCTATGCCAGTAATGTAAATATCAGATTTCTCGTCGAGGTGAAATGCTGTCTCGCAATATCAATACAAAGTTGCGTTTGTGTCAAAACGTTTGCTTGCATTATTATTCTGTAATCACATACGCACGCATCCACGCAAATCAGATCCAACGTCATCCTGACAAACACACGCCTGTATTTGGTCCTCTTAATGGTGAATCTGGCAGTAATGCTTGTGATTACAGAATAATATAATGACAAACACACACATTCATGGATCTGGTTTGCCTGTTTGTGTGTGCGCGTGTGAAAAGCGTAGCTCGACTGGGCCAAAAGAACTATGCAAAAGACAAATGCACTTGACTGCCTTTCCAGAAAGTCACAACATTTGAATTAAGTAACACATGTTGTAATCAATAATTAATCTGTATTAAATGCCCCCACTAATTATTCTATAAATATGTGGCTTGTGTGCCGTATTATTACCATATGCAACAAAAGATTTTACAAAAAGGGCATCAATTTGTTTAAAAGAACATAAAAATCCTCATAGATCTAGTGACTTATTTTTACTCATAAATGCACATTGATGTATTTACCTTTAAATGCACAAAATGATTTTGTTCAGTCTGATGCAGTGGCAAGGCTACATAATGGTCAGGGTGGCACTTGCCCACGCAGATTGACGATTGGCCACTCAGATCTATCAACTTTGAGCCTAAATTATATTTCAACTGTATGTGTGTGTGTGTGTGTGTGTGTGTGTGTGTGTGTGTGTGTGTGTGCGCGTGTGTGCGTATGTATGTCGCCACGTCATGGTAGGTGTGCCGTATATTTTCCTGCTTTTTTGTCCTTTGCCAATCACACCTATGATTGAGTCTATTGGTAAGGTAGTTCAAGGAACTGTCATGTGTGTAGTGTCCGACAATCTTGCAGGTCATGATTTGGCAGGCTTTTCAAAGTCTTTTAGAGCAGAATATTTTTGCAGATTCTGCACAGCAACACAAGCTAAACTTCAGACTCATGAAGTTGCATGCAAGTGGTGAATTCAGTATTAGGACAAAAGACAGTCATAATAGTGATGTGTATGCAGTAATGCATGGGGATAGTCAGAGTCAGAATGGTGTTCAGGCAGATTGTGTCCTGAGCCAGCATCTAGAGCATTTTCATACCGTAACTGGCTTTCCACCTGATGCCCTCCACGATCTTTTTGAGGGCATTGTGCCCGTGGAGCTCGCCCTGTGTATCGGAGAGATGATCCGTCGCAAATACTTCACCCTTGAATATTTGAACGAGAGAATTATATCGTTTCCATACCAGCACACAGACAAGGTTGACAAACCTCATAGAATACCACAGACCTTTGCTGTAAAAAGAAGCATTGGTGGTAATGGCCATGAAAATGCCACATTGCTAAGACTGCTCCCTTTGATTATTGGGAATGCAGTTCCTGAAGAGGATGGAGCCTGGACTGTGCTTATGGACTTAAAAGAGGTAGTAGAGTTATCGCTGTGCTCAGAATTCACAGAGGAGTCCATCCAGTATTTGCAGGCTAAGATAGAGGATCATAGAGAGATGCTGAAAGAAGCCTTTCCAGATTTCAAACTCCGTCCTAAGCATCACTACATTGAACACTACCCTGACCTTGTACGCCGTTTTGGGCCACTTGTACACTTGTGGACAATGAGATTTGAGGGTAAACACCGTTTTTTCAAGAGAGTTGTACACGACACACAAAACTTCAAAAATGTGTTAAAAACACTTGCAGACAGGCATCAATACATGGTAGCATACCATCTCAGTGCCTCAGGATTCTTCAAACCTCACCAGCAGACATCAAATGTCTCTTCTGTACTGGTATCAATGCTTCCAAATGTTGCCAAGACATACATTAAACAAATAACAGCAAGCAATGTTATTTACAGCACGTCAAAGGTGTGCATTGATGAAACCGATTATGATGTAGGAATGTTTTTGTCTGTGGGAAAAGAGGGGGGACTGCCTAATTTCTGTAGAATTGAACAGGTTCTCCTGGTTAACAGTAGTGTTGTCTTTCTTTGTCAAGAGCACAAATCACATTACATTGAACACCTGAGATCTTACGAACTTTTCCCAAACAATCTGGCTGTTCACACCCCATCAGAGCTAAATGACAAAACACCTCTCTGCGCTTACAACATAGATGGTAGATTGCTCTTGACATCCAAACGTTTCATCTTATTAAACTGAAGATTTGTTGCAGCAGGTAAACAGATGAACTAGGACTGCACGATAAATTGCACGTGGTTGTCACTCGTATCTAATCAGTAGAGTCGGTTCCTTGTTTAGTAATAAATCGCTATCAGCTACTTGTGTAGCATTTACTACACCGAGCCATAGTTTACTTACAAGTGGGAAAATATCGCATTCATAATGGCAGGCGATTCATCCGGGATTATGAATGCGATATTTCCCAGCTTGTCAGTGAACTACGGCTCTGTATTAAATGCCGCTCCATCTTAAAGCAGCTGATGGGGATATACTACTAATCAAGGAGCAGGCGTTACTGACGAGATGCGCGTGACGATCGCCTGCAATTTATCGTGCAGCCCTAAGATGAACACATTCACACTCATAAAACAATATCTCTTGGAGTTGTGCGGACCAATGGGTCCATGAATAAACTGCCCCACTACAACAGCTGGCCTTTCATACATCCCATCTTTCAAGTGGTGTTCCAGTGTTTGTCTGGACCAGTGGGTATGTGGATGTGTATATGTGACCAGTCACGGAAAGTAGGGACACAAGTCGGATCTGGGACATTTTGAGTTATTCACAGATTCTGAAAGTGCAGATTCTAAGCTTTCCAACGATGTGTAACACATGGAAATCTGATAAGATTTGGAGAAGTTGTGGCCATTTTAAGGTAGGCACTCCAAAATTCTAATGCTGAGAAAACGGCTTTTAAAGTTTGTGCCTTTTAACCCAACTCAGCTGCTGGGAGGGACAATAGGGCTCATTTACATCTCATTGAGATAAGCCGTACCCTCTGTAAAGCTCCCCCATGTGCTTTACAGTTTATATAAAAAAAATTATCTTAGCATCTTTAAGGCAACTCTTATGTACATTGAATAAAAAAATAAACTCTTATACTATAGATAATTTTTTCTATTGAAAGAGTGCCTAATCCTATAACTGTAATTATAAAATAAGGAAACAACACACAGATAGCTATTAATGTTTATTTATTAAATATTTATCAAAAACATTTATCTGTCTTTATCACCTTCAAATGTTACAACCGATATAGCCTCTGATATCTTACGGTCCAACTCATCTGACGCCAGACCGATACATTCTTCCTCGTCTTCGTCTTCATCTTCGCTCAGTTGTAGATTAGTGATATTATTCAGTCGTATCAAGTGTTTTCATCGTCGCTCAGATCGTCTTCAGAATCAGTGAGCCCTTGTTCATAATCATCCGGCTTGTACTTTTAATGAATTCCTTTAAACTTTTGTATTGGTGTTGTATTATTTGTACTGTGTGCTGTTTATATTTCACACAGAAACATTTACTAAGCCTTTTCCAGTTACTGAACAGTTTTGTTGATTCTCCTTAATGTAAATGCATTTTTTGGTATTGCATCTATTTAATCCGCGATAAAAAACGCGAACGCGATCTCTTCCATTGCTGACGTTTGGAGTCCACAACACAGCGAGATTCATGAAGCGTTTGATGAGTGAGGCTTGCCTGCACTTTTTTCACTCCTCCTCTCACTGCAGCCGGATACTCTCGCCTATATTTCAGGCGAGGCAAGCTGCATCTCAAACAAGCCTTTTTTGTGTATGTGTTTGTCTTCATGTTGTGATGCAAGAACTGATGTCAAAGTACCGCGAGAGCGAGTCGAATTAAACTACTCCATAAGATTTCTTAAAGCGCTCTCGCGATACTTTGACATCATCCGACTGCGGCGCCGCATAAACTCAGTGACACCGAACTACATTCACGTGACTTCACGCTCGAGCCAAAAGAGAAGACAATGCTGAATAAAGTTGTAATTCTTGCTATTTTTGGACCAAACTGTATTCTCGATGCTTCAACACGTTCTTACTGACCCACATGGACTACTTTGATGATGTTTTTATTACCTTTCTGGACATGGAAACCGTACATAGATTTTCAATGAAGGAGACATAAAGCTCTCGGACTAAATCTAACGTTAAAACATCTTAAACTGTGTTCCGAAGATGAACGGAGGTCTTTTGAGTTTAGAACGACATAAGGGTTAGTCATTACTTATATTATTTTCATTTTTGGGCGAACTATCCTTATTCACCAGTCACGCTGTTCCCTTTGGGGGCGGGGGCGAAAACCAAGCTGCTTATACAGTATGTAAATACACACAGACAATGACGCCCCCCGCTGCACGCTAGAATCTCCGGAAAAACAAGCTGATTTCAACCGCAAAATGTACGCTTTTAAATATACAAAAACTGCTATCTCAAACATGGACAGGCTTCTTCGTGATCTCAACTAATAGATTCTGCAATAAAACGAAAATCACAAATTTTGAAAATAAATACTTTGTTGCTCATTATCTCGAAACTTGTGCTGCCGACTTGTGTCCCTACTTTCCGTGACTGGTCACATATATAGTATGTGTCACCTCCAATTTTAATGAAAATTAACAGGTTTTTGTCTTTTAGAAACCAAAAGATGGCTGCTGCCCAGAAGCATGTGCTGCGTGTGTATGTTACACGAGACACCGCCCTGAAACTTACTCTACTTGAGCGACCAAAGTCAGTGGAGGAGCTGAAAGAAATAATGCAAGAGAGGTTCAAGCCAAGACTGGATGGGGACTTTAGCCTGCACTATGAGGATCCGGACTTTGATGGTGATCTTTGCCTTCTTGTGGACATCCAGGAGTTACCAGAGAAGGGCACATTGAGAGTCGTCAGACCTGAAGGTGACACTTCATCTACTGCATCTTCTGACACCGACATACTCCCACATGCACCTGCGTTACACCGCCAGAAGAGTTGGCCTGATCACTTTGTTGTTCCTAGTTTTGGTTATGAAATGGAGCATATACTAGAAGAAGGAAATCATGTTCATGAAGAATCAGGAAAATTGCTAAAGTTAAAGAGGTCACAGAAGAGTGAAATCCTTAAAAAAATGGCAGAAACGATCTATAGTTTTAAACCATACCCACACGAAAAGGAATTGGCAATGGCTGCTCAAGCTTTGATTACAGCTCATCCATGTCTCAGAATGACGGCTGGTGAAGATGGGGAGTTGGGATGGAAACGTCACATAGGGTACAAGGTTGCGTCTTACCGTAATAATCTGGCCAAAGCTGGGGTTGCAGAAGTAGCCATCAACACAGGGAGGCGGAGCCGAAACAACCCAGACAATGATCACCCCCCATCAAAATATAAAGAAAGCTCGAAAAGCTGAGGTCAACTACATCATCAACCTACAGAAGGATCAAACTTCAGCCACTCTGGAAACAATGAGAGAAGAAATCATACATGAAGTTGAAAAGACTGAGAGAAACCAATAAGTCTTAGGCAAGCTCATGAACACAACCTATCCCCTTCGTCGCCAAGAAATTGTTGGATCTCTTGTAGCTCCACGAGTGAGAGACATTGTGGACAGATGGCCAGCCCTACTTCAGGAATCACAGGTAAAATAAATAATTAAAAATCTTTATCATTATTTTATTGTTCTTCTTGTTGAGAGCAATTTCCTTTAAAGAATGACAATTAACTTTCTATTTTGACCTTGGTTCTGACTCATCCCTAATAGAATTGCCCTTGGTTTTGCTACCCGTCAACTGAAAACTTCTTAAAATACATTCACAATTCTGTTCCTAATTCATCTTTGTACATTTTTGTGTTATTTTGTCCATGTAACAGGTGTTTGCAGAGTTCCACCGAATTAACAATGTTAACCTGCGCAATCAATTCTACAAGGAGCTGGACAGACACACGCCTAAACTAATCACCTTGTTCAGAGACAAGGCCATCAAGACTGGCAAGATAGCGGAGGAGCTAGCCAAGCTCATGAGGATTTATGACCTTCAGGTGAATTTTTAACTTTGCATGATTCAGAAACAGATTATTAACAGATTGTTTGTAGAGAACTGTAAGAAGCCATAGTCTGAATTGCCTCGAATGTGGCCCAAGGTTAAATGATTACGCCATGAACACAAAGTTGTCTCATCAGAGATCAGTGTCTTGACAAGATGCATTCAAAAGAGGTACCCAAAAAAGATACTTTAGCAGCTTCAATTTGAAGAAGTCCAAATAACTACTGTTTTCGTAAATTTGATTAACAGTTTTAAGTGTTTTTCCTTTGTTTGTGAGTTATTAAAGTATTTACAACAGAAAGTTATTCATATGAAAATGTTTTACTGAAGAAATGATGACCCAAAATACTGAATCTACCATCTAAAGCAGGGATGGGCAACTTCGGTCCTGGAGGGCCGGTGTCCTGCAGAGTTTAGCTCCAACTTGCCTCAGCACACCTGCCTAAAAGTTTCTAGTATGCCTAGTAAGACCTAAATTGGCTGCTTCAGGTGTGTTTAATTAAGGTTGGAGCTAAACTCTGCAGGACACCGGCCCTCCAGGACCGAAGTTGCCCATCCCTGATCTAAAGCAATGACCACCATCAACATATGGAGCTATTTAACACTTAGAAGTTTTTGCTCTGCGTTTGTGTAATGACTATTGTAATGGATATTTTTTCTCCATCTAGGAACAGCGTGATGTAAATATGAGACGGGCCCTCGTCCTTCGTGCACTTCCTGTGTACCTACGTGAAGATGCCTTCAAGTTCTTCAGGATCTGTAATGTAAGTGTACTGGCATCACTACCTATCCCTTTGCCTAGCTATTCAGTCAGCTTAAACATATGACATCACTTAACGGACTCTAGGAGAACCAGGGGGGTGTTCCAGAAAGCGGGTTATGTGAAAACTCAGAGTGAACACTGAGATGAGGGAAACTTGTGAGACTGTTCTTATATTTCATTTTCTTCCTTAAAAGCTAATATAAAAGAAAGTGATGTTAAATTCAAAATGAAAAGACAACTGCATTTAAAACTTAGTGGCTTATCTGTGTTAGTGATTTTTATTACGGCCGCAGCCAGAAAATGTTTGCTTCCTGTTTTCTTCTGTTGCCATGGTGAATCACAGTATAGAGGGTATGCACATGACGTCACCGTCAGTGAGAGGGACTGCGGTTACGCCCATTGAGTGGCAAAAGACAGAGCAGCAGCATTTGAGTACAGCGTGACATTGCCGAAAACGCGTCGAAATGGGAAAAAGCTGTTGTGTGATAGACTGTACTAACCCTGGATTTCCACTTACTGCGGAGCAGCTGCAGATCGGCTCCGCTGCATTACGGCTCCACACTCCGCCGTCCGACTATACCCATCGGTTCCGTATTTGTTGCAGAGCGGTTGCGTGCTGAAGTGACGAGGACCCATGAGGTCTCGCAAATTCAAATAAAATGGCTGGTTTTCATTGCGGCGGCTGCTGCTTGAAACACCAGTAAAAATGACTATTGTCAGCTTAAATTGAATTTAGTTGGACTTGATAGCAGAGGTGGACAATACTTTACATTAGTCGCACTTTCCAAGTATCCGTGCTTTATTAGGATGTTTGTATGGGAAAGATGTTACTTCACTACATTCTAAAGCATATAATCATACTGTGTATTTTTAATATTGCATATTAAAATTTATTTAATACCCAATTACATTAATATTGTGTTATTTTACTTGAGTAAAAGTAAGTTAATGTACTTAAATATTAAATGTAAAACAAAAACGTATAATTTATGAAATGTAATAATTAAAATTATCACGCGATATCTAATCTTTCTCTGCACATAATGACATTTTGCTGGACCAGCCCAGATAATGACATGAGATCTCGCGATTTCAGGTATGATCACGCAATATAGTCATGGCTCCGTCCTGCGGAGCTGTCCGGCATCCGGCAAAAATAGAAGCTCTGCGTATTTGTTCTGGAGGGATGCGGATGGCCGGAGCTGTGACGGATTCGTCAGTGGAAATACACACATTGACTTGAATGGAAACCGATTGACTCAGGCGGCGTTCCGTAGCGAATCCGCAGGCGTTTCGCAGTCTGTGGAAATCTGGGGTAACAGATTAACAAGAATTCAGAGGTTTTACTTACTACTTAAAAGTATTTTTCAAGTATTTGTATTTTATCCGTGTTTTTCTTTGGAAAACATACATTCTAAAGCATATTATCATAATTTTAACTATTACATTTCATAAATAATAAGTTTTTATTTTACATTTAATATATAAGTACATTAAGTGTGTTATTTTACTTGAGTAAAAGTAAGTTAATGTAACTGGGTATTAAATACATTTTAATATGCAATATTAAAAATACACAGTTTGATTATATGCTTTAGAATGTAGTGAAGTAACATTTTTCCCAATACAAACACCCCAATAAAGCACAGATACTTTGAAAGTGTAACTAATGTAACTAAGTATTGTCCACCTCTGCTATCAAGTCAAACTAAATTCAATTTAAGCTGATAATAGTCAGTTTTACTGGCGTTTTTCGCAGCAGCCGCAATGAAAAACGGCCACTTTGTTGAATCATTTGCCACTCAACCGGGCGAGCTGTCGCTTGGTCACGTGGAAAAGTGACGTCAATGCATACCCTCTATTGGAGCTCCATTGATGATTGCTTTTTACTAGTCTTCAGGCAGGAGCTCAATTTCATTTCACACGTTAAGTCAACTCCGAGTTCAGGGTTAGGCTCAGAGTTTGTTGAACCTCTTTTCTGGAATACCATCCAGAACCTGTTTATGAAGTTTATTTGAGTTGTTATTCTTCAAACTGGCATGTAGAAATTACATAAATGAAAAGGTAAGTATAAAGCATTCCACTTAACAAAAGTATGCCAACAGATAGGTGTGAAACTAACATAAGATATAAGCATATGAAAAGAAAATAGTTTAAACATGTAAGTTAGTTGCAGTCTAAGTGCTAAGTGACAGTAATGTCTAGACATCATTAGCATGATTTGTATCCTTGAAAGGCTGAACTCATTCTTGTCTTATTTGTGTGTTATATCTTATTAAATTTGCAGATGATACTGCACTAGTTAGTCTATTAAAAGGGGATGAGGACAGTCATGGACCTGTTTTAGATGAATTTGTTTCTTGGTGTGATATGTCAAATCTTAAGTTAAACATTTTAAAAACAAAGGAGATGTGCATCGATTTTAGGAAGGAGTCTTCAGTGAGTGTAACCAATATCACGGGGGAGGCAATTCAGAGTGTTAATGAGTATAAATATCTAGGGGTTGTTCTTGATCATAAACTGAGGTGGGATAAATGGACTGAGACTGTGACTAAAAAAGGGCAGCAAAGACTCTACTTCCTTAGGAAGATGAGGTCATTTAATGTAAGTGTCCCAATCCTCAAAGTTTTTCATCATTCTTTTATTGAAAGTGTTTTTTTTAATATTTTGTATTACCTGTTGGTTTGGAAATGCCACAATTAAACAAAAGAGTTCGATTAGGAAAATTTTAAGTACAGCGAGTAAAATAATTGGTATCCCCTTGAAAGGGCTGGAACAAATTTATCAAAATAGATGCCTTAGTAAAGCGATTAAAATCACAGAGAATAGTAGGCATCCTCTGTTTATTAATTTCGAAACATTACTTTCAGGGCGTAGATTTCGGATGCCAGGACTTTTTAAAAACAGGGGGAAAAACTCCTTCCTACCCCAGGCAGTTAAATTATTGAATAAAAATCACGGTGGAGGTGCCAACTGAGCGGGTCTCAGGGATGATTGTGTGTATTTTTATGTTTTTTTCTTTTTATGTTGTATTATGTGTATTGTTGTGCTATGTGGGTGCATGTGAAACACAAGCAACAAAATTTCCCCAAGGGGATAATAATAAAGTTCTAACTAACTTATAGTCAGCAGATGGTCCAGACCTCACTGACACTCCAGTGGCTAGTTGTCACGGATGACCCTACTGATGCAGCCCTCTTCAGCCCTGAGAGTATCAGTATTGTCGTGGAGGATGAAATACTTGTGAGTGGTCCCACAAATCTGGCTGACTCATTTCTCCTGCTCTTTTGGTACATCTATGCACTAGACCTACAGTACCCAAAAAATCTCGAGCTTACATTCACATTTGTCCAAAAGGTTGTCATGTGTCTTGAGGACAACAAACCACTAAAAGGGCGTCTACTGACGCTGAAAAATGATTTGTTCAATGAGTGAATTACTCCAAATGGATTATTTGTTGAGATGGGTATTGAGGAAGTTTTTTTTCCATTTCTTTCGATCCATTTCCGCCTCTTCTACCTCAGATTTAAGCTGTGACACTGTTTGCCTGTTCTACCTCAGATTTAAGGTTTGACACTGTTTGCCTGTTCTACCTCAGATTTAAGGTGTGACACTGTTTGCCTGTTCTACCTCCGATTTAAGGTGTGACACTTTGTCTGTTCTACCTCAGATTTAAGGTGTGATACATTGATTGTTAAATTTTAAAAACATTGATGTATTGCCCAGCCCAAGTTTTTGTACTAAATATGTTCAATTCATGCACTATACATGTTTAATGTTCTGCTGCCTAATGCCTACCTTGATGCATTGCCTTGATGTTGTCAGTTGAAGTATGGCACAGAAAAAAACAGCACTTTATTTGAATGTTGTATTTTAAAAAAGTGAGTTGCAGCCTTTAAGATACAGTAGAATCAAGACGTGTTAAATGGCTCCACATTCTAATAGTTGTCGTTGTTGAGGATAGATTATACTTAAAATCTTATAGAATTTTAATTCAATTCAATTCAATTTTATTTATATAGCGCTTTTCACAATTGTCAATTGTTGCAAAGCAGCTTTACATGAGTAGATGTAGAGGAGGACACTGAAAATCAATACATAGTATAAGAAGTAGAATAAAGCGGCTATGGATAAGCCGTGTAAGCGAGCGTATTAATAATGTAACGTATACAGTAAAGTGCTAAGTTAAGCCAAAGTTGGCTGACTCTCCCTGGGACTAAAAAACCCCCTTAGGAGAAAACCCGGTGGGAAAAACTCCTAGAAGGACAAAAAACCCTAGGGAGGGATTAATATTTATATATATATATATATATATATATATATATATATATATATATATATATATATATATATATATATATATATATATATAGACACGGTAGGGATAGGAAGCGGGTAAGTGGATTAGACTGGTTCAGCCGGTGGTCGTTGGTCGCGCATCTGCTGGGCATCACGTTGAAGGACAGATCAGTGGTGCGATGACCTTCTCAGTAACAGGAACTGGGTCTGTTTGTCTCAATGTCCTCGGGGTCGAGGACGAGACAGGGAGACAAAAACAGAATTCTATTAGCGTAGGGGCCGTTCGCATGTAATGCAAGTGTCATACATTATAGTGGTTTAATTCAGCTCGGTTCCAGACAGGCTAACTATTGCGGCAAGAGTAAATTACCCATATGAGGTATGTGAGTGCTTTTTTCTAGACAAAATAACTAACGCGGGAAAAAGTACATTTATTGGACATTCTATGTGAATGCTTTGTTAAAGAAGAATGTCTTAAGTTTAGATTTAAATTGCTCGACTGTGTCTGATGCTCGAACATTATTTGGTAAATCATTCCAGAGCTTAGGGGCCAAGTAGGAAAAGGATCTACCACCTTTAGACACTTTTGATATTCTAGGGATAATTAAGTAACCAGAATTTTGTGATCGCAGTTTACGTGGTGGATTGTATTCTGATAGTAATTCTTTAATATACGAGGGCGCTCGGCCATTTAATGCTTTGTAGGTGATTAGTAATATTTTAAATTTTATGCGATATTTAACTGGTAGCCAGTGTAAAGATGCCAGAATTGGACTAATGTGATCATACTTTTTTAGATCGAGTAAGCACTCTTGCGGCGGCGTTTTGAACCAGCTGTAGCTTGTTTACCTGATTTGCATTGCATCCCCCGAGTAACGAGTTACAATAGTCTATTCTAGAGGTCATAAAAGCATGGATAAGCTTTTCTGCATCTGATGCAGACAGCATATGGCGTATTTTTGAGATATTTCTAAGATGGAAGAATGCTGTGCGGCAGACGTTGGAGATATGACTATCGAAAGATAGATTGCTGTCAAACATTACGCCTAAATTCTTAAACGTGGAAGATGGCACCACCGTGCAGCCATCTATGGGCAACTTGTAATCTGACATATTATGTTTGGAGTGATTTGGTTCAATAATAAGTATCTCAGTCTTATTGGAGTTTAGCATAAGAAACCCAGGTAGCCAAAACAGTTTGGCCCAATAATGGCCCAAATCCGGCAGGCCAGAAAAAAAAACACGGCCCAGTTCCGGCTGCCAGAAAAGGGCCAGCTCTGGGATGAATGACGCCCCAGAATCGGCCCAAGTACACTGGCCCATGTCCGGGTGCCTAAAGTGAGCCGGCACTGCCAGCACAGTGCCAGAATCACGCCAGCTAAAACTGTACACTCAGCCGAAACTGGCCAATGTCCGGGGTGCTTAAAGTCAGCCGACAATGCCAGCAAAGTGCCAGAATCATGCCAGCTTAAACTGTACACTCAGACGAAACTAGCCCGAATTTTTTTTTAAAGTGTTTTTTCCACAAAACAATACTTTATAACCTTAGCCCTTAAGATGGCATGTACTTATCCCTTCTTAAAAAAAACTTTTATTATATTTAGTTAAAAAAAGTTAAACTGCATATTAGAAGTTCTATCCTCAATGTTTGTGATGCTTTTAATGTGTTAAGTGTCACACTTTACTGTAGGTGTTTAAAAAAGAAAGAAAAATATACAGTATGTTTACATGTTTATTTGAAACATAACATTACATTAATAAAACATTAATAAACATCTGGACACTCCTCAAGTGTACCCTAAAAGAAGGAAAGACTGAGAGAAAAGAGATAAGAGGGGGAACAGAAAATGACTCATGGTTACTTCATCAGATAGACTGAAGGCATTAATGTTAAATTGGGTAAATGTTAAAGGAATAGTTCACCCTAAAATAAAAATTCTGTCATCATTTACTCATCCTCATGTTGTTTTAAAGGTAGGGTAACAGATTTGATCCTGAAAGATTTTTAGTTATGCTGGTTAAGAGGCTGTTTACACTTGGTATTAAGATGCGTGTTCACGTGCGCTCACCTCCTGTCTGTAAACAGCAAGAAAAGCAAACTTTTCTGCTGAATTGACAACCTGTACAGGAGCCACAAAACGAAAGGCATCTTTTATAACAACAACAGCAAAAACTGCCTGGATCAGCAAGAGCAAAAACCCAAATTAACATCTGTAACTTTACTGCTTTAGCACGAGATGCAATCAGCTGCAGGAGGCAAAGGGTCTGAAAGGGTCGTTGTTTATTTTGGTAAGGTAGGTACGCGATATGTTTGTATTGAGATGGATTCAGATATTCTACTTTGATGAAACATTGTGTTGCTTATGAAATTTGTGTTCGTTTACGGATTAGCATAACGATATAGTTACTACGTCTACACAACCGAACGTGTGCTTAAACTAATTCTGATATAAACCAGTTGTTATTTTGGAAGTGTTATTCACTTTGTACTGCAAAGTTTTCTCACTGGTGAATGAGACATGAAATGTGACCGTCTGATCTGTGCATGTTCATGTGTTTTGAAAGAGGCGTGACTTTGGATGGCGATTTGACTTAAGGGTGGGATCGTGATTTCATTACTAGGCGGCTACCGTTAGCATTTTTCAAAATGTGTTACCCTACCTTTAAACCTGTATGAATTTTTTCTGATGAACACAAAAGAAGATATTTTGAGGAATGATGGTAAACACACAGCAGATTGTAACCATTGACTTCCATAGAAGGAATAAAAAATATGATGGAATTTAATGGGTACCGTCACCTGTGTGCTAACCATCATTTATCAAAATATTTTCTTCATCATATATCACAATACATTCAAAATACTTTTTCCTACTATGGAAGTCAATGGTTACAATGTGCTGTGTTTTTACCATCATTACGCAAAACATCTTAATTTGTGTTCATCAGAAAAAATCATGCAGATTTAGAACAACATGAGGATGAGTAAATGATGAAAGAATATCTATTGAACTATCCCTTTAACAACAATTGAAATACCTTGAATTTGCTTGTTTTCAGGCCCGCTCTCTTATTCTTTTTGCATCTCTGTCAGATGCAAGCTGCAGAAGTTTTTACGAACTTTTCTACTTCACCATCTGGTGCACGAACAGTAGTTGAATTTCTTCTGACAGATTCTTGAAAAGAAACAAAATTATTTAATTAGGTAAATGCAAGCATGTTAGTTTAACCCTGGAGAACCCAAGAACCCTTCTCTTAGAATCAATTAACATTGGCCACATTTGACCCGTGGGTTCTCCAGGGTTAAATGTTACCTACAAGCTATTCTGCTTCAAAAACATTGACAGGTACTTTAGGTTGGAAGACTTATAGCTTCATAGATTAACATTGTAATGGCTTTATATACAGTGGCAAGAAAAAGTATGTGAATTTCACAGTTTTCTGAACAAATTTGTCATAAAATGCGATCTAAACTTTATCTAAGTCAAGGGCATTGATAAACATAATGGGGCGGTTTCCCGGACCAGGATTAGCTTAATCCAGAACTAGGCCTTAGTTTAATTAGGAAATATAATTAGTTTTAACAAACATGCCTTACTAAAAATATTACCTGTGTGCATTTTGAGGTAAAACAAAGGGCACTGATGTATTTTAAGATATGTAAGTGTAAGTTGCTTTCAGTTTGGAGAGCTCTTAAAACTGTTTAAGTCTAGGACTAGTCTAATCCCTGGCCGGGAAACCGCCCCAATGTGTCTAAAAATAATTACACAAAAACATTCTGATCTTTCATGTCTTTATTGAGAACTACCAAAAAACATCTTAGTGCTTGTGAAAAAATGTGAACCCTTAATTGAATGACCTCAAAAAAGCCAATTGGAGTCAGGTTTTAGCACAGCTATGGCCCTTGTTTTTTCCCCCGATTCAGTTAAATTTTTTCTCAAATTCCGTGTTTTTCGTTTTATTCTGGATTCTGGTTAAATTAAATTTCAGTAATCAAAAAGCACATCTTATCAACTGAAAACATAACAGAAAATTAGCAGATCCACCACTGCAGTGAATATACTGTACTGTATGAGTGTGCGACTGTGCGTTTCCACAAGGTGACGTGCCTGTTTACCAGCATGTATAGCTCGTATATGGTTCTCAGACACGAGGGCTCACTAAGTTTTCTTTCTTGTTTAAGTGAACATAAACAGCTGTATGTTTATTAGTATATTGAAGCAGTGCCGTCTTAAAGCTGTCTTGGGTGTTCAAAGCTGTCTTGAGTGATCAATGTTCATTATACAAAAAAAATGAAAACCCCTCACTATTATTAACTGAATACATTTCGCAGCTGCACATTTAATCCATACAGTGAGGACTGTGCAGTGTTTTATTTGTATTTATTGCTAAGGTTCATTTTAAAATCATGTTGACAGACAATTTCATAACTAATATATTTACATTTAATACAGATGCCTGAAAAGTAAAACAAGATGAGTATAGTATTATGATTAAGAGGAAATATTAAAAATTTGGTTGCTTTTCAGTAGCATTGTTGTAGTGACAGCCAAAATACATTGGCCTATATGTAATACACATGAGTAGTACAAAGTCCATTTCCTACTTTGCAAACTCGACACAACAACAAAAAAACTAAACAAAAATGAGTGGAAGTGGCAACGAATATCCAAAGATGATAAATTGTGGACAAAAAGGTAGCACGAATTCCTTTATATGGAAGTGGTTTGGCTAGCTAAAAAACTGACGAGGCGCAGATTAAAATATAAATGAACCCTCTTATTTTTGTGGCTTCAGTCATTGTTGGTATACTGTTTTAAAGCTGGAAGCATTAACAACTTACATCGAAATATATATCATTATCGTTCAATATGGATTTTTGCCATATTGCCCAGCCCTAGGCCGATGTATTTTGGCTGTCACTACAACAATGCTACTGACAAGCAACCAAATGTTTTTTTTTTTTATCATAACACTATACTCATCTTGTTTTAATTTTTAAGACATCTGTATTAAATGTAAAAATATTAGTTATTAGAATCTATGATTTAACATTAGCAATAAATACACACAAAACACTGCACAGTCCTCACTGTATGAATTAAATGTGCAGCTGCAAAAGTTGTTCAGTTAAGAAAAGTGAGTGATTTTCATTTTTGGGTGGAAAGAACATTTCTGACACAGAAAGCAGTAGGCTACTGTCACTTTAAGACCCAGAACAGCTTTAAGACTGCACTGCTTTAATATACTGATACTGACACATCTAGCTGTTTATGTTCACTTAAACAAGAAAGAAAACTTAGTTTAGTGATCACACATGTGTTGACTGCGCGCTGTGTGCGTGCTTCGCGAGCCCTCATGTCTGAGGAAAAGATGTCAAGCGTGCGCGTTGTGGGAACGCTGAGTTGCACACTCATACAGAACAGTATATTCAATGCAGTGGTGGAGCTGCTACTTTTCTTCATTTTTTCTAAATTTGTGAATGTCCTGTAAATAATATATACTTTTTAAAGCAGTACGGATGTGTGCGTGGGCAAGGCGGACATGGAAAGAAAGTATACTGTACCTTTTCTGTCTGTTCTGTTCCAGCCTTTATTGGAACCTGCTAGTGCTCTGAAAAACACATGAAAGATCTGAATTTCTTGTGTAATAATTTTTAGACACATTATGTTATTTATGTATATTTATTCAGAAAACCATTACATTTACTTGCTAATGTATATATACATAAACATACAATACATATATAATATTGATGGCTCTTGCTTCGTTCTGAAACCCTAGATGGCAGTTTTCTTATCCTCGAACAAACTGTCATCATCACAAGGGCCATGTTTACATGCACAAAATTTTGTCAATCCGACTGAATTTAATCCGATGAAAGGTTACAACAATACAGTTTACATGCACCCTAAACATGTTTAAATGTTTGCACCTCAAAATGTTTGTTTTCATGTACATTTTATATAAACCGAACATCTGTGCAAGCGCACAGCCAGGGTTGGCAGCTTCACATATCAAAATCATCCCCATGGACATTCAAAATTAGCCCAAAAGCATCCCAATGACTTATCACAGCCCAAATACCAATAAATAATGAACAAAATCCTTTCATATCTGACCCGCAGAAAAAACAACTCGCAAAGACAGTTTAAACAGTAGCCCAAATCTGAACGAAAAAAAGAGAGGACTTGGCAATGCCACCCCAAAGCCAAACCAAAGCAAATAAGAGGTAAATATACGACGTGAACTTGAGCACAAATTTTCTGTGCACATGTACAATGTATTTTTGCATCCGACAAAATACTTCGATTCACGCATTTACATGCATACTTTTCTCCTGCTGATCGGATCACAGATTGGACTACACCACCCCTTTCAATATGATTCAAATTTGCATCCAATCTACCTCAATCGTATTGATTAAGGTTTTTACATGACGGCTTTTTAATACGATTGAGCCATCAATACGATTACAAACTGATTAATTGGTTGCATGTAAACATAGCTACTAGAAACATAAGTACTAGAATAAGGGCACACTACTAAGGTAAAAAAAACGGTTACATGCCCAATTGTGCCAGTGTTGTATTATCGAGAAAGTTCATTATTATTTTTATACCTTTTTAAGCCTTGCCTATTTAAAATTGTAATATTTGCAAGATGCAGCAAAAGAGAACTCAATTTGGTTTTTAAGGGTTGTTTTGAGATTTTCAATTATATAAAAAAGTAAGTTTTCCTTACTCTTAATCACACACATCCACAGATAATTGTGTTTTCTCTACCATTATATTTATTTTTCAAAATGACTGCAAATGCCAAATCCATAAACTGGAATTGTGATCTAATAAAATATCTTGTTATTATAGTTTACATAACAACGTTTACATATCAAAGTTTAGTTTAGACTACTTAATGTAAAGACTTTTTAAAGACTTGTTATTTGTAATATATATTTGTAGCCCTAAACGAATCCCTATCATACTTCTGGCCCCAATTGACCCCTCAGACAGTCCTGACATTAACAATGCAACAAAACTGATTCCCAAGAAATATCCATGCCCCATCCAATATTGTACTTTTACTTACATTAATTCTTCAAATGAATTCTGTCCAAACTTATGATCTTGAGAAATCTAAATGTGACAAAAACAATCACAATAAGTTGTTAAGTTGTATAACAGACAGACAGATCATAGATACAAAATGTTGAGTAATAATTACATAATTAAGGTTCACTCAATTTCTACAAAGTATCTTTCAATAGATGAAATCGGTTATAATGTTGTGCAACAGTGAGGTGGAAATATTTTTACTGCAGGTGCACTTTAAGTAAAGAAGTTTAACTACCAGCTGTGTCCTGTAGCTGCAATGCTCTCTATTCTGTGAAATTCAAACGTTTTCTGTAGTACCAGACAAAGTTATCCGTTGGTAAAAAAAAAAAATTACCTCAGTCAGCTGTATAATAGCGGAACTGGCTGAGGTGGCTACGAGTGTTTAGCAGAATAGCTTCACGATCCCTCAGTTACTTCCGCCTGCTGCATAGACTGCTGAGGCAAATCCTCAGACCAGTTTTATGAGTTGCGAAATATTATTTGTTTGTTATGCTAAACGAAATATTACTGTTTAAGTAACTTAAGTTCATTAAACTGAGCAGAGTTCATTTCTTATGTCCGAATTCTCCTTGTCAGATAAATTATAAAAATCGATTTTCTACTCAAATTTATCTAGAAAGACTTCAGTATTTTAATAATAAATTCAAATGCTAAATTACATATTTGTTGAAGTGGGATTGTGGTCATTTAAAAAATTACGTATACTATATCAGTCACACCAGTTTGTCCTTCTTTTAAATGAAGTTTACATTTATCTAATATGTGCAGAGTATAAATATTTTATGCATTAAAATTATGTTAAATAACTTCCAAAAAGTCTTACCTCAGAGAAATTGCAGCAGACTTCATGCAGCAACAACCGTTAAAGCCCGGTAAATGTCGTCACTAGATGTCGCAGCTAGTGCGCATGTCTTGAAACAGCAGCAGTTCTTTTTCCAAAATAAAAGTTCCTTTAACCTGCTTTAATTGTCTAAAAATTGTAATCGATAAATTATAAATAGATCAATCTTTATGATCAAATTAGTTCAAATTCTGGAAAAGGGCTGAAAAAAAAATTGTAGTTGTAATAAAGTAAACAAATTGACAAGCTTTACAGCTTATAAAATGTTTTTATAAAATCTCAATTTAGTATTTGACCATTAATTAATACAATATGTGTTTGTTGAAATATTACATACATAGAAAATATTTCAGTATAAACTTAATAGCCCAGATACTTACATTCAATAGGCTAATGGCACTTTATGCCTCTACAAACCTATTCTTAACATTAAAATATGCTTCTCCCTGTCACGAATCCAGGATGATCAGTAGTCGGTGTGTGTTTATTTACCTGTTGGTGATGGATCCTCTCGTGTGCACTCACTCCTCCCTCTTGTTTCACTAATTATCCTCCAGCTGTGTCTCGTTTCTGCTTTTCTATTTATAGTCCTTTTGTTCTGTCTTTGTCACGCGCTCATTGTTAGTTGATCTCTGCCACGCTCGCTGTCCATGGTTCCAACGGCTCGATTATATCTGCTTCACCTTTATCTACTCTCGCTCCAGGTTCAGTCACCGGCGTCTGAGGGTTTGTTCCGCGCTGGAGTTTGACATCCTATGTTTCGGCTCTGGACTAGTTTGTATGCACGTTGATCCTGTTCCCCGGTTCTACAGGTTCGCTTCGCCTTCAAGCGGTACACCTGTATTTCCGGTTTCCTGCTATAGACTCCTGTGTCATCCGCGAGTGGATTACGTCGTGGGATTTGCTTCGGTTCTCCAGCTCTTCAGGTTTGCTTCGCCCTTAAGCAGTACACCTGAATTCCGGTTTCCCGGCTGAGACTCTCTTTCCATCTGCGAGAGGATTACGTCGTTGGATTGTTTCCTTTATGTGTGCGTGGACTAGTTGAGATGCCGTGAACTGTGGAGTGATTTTTCTACCTCTCTCCTCCTATTCTTAATAAAATATTGATTCGCAAGAGACTCCGACTTTGTGTTTTCCTGACAAATGAGCGCGTCAGAAATGGAGTCTGCGAGTTCTGAGAGTCTAGATCCGGTGCAGACTGCACTCAGCCAGCAGGGGGCAATAATTGACCAACATTCATCCCTTCTGAGTGCAGCTTCTAGAGACTTTCGTCTTCTCTCTGACCGGCTTACTGAGCTTACAAATCGCCTGGATCAGATCACTCTACCACTAGGTGAACCTCAACTCGCTGGTTCCAGCGGAACATCCTCCAGAGCTGAATCTGAACCTCACGCTGCTACTCCACCTACATTTGACGGCGATCCTAACACCTGCCGGGCTTTCCTTCAGCAATGTTCCCTGGTCTTCGCTCTCCAGCCTCGCAAGTTTTCATCAGCTGTTTCCAAGGTAGCGTTTGTGCTGACGCTGCTTACCGGGAGAGCGAGGGACTGGGGAATGGCTGTTTGGGAGGCCAAAGCTCCGTGCACGGCTTCCTTCGAGACCCTCAAGGAAGAGATGTTAAGACTTTTTGATCGATCTATTCAGGGAGACATGGCAGCCGCGGAGCTGGTGAGATTGCTCCAGCGTGGATCCTCTGTCACGGATTATGCTATTTCGTTCAAGACCCTGGCTGTCACCAGCGGATGGAATGACGCTGCGCTACGCTCTCAATTCCTTGAGGGTCTCAACCCAGACATCCAAGACGAGGTAGCTGCACGGGATCCTCCAACATCTCTGGAAGCCGCTATTGATTTAGCATTAAGGATTGAGAATCGTCAACATCAACGAGACCTTCGGCGGTCGTTTCGCAGAGCTTCACTACTACTGCCTGAGGTTTCGCCTTCGCCACCTTCATCTCTTCAGTCGTCGGAACCAGAGGAACCCATGCAGCTCGGTAAACTCCGCCTTACCGGCAGAGAGAGGCAACGTCGCCTGGTAAATGGATTGTGTCTCTACTGCGGTAAGGCGGGGCATCTTGCCGCTTCGTGTCCGTTAAAAGGGGTTGCCCACCGATAGACCTGGGAGTATCGGTGGGCATTTCATCTTTCAAGTCTCCCGCTAACTGTACCTCTGTTAACCGCACCTTACTGCCTGTTATTGTAAGTTTTAACGCCTCTAACTTCCATTCACAGGCATTGTTGGATTCCGGCGCGGAGGCGAGCTTCTTGGATGCCAGGTTGGCTGAATCTTGGGGTATCCCTGCTCATCCTTTAATTTCCTCTCTCTCGGCCTGGACATTAAAGGGACAGCACATGGCAGAGATCACCCATCGCACACCCCCTGTGAGTTTGTTTGTTTCTGGCAATCATCGTGAGGATATTGAATTTCATTTATTGGAATCATCTCAGACACCCGTCATTTTAGGACATGACTGGTTAATTAAACATAATCCTCACGTTGATTGGCAGAACAACATTGTCTTGTCCTGGAAAGATTCGTGTCATGTTTCTTGTCTCGGTCCTGCTTCTTCTATGTCTGTGTGTTCTACCCTTCAGACTCCTGCTGCTGATCTTTCAGGGGTTCCGACGGAGTATTCCGATCTGCACCGGGTGTTCAGTAAGGCTCGGGCTACCTCCCTACCTCCTCATCGGTCGTATGATTGTGTAATCGATCTCCTTCCAGGTACTTTTCCGCCTAAGGGTCGAGTTTTTTCCCTTTCTAAACCAGAGAGAGAGGCTATGGATAAGTACATTAGTGAAGCGCTTAATGCCGGTCTCATTCGCCGCTCCTCGTCTCCAGCTGGTGCTGGTTTTTTCTTTGTGAAGAAAAAAGACGGGTCGCTTCGTCCGTGCATTGACTATAGAGGGCTTAATGACATTACTGTTAAAAATAAATACCCCTTACCATTAATGTCTTCGGCTTTCGAGTTATTACAAGGAGCACGGGTTTTTACCAAATTGGATCTGCGTAATGCTTATCATTTGGTACGTATCAAGGAGGGCGATGAGTGGAAGACAGCTTTTAATACACCTTCTGGACACTGGGAATATTGCGTTCTGCCGTTCGGCCTTTGTAACGCTCCAGCTGTCTTTCAAACTATGGTTAATGAGGTGCTGGGAGACATGATTAATAATTTTGTCTTTGTGTATCTCGATGACATCCTCATCTTTTCACCCTCTATGCAGTTACACACCCAGCATGTTCGCCTAGTTTTACAACGGCTTTTAGAGAATCAGCTTTTTGTTAAGGCGGAAAAGTGCGAATTCCACAGAGAGTCAGTTTCGTTTCTGGGTTTCATCATTGCCGAGGGAGAGATTCGCCCCGATCCTGCTAAAGTTAAAGCGGTTGCCGAATGGCCAGTGCCCGACACTCGTAAGGAGCTTCAGCGATTTCTGGGTTTCGCCAACTTTTACCGGCGATTCATCAGAAACTTTGGTCAGATCGCTAAACCTCTTACCGCTCTCACTTCCTCTAAAGTACGATTTCGCTGGGATGGAGAGGCACAGGAAGCCTTTGATGAATTAAAGTCCCGTTTCGTTTCTGCTCCTGTTCTCTCTATTCCCGATCCAGCAAATCAATTTATAGTGGAGGTAGATGCATCTGATGTCGGGGTAGGCGCCGTTTTATCTCAGCGGTCGTCTGCTGACGGGAAAGTGCATCCATGCGCTTTTTTCTCTCACCGGTTAAACCCAGCGGAACGAAATTATGACATTGGTAATAGGGAGCTGCTGGCGATCAGACTTGCGCTGGGTGAGTGGCGTCACTGGTTGGAGGGAACCTCTGAGCCCTTTTTGGTCTGGACGGATCATAAGAACTTAGAATATATCCGTTCAGCCAGAAGGTTAACATCTAGACAGGCTCGCTGGGCACTCTTCTTTGACCGTTTTAACTTTACCCTCTCGTACCGGCCTGGTTCAAAGAATATTAAACCAGACGCGCTCTCACGTCTGTTCGATTCCTCTGAATCTGGGCGGACCGAAACCATTCTCCCCAAGGGGAGGGTAATCGGTGCCCTCGTTTGGGGGGTTGAGCAGCGGGTGAGAGAGGCCGGCCGAGAGGGCGAAGTGCCAGAGGGGTGTCCAGCGGGTCGTCTATGGGTTCCTGAGTGTTTACGTTCCGATGTCATCCAGTGGGGTCACGAATCTAGGTTTGTCGGTCATCCAGGAATTCGGAGAACGTTGGCTGCCGTCCGTCAACGTTTTTGGTGGCCTTCGATGGCTACGGACATCAGACAGTTTGTATTAGCCTGTTCAGTCTGTGCTCGTAATAAAGCTTCTAATCAACCTCCCGCTGGTCTACTTAAATCTTTGCCCATTCCCTCCCGCCCCTGGTCTCATATAGCCCTTGATTTCGTCACCGGCTTACCGGCGTCTGATGGTAACACTGTCGTTCTGACTGTGGTGGATCGTTTCTCTAAAGCGGTTCATTTCATTCCATTACCTAAACTTCCTTCTGCCAAGGAGATGGCTCAGATTCTGATTACTAACGTTTTTCTTTTGCATGGTCTTCCGACTGACGTAGTATCAGATAGGGGTCCTCAGTTCATCTCTCGTTTTTGGCAGGAGTTTTGTAGACAGATCGGCGCTACAGCCAGCTTGTCTTCTGGTTATCATCCGCAGACCAATGGGCAATGTGAACGGGCTAATCAGGATCTCGGTCGAACGCTCCGCTGTCTGTCGTCTCAATATCCTAACTCCTGGTGTCAACAGCTCCCGTGGGTCGAGTACTCTCATAATTCTCTTCCCGTCGCTTCTACTAGATTATCCCCGTTTGAGTTATCGATCGGCTATCAACCCCCGCTTTTCCCATCACAAGAACCCAATGCAGCGGTTCCGTCTGCTTTAGCTTTCGTTCGTAGATGCAAACGCACCTGGAAGAGAGCTAAAACACTTTTATTACAGACCTCCAGACGGACCAAAGCTGCGGCTGACCGCCACCGGCGACCTCCACCTCATTACGTTTGTGGACAGAAAGTATGGCTTTCCACCAAGGATTTGTCTCTCCGTGAGCCTTCTCGTAAGCTGGCTCCGCGTTTCATTGGGCCATACACTATTGTTAAGGTCGTCAGTCCGGTAGCGGTGAAGCTTAAGTTACCACTCAGTCTTGGTCGGGTTCACCCTGTTTTTCATGTATCCAGGGTTAAGCCTGTGATTTTTTCCCATAATAATTGTCCTGCCTCTGTCCCTAAGCCCCCCGCCCCGCGTCTAGTGGACGGTGCTCCTGCTTATACGGTCAAGAGGTTACTAGATGCTCGTCGCAGAGGCAGAGGTTATCAGTATTTAGTGGACTGGGAGGGATACGGCCCTGAGGAGAGGTGTTGGGTTCCGGCTCGGGATATACTGGATCCTGGTCTGATCGAGGATTTCCGTCGGCGACAAGGTGGGTCCCCTCCGAGTCCGTCCGGTGCCGGTCTTGGGGGGGAGGGTACTGTCACGAATCCGGGATGATCAGTAGTTGGTGTGTGTTTATTTACCTGTTGGTGATGGATCCTCTCGTGTGCACTCACTCCTCCCTCTTGTTTCACTAATTATCCTCCAGCTGTGTCTCGTTTCTGCTTTTCTATTTATAGTCCTTTTGTTCTGTCTTTGTCACGCGCTCATTGTTAGTTGATCTCTGCCACGCTCGCTGTCCATGGTTCCAACGGCTCGATTATATCTGCTTCACCTTTATCTACTCTCGCTCCAGGTTCAGTCACCGGCGTCTGAGGGTTTGTTCCGCGCTGGAGTTTGACATCCTATGTTTCGGCTCTGGACTAGTTTGTATGCACGTTGATCCTGTTCCCCGGTTCTACAGGTTCGCTTCGCCTTCAAGCGGTACACCTGTATTTCCGGTTTCCTGCTATAGACTCCTGTGTCATCCGCGAGTGGATTACGTCGTGGGATTTGCTTCGGTTCTCCAGCTCTTCAGGTTCGCTTCGCCCTTAAGCAGTACACCTGAATTCCGGTTTCCCGGCTGAGACTCTCTTTCCATCTGCGAGAGGATTACGTCGTTGGATTGTTTCCTTTATGTGTGCGTGGACTAGTTGAGATGCCGTGAACTGTGGAGTGATTTTTCTACCTCTCTCCTCCTATTCTTAATAAAATATTGATTCGCAAGAGACTCCGACTTTGTGTTTTCCTGACACTCCCCTTCCCTTATTTTATTAGGGAAAAATTTCTGAGCTTAACTTTTCCTCACACTCCTTTTCACTTATTGACATAGGCTACCATTAATCAGGAAAACTGAAAACAATTATCAAAACATTAAATAGAAACAATTATATGCATATCAATTGTTAAATTAATATATTTTTATTAAAACAAACGTGAAATGTGAAAGCCAATATGTGGAAAATATGCCATTTGTCAGCCAAAATCGGACCAAATCCGCATATCCACAGCCTAGCCGAATCTGGCAACTTTTGCTGGGCCAGTGCTGGCTTAATGCTGGTAAGCCGCAGCCAGAACACAGCCGTGTGCGCCGACACTCAGCCGGATCTGGCCCGAATGCACTGGCTACCTGGGAAGTTATGTGCCATCCAGTCCCTAATATCACTAATGCAGTCTGTTAGTTTAGCAAACTGGTGTGTTTCGCTCGGATGTGACGAGATGTAAAGCTGGGTATCATCCGCATAGCAGTGAAAACTTATGTTATTTTTCCTGATAATGTCTCCTAGAGGTAACATATATAGCGAGAATAGGATAGGGCCTAGAACTGATCCCTGAGGTACGCCGCATTTAACGGGGGAGTGATAGGACTCTTCCTCATTTACATAAACAAAGTGATATCGATTGGTTAGATACGATCTAAACCAGGCTAGCGCCTGACCACTGATGCCAACATAGTTTTCTAGTCTATTGAGTAGGATTCTGTGATCTATTGTGTCGAAGGCTGCACTAAGGTCTAGTAATATAAGGATTGAGATTTCACCACGATCGGATGTTAATAGGAGGTCATTTGTAACTCTAAGCATCGCTGTCTCTGTGCTATGGTGGGGCCTGAATCCTGATTGGAACTTTTCCAATAATAATAATAATATGTATTATTATTCGCTATGAATGTGCGTAGCTGGCTTGCCACTACTTTTTCTAATATTTTAGAAAGAAATGGTAGATTTGAGATTGGTCTAAAGTTATTAAGATCTACCCGGTCAAGGTTTGTTTTTTTAATGAGGGGTCTAATAACTGCTAGTTTGAAAGCTGTTGGAACGTATCCTAATTCTAGCGATGAGTTAAAGATATTTAGTACAGTGTCGGACACTACATGAAATACCTCTTTTAGTAATTTTGTGGGAACGGGGTCTAATATACAGGAAGATGATTTAGATGATGTTACTAATTTAGAGAGCTCTTCTATTGTAGTAGGTTTAAATGACTCAAGTTGTTCGTATGGTAAACTAGTGGTAAATGTTCTATTGGGTATAGTGGTGGCTGCTTGTGTAGTTTCTATGTTTTCCCTAATAAACATAATTTTGTTAGTAAAGAAGTTCATGAAGTCTTTACTATTGTGTTGGAGTTTACTATTGGTTTCTGTTTGTTCTTTGTTTCTAGTCAGTTTCGCAACTGTGCTAAAGAGGAAACGAGGGTTGTTATGATTTTCTTTAATAAGCGTACTGAGATAGGTACAGTAGATCTGGCGGTTTTAATAGCCTGTCTGTAGTGTTGAACACTCTCTTTCCATGCTGAATGCCATACCTCTAACTTTGTGTTTCGGTAGTTTCTTTCCATTTTTCTAGCTACTTTTTTAAGGGCTGCAGTATGATGGTCATACCATGGAGCTGGCGTTTTTTCTTTGATTCTCTTTTTTCGAATGGGAGCAACGGCATCCATCGTGCTAGAGCAAACGTTGTTCAGGTTGTCTAATACAATATCCAGATCTTCACGGTTAACTGCTACATGTTTCATTTGAGACAGGTCTGGAAGAGTGCTAATAAAGCTATCTTTAGTGGTGGAAATTATTGTTCTGGCTAATCTGTAGCATGGTGTAGACTGGGCGGTCCTATCTAGAAGTATTGTGTATGACACAACAGTGTTTCCTCTAGGATTTTTTTCAGCTGTGGCGGCAGGGGGCGCCCATGATGATTATAATGTAAAAAAAATTTTTAATGTAGAATATAGGCTACAGTAAACTAACATGTATTTTTTTTATAATTTTCACGCTGTCATTTACTTTTTTTTTATTTATTGCATATTGCTTTTCTATGTTTGATCTAAACTGTATTTTCTTAAAAAAAACGTTACACAGCTACGTACGTAGTTCGGATATTTCATTGTAGTTTTAATGTAGTGTGCATTGCAAGTTCGTGCTCGTGTTTAGCGTTACAGTTCCCTGTTGCAAAGTCACGCACAGTCCTGTTTGATAATCCGCACCGCTGTGATTGACCAAACACCCGACCAGTTATCCGACATCAGCAGCAATTTTATTTCACACCCGTACCATTTGACAAAGACTGTGACCCCGAGCCGGTCACACCGCAAATCGCGCAGTTAAATATAAACCTTTACCGGTCTTCAGACAGATCTTAAACACAAATAAGCACGGGAAATTTAAAAACGAGTCGAATTTTGGTCTTGGATGTTAGACCCGCATTTTACTCTTGTCTATTGAGTCCCGACCTGCATCTACAACACAAATGACACGCGAATAGCCTATTACACCTGTTAGATCAAATATTATGCAGTTCACCCGCGGGTACCTCGACCCTCCTATCTGAAAACAGATAGAACAGTCTCACCATCTGCCTCAAGTTTCTATTACCAACGTTCTTCTCTTCCACGGGAATAATGTAAGTTTCCTTACAAACAGATTCGACTATTAATGTCTTGCAGTCGCATATAAGTAGTATTCAGTATTTAGCCTTTTGTTTTTGGACAAATATCTTATCATTTAATGTGAAACTTTGTGAGTGTCGATCTAAAGCACAGACGATTGACTGACAGCTGAGCGGTCGGCAGCGCGCTGCGCTTATAGCCTATACTGAATAACTAATGGCCAGATAAGTTGATAATATGAGTACAGTGATTCCAAATGAATGTCCAAAAAACTCGTAATATGTTAAATCAAAAGTTTAATAATGTCTTTTCTCGCAGCCCTGCGCTGTGTTGGTGTAGATATGCGCCGGTGAACATCATATGCGTGATGACCTTGCAGCTTAAATTACCCTAAATTTATAGTCATAAAGATAAAAGTAAAACAACATTCGAAACTTCAAATGATGTATTTTTTATTTGTGTAAACTCACAATAAGGAGAAAACCTTGTTCTTATTTATAATCATTAAAAACATGACGTGCTTTCTGCTGGTTTGGTTTTAGAAAAAGAACAGAAACTCAAATACTTTTTTATTCGTTTCGTCAATTTAATAATTATTTAAGTACAACATATTTCGTATAGGCTTATTTAATTTATTATTATTTCTCAAAACAGAAACGTAGCTTAATAATCCTCTGTTGATTTAAATCTATTTGTGCATGAAACTAAACCCATGGAGGAAATTATGATATTTTAGGAGATTTATTTATAAATGAGTGAACAACGCAAATCCAGAAAGGAATTTATTTCTAGACAGCCAGTCTCGCAGAGCGGACATTTCGGTAGCTTTTTTGCGAGCTGCCGCTGTGGGTTTTGTCTAGAAGGGATACAGCAAATGCCGAAAAGTTAAGGATTAGATTTGGAGGTAGGATTATTAGGATGAAAACAGCGGCTCTGGCTAAATTAGATACAAATACATCCTACAATCGTGTGAAATGTTGTGTTTAGAGTTGGGTTTGGTTAAAGGATTAGGATAAAACAGTGCTCATCCAACGAGATTTCGTTTGCTGTATCCCTTCTATCCACAACCGCAGGCGTGGCGGGGATGTTTTAGGAGTGGCGGGCCGCCATGGTTGAATGTATATAGCGGAAACACTGCACAAGGCAATGGTCTGAAACGGCATCGCTCTGGGGTGATATTTCGATGTCATTAATATTGAGTCCGAGTGACAGAATTAAGTCTAATGTGTGCTTACGAGTATGCGTGGGCCCTGACACGTTTTGTTTAATACCGAGAGAATTTAGAACATCCAAAAACGCACGTCCTAATGCATCTTTTGAGTTATCCACATGGATATTAAAATCACCAACGATAAGAGCTATATCTACTGTGACTGTAAGCTCAGATAGGAAGTCTGCTATTTCTTTAAGAAAATTTGTGTGGTGGCCCGGAGGCCTATATATGGTAGCTAAAATGAACGAAAGCTGTTTGTTGTTACGATCAGTTATTTCCATGTTTAACAGTATTATTTCAAAAGAATTAAATTTTAGTTCTGATTTATGGTTTACTTTGAACATTTTGTTATATATTGTAGCTACACCACCCCCTCTCCCTTTTAGACGAGGAACGTGTTTATAATAATAGTCTTCTGGGGTGGATTCGTTTAAACTGATGTAACCGTCTGCTTTAAGCCAGGTCTCCGTTAAACAGAGTGCATCTAAGTTTTGGTCAGTAATTATTTCATTGATAATAGGTTCTTTATTGGTAAGCGATCTAATGTTAAGAAGGCCGAATTTTAACATTTGAGTTTCATCTGCTAATGTATTGTGTTTTAATTTTATGTTAATAAGATTTGTACAAGACGAGGTAAACGGTGCTCTGTATTTATTTGTTTGAGGAACAGACACAGTCGAGATGTGTTGGTACTCTGGTAAAAAGGCTCTATGTGCTGGGATATATGTGATCTTGACATGTCAAGGCAGCTAACAGATTGACGTGTAAGCCGATCTGTCTGTTTCCTGACCTGGGCCCTGGATAGTCAGACAATCCGTGTGTCTCAATCAGCTCCCTTGTTCAGTAGTCAGGGCACTGATCAGGGAGTCGGCCATTTTAAGGGCTGTCTCAATCGCAAAATCCGTTCAGTGCACTGGAACGTTCGTTCCCTAAAAATTCCCACAATGCAACGCAAAAACCAGTGAGCATCGATGTTCCCTATGTTCCCTAACCGGAAATCACGTGACCTTTTCTGACGCTCGCCACCCGAACATCACGTGATCCAACTCAATAAACTTTATGAAATGTAACAGAACTTTTATAAAGACAAACGTTTGTTTTAGTTGTAAATATAAACACACATTGCTACACAGTAAGGGACCACAATCTACTCAATATTTAAAATAATAATATTTATTTAAAATTGTAAATATATTTATTACATTTAAAATGTAATTATATGCCTCCAATTTTATGCACAGATATGTAAGAGAATAATGACAGCATTTTCCACAATGTACTGTTTTTTAAAATTAAGTCAGAGAGATGTTGGTTTTGCCGGTTGTTGATGAGTAACAGCTGTGAATAATCACAACGCGCTTAAGCAGCCACGTGACAGAAAAATAAGTGAACATTGTCCCAATGTGAAGTGAGCTAGGGTCCTTACCAGTGCCCGAACCTGTGTACACGATATACTGATTCACGACCTCGGGAGCTAGGGAACGAATTGAGACACACGGAATATCAAAAGTAAGACTATTGGTCAGATTTCTAGAGAGTATAGCACTTCCTTCCGGAGACGGATGGAGGCCATCTCTCTTTAGCAGGTCAGGTCTTCCCCGGAAATGCTTCCATTTTATCATGAATCCTTTGAGTTTTAAAGGTAGGGTAACAGATTTGATCCTGAAACATTTTTAGTTATGCTGGTTAAAAGTCTCCTCACATCCTGATAGCAATCACTGTGTTAAGTTGTTTAAATGTATTTGTAAAAATTTATGTCATCTGTGAAAGGCGTAGGACCAAAAAATGTTCAACAAATCATAGATTTCGGTCCGAACGGACGTTTCCATTTATGTCCCTCATACGTAAGCGTAATTTGAATTCCCACCGCGCAGCGAGTCCACGCAGATACCATACGTCATCGGCGCGTTCACGTGCGCTCACCTCCAGCGAGAATGGCAAACTTTTCTGCTGAATTGACAACCTACACAGGAGCAACAAAACTAAATGCATCTTTTATAACAACAACAGCAAAAACTGCCTGGATCAGCAAGAGCAAAAATCCAAAATAACATCAGTAACTTTACTGCTTTACCACGAGATGCAAACAGCTACAGGAGGCAAAGGGTCTGAAAGGGTCGTTGCACTGTTTATTTTGGTAAGGTAGGTACGCGATATGTTTGTATTGAGATGGATTCAGATATTATACTTTGATGAAACGTTGTGTTGCTTATGAAATTTGTGTTTGTTTACGGATTAGCATAACGATATAGTTTACTACGTCTACACAACCGAACGTGTGCTTAAACTAATTCTGATGTAAACCAGTTGTTTATGTTGGTTATTTTGGAAGTGTAATTCACTTTGTACTGCAAAGTTTTCTCCCTGGTGAATGAGACGTGACCGTCTGATCTGTGCGTGTTCATGTGTTTGGAAAGAGGCGTGACTGGCGATTTGACTTGAGGGTGGGATCGGGATTTCATTGCTAGGCGGCTACCATTAGCATTTTTCAAAATGTGTTACCCTACCTTTAATCCTATTTTTACCAAAAATACTGAATCTACCCTCTGTAGCAATGACCACTTTCAGAAATGGAAATTATAGCACTTAATGTACTTTAAAACACATTTTGTTTTTATAGAGTCGTTTTGTCACAAGCACTTTGTTTTGACTGCTCCATTTTGATTCGTGCCTTTTTTAAAAGCACATTGTGTTTAATAAAAACAGTTGGTAAATTGTCACTGTGGTGTCACTTTTGTGTTTTCTAACGTTGCTAGCTGATTATAACTGTGTAGTGGTCCGACATCAGTATTTCAGTTAAGAATTAATTGTCCCACATTAAGTTGAGAATATTAAAAAAATTTGAGTGTTTTTCCCACATTATATGAGTTGAGAAATATTTAAAATTTTGAGTGTATTTCCACATAATATGAGTTGAAGAATATTAAAAATTTTGAGTGTATTTTCCACATAATATGAGTTGAAAAATATTTAAAATTTTGAGTGAATAACTCCCTAATTATAAGTTGAGAAATATCAATATTTATAAGATAACATTTAAATAATTTAAGGCAACTGAAAATGTTATTTTTGTTTTATATAAACTCAAAACATTTAAAAACATCACTAAAATATTTTTGTGTAATCTGTTACAAAACAATTTTTGAGTTCTGTGAACTTATTAGGTTTTACAGTGTACATTAAGGTTTCTTATGAAAACATTTTAATTATTATGTACATAAAATAAACGTAATACAGCCACATAACAAACTTATGAAAATATTTTAATCGTTATTTGCATGAGAATTTTTTAACGCAGCCACACAATAAATAAAAACCATCACCACAATGCTCACCACTAGGATTCCACTTATCTCGTGTATTAATATTTTTAAGTGTAACAATTTATGATTTGCAAAAATAACTGTTGCATCTGTGTAGATTAGATGCAAAGTGTATGCGCGTTGTGCACGCTATACATTATGGTCAAGCATGCGCCCTTAAAACAGCATAATGAACAACGCGCAACGCGCCACTGACTTTAAACTTTTTTTCTGGTCAGTGGCGCAATTGTTTTTTGAAACTGCAAAATAGCATCAGGGATGGTTTGCACCGGAACACGCCTCTTTTTTTGCGCTGAACCGCCCAGGGAGTGCAAGTTCATTCCCTTGTTTGCCGACGTGCGTCTGTGGAGGGAAAAACACATGCTTTTTTAGAGTGTAATATTAATTATTAAATAATTAACTGCATAAGTAATTTTTACTTAAACCTAAACATCAGTATGTTATACCTACTGATTAGTTAATCATTTATCTTAGTAGTGACTACAGTGTTAACCATTTGTTCTGCACTTTGATTTATTTTGTTTGTGGGCTTGTTTTTGTCGTAGCAATATCAGGTACCACATGCAGCATGACTTGTGTAATCAGACTATTATTTTATTAACTAATTCAACTTTACAAGCAAGGCTTTGTCTGTCAAAGTCATTTATATGTGCATATCTAACAGCAGTAAATTTTCATCAGCCATTACTCCAGTTTTCATTGTCACAAGTAGGGGTGTCCTCGACTAAGGATTTACATATTCAAATCAGAATTGTCGAATCTTTCCATAGTCGACCGATAGTCGAATCATATATGTTTGTGTGCATGGGTTGGGAGGGGGCCAGACCAGGTACAAATTGGTAACTTTTATTTTCTTTCACAAGCAGCACACATAAACAACTTTCTGATAAAGTGACCAAAACTGTCTTTCAAGTAATAAACGAAGACAAAACTGACGATGCATTTATATTTTTTTAAGGTAAAATGTAAGGCAACATTTGTTTAATTATTCCTCATAACATTTTAAAGCCACGATCTACAGAACATCACACAAAAATACATTTTGATAACTAAACCTAAAAAAATAACAAAGGTGATCCTGCCTTGCAAACTCCGGCTACAATTCAGTGTTTTTATTTAATTTGAAGATAGCGCATCAAAGCAGTCATCACCAAAAAAAACCAGACAAATGAGAAATGACAAATAATTTGTGATTGTGACTGTAAATGATAAAAACCTAATTTTTATATACAATTCATTAAACGTTAATTTATAACAAGAAAAACACTGAAATTAATGATTTTATAGACACTACGCGTTATTATTTAGCACAGAAATACCTGCTTGCTTGCTTTGACTTTGATCATCTCTGTATTAACTTTAGATACAGAAAGACCGGATGATATTATTTATTTTAGGAATCTCTTTGCTATCATTTGAAAATGAACATCGCCCGACCATAATATTAAATCACAAGAAAGACATTCGTGTCAGGCAGAAATAGGTTCGGTGCAGATAGTTTCCGTTTTATCACCAAAATAAATAAAACGGCTTACCTGTTTTGTACTTTAACTTTTGACAATTCAATTCAATTCAATTTTATTTATATAGCGCTTTTCACAAAAGTCAATTGTTTCAAAGCAGCTTTACATAAATAGAAGCAGTGAAAAGCACAGAAAACGACAGATAGCACAACAAAATACATGATAGCATGAGCAGTTAAATTTGCTGCGGCTATGACTCAATATTATAATTGCACATATTACTAAAGCAACGTATAGA
This sequence comes from Paramisgurnus dabryanus, assembly GCF_030506205.2. NCBI lineage: Eukaryota > Metazoa > Chordata > Actinopteri > Cypriniformes > Cobitidae > Paramisgurnus > Paramisgurnus dabryanus. Next base: position 48,085,829 of record NC_133343.1, read on the forward strand.
AGAGGAAGCTAGGTAAAGCCCAAAAAGGCTGCCTCCCCGGGGTGAAAAACCCCCTAGGAGAAAAAAAAACCCCGGGCTTTTATCCGAGGAAAAATAAGTCCTAGGAGGGAAAAACCCTTGGGAGAACGGAAATGAAGATTTAGCGGAGATTAAGCGGTTCTGCCGGTGATCCTTGGTCAGGTATCAGCTGGGCAAAACGTTGAAGGACAGCCAGTAGATCAGAGGTGTGCCGACTTTCACATCTACCGGGACTGGGTCTGTTTGTCTCGTCCTCGGGTCGAGGACGAGACAGGGAGAGAAAAACAAAATCGTATTAGCGTAGCGGCCGTTCATATGTATTGAAGTGTCACACAGTGATGTGGTTTAACTCAGCTTAGTTCCAGACAGACTAAATATTGCGGCATAATTATGTTATCCACAGTTGAGGATTTAGCAAATTGGGGGCCCAATGCGAGGGTATATATGGTAAATAAGGGTCACCTTCCGATCTTTAAGAGAAAATGAAACCTGACGACCCGTTTGACTAAGGCCTAAAGCCCCACTGTCGTCGTTAATGCAGGTTCAGTGGCAAACGGGTCTATATTGTATAACATTTACAGGACCAGGAGAAAACGCCAAAAACATCGCAACCCGACCATACGTGTTAACCCGTTTGACTAAGGCCGGAAGCCCCACTGTCGTCGTTAATGCAGGTTCAGTGGCAAACGGGTCTGTATGGCATACTATTCACAAGACACACGAAAGCGCGAAAAACGCAACCCGACCATACATACCAACCCGTTTGACTAAGGCTGGAGGCCCCACTGTCGTCGTTAATGCAGGTTCAGTGGCAAACGGGTCTGTATGGCATACTATTCACAAGACACACGAAAGCGCGAAAAACGCAACCGGACCATACATACCAACCCGTTTGACTAAGGCTGGAGGCCCCACTGTCGTCGTTAATGCAGGTTCAGTGGCAAACGGGTCTGTATGGCATACTATTCACAAGACACACGATAGCGCCAAAATCGCAACCCGACCATAAATGCCAACCCGTTTGACTAAGGCTGGAGGCCCCACTGTCGTCGTTAATGCAGGTTCAGTGGCAAACGGGTCTGTATGGCATACTATTCACAAGACACACGAAAGCGCGAAAAACGCAACCGGACCATACATACCAACCCGTTTGACTAAGGCTGGAGGCCCCACTGTCGTCGTTAATGCAGGTTCAGTGGCAAACGGGTCTGTATGGCATACTATTCATAAGACTTACGATAGCGCCAAAATCGCAACCCGACCATACGTGCCAACCCGTTTGACTAAGGCTGGAGGCCCCACTGTCGTCGTTAATGCAGGTTCAGTGGCAAACGGGTCTGTATGGCATACTATTCACAAGACACACGAAAGCGCGAAAAACGCAACCGGACCATACATACCAACCCTTTTGACTAAGGCTGGAGGCCCCACTGTCGTCGTTAATGCAGGTTCAGTGGCAAACGGGTCTGTATGGCATACTATTCATAAGACTTACGATAGCGCCAAAATCGCAACCCGACCATAAATGCCAACCCGTTTGACTAAGGCTGGAGGCCCCACTGTCGTCGTTAATGCAGGTTCAGTGGCAAACGGGTATGTATGGCATACTATTCACAAGACACATGAAAGCGCGAAAAACGCAACCCGACCATACATACCAACCCGTTTGACTAAGGCTGGAGGCCCCACTGTCGTCGTTAATGCAGGTTCAGTGGCAAACGGGTATGTATGGCATACTATTCACAAGACACATGAAAGCGCGAAAAACGCAACCCGACCATACATACCAACCCGTTTGACTAAGGCTGGAGGCCCCACTGTCGTCGTTAATGCAGGTTCAGTGGCAAACGGGTCTGTATGGCATACTATTCACAAGACACACGAAAGCACCAAAATCGCAACCCGACCATACGTGCCAAACCATTTGACTAAGGCCGGAAGCCCCACTGTCGTCGTTAATGCAGGTTCAGTGGCAAACGGTGGCAAACTATTTAATGCAATTCATTTTAAGTGTTCATGCAGAAAAGGTTTTTATTTATTTATTTGGTTGGTCTGTGTTATGACCGTGAGTGCTTTGTTCCGTGAAAATAACTATTGCGAGTTAAGAACCTTTACTAGACAAATTATGCGAATGCTTTGTTGAAGAGAAAAGTTTTAAGTCTAGATTTAAAATGATCGACTGTGTCTGATTCTCGGACATCGGTTGGTAAATCATTCCAGAGCTTAGGGGCTAAGTAGGAAAAGGATCTTCCACTTTTAGACACTTTTGATAGTCTAGGGATAATCAATAGGCCAGAATTTTGCGACCGTAGTGTGCGTGATGGATTGTATTCTGATAGTAATTCTCTAAGATATGAGGGTGCTAAGCCATTTAAAGCTTTGTAGGTGATTAGTGATATTTTAAATTGGATGCGATATTTAACTGGTAGCCAGTGTAAAGATGCCAGAATTGGGCTTATGTGGTCATACTTCTTAGATCGAGTAAGTACCCTTGCAGAAGCGTTTTGAACTAGCTGAAGCTTGTTGACCTGATTTGAATGGCATCTCCCGAGTAGCGAGTTACAATAGTCTATTCTAGAGGTCATAAAAGCATGAATAAGCTTCTCTGCGTCAGATGTAGACAGTATATGGCGTATTTTTGAGATATTTCTAAGATGGAAGAATGCTGTGCGGCAGACGTTGGCGATATGACTATCAAAGGATAAGTTGCTGTCGAACATTGTAAATAACCATTCAGTATATTTTGTAGGAAATGTGTTTGTCTCTTATTTTGAAATTCTAAAGTGCAATGTTTTAACTTCCGGTGTTAAGCTTCGCGCTTTGTGTTTGGGTTTGAGTGGAGCGCGCGCTCGGGTTAGTGCAGTTTTAGTGTAACGATAGCGTTCATCGACACTGGATGATAAAATATACATGTATTATGCTTGCAGCCCCTCAGAAGAGGCAAAAGGTATGTTCAATAGTTTGACAAATGCATATTTCGTCTGTTAATGTGTTCTTTTGCACACATGTAAAGCTAGCGGATTTTGAACCGTGTTAGCTAATAAATCGTATGTTTATGTAAATTGCAGCTCTTACGTTGGTGATGTGATGAACGGAAAAGGTTTAACAAAGGATTAAAGCATCATAAAAACCATCAGTAAAGGTTTCTTCTCTGTCTCGGGGGGCATGCTACAGTAAGAGCTTCACCTCAGCGTGCTACATCGAGCAGCTCGTAAACTCTTAAGGACAACGGCAACAGCACGGAAAATGGACGATATCGAAGAGCAAATACGTAAGCTACAAATCGAAATCCATGAAACGAGAGCCTTATTACATCAAGGAGATACAGAAAGCATGTCAAGACAGGAGTTAAAGGACGCTATTGAGCGCAAAGAAAAACAATTAGCCGAACTGCAAAAAATTGAGGATGCGACCGAGTTGTCGTTACCCAGACGTTCAGAGCGCCCTAGTGTGTTAACGGAAAAAATGCTAGCCTATCAAAAAGACGAACTGATTAAAAAGAACAAAAAACTTATCAGTCTCTATGAACAATGGAAACAGCTAATCAGAAAGTCCAGAGAAAGCCTAAAGACTGACTTATCAGAACACAAGTTGTGTGAAATGGCAAACGAAATTGAAAATGGTCTGAACAACATGATGAAGGTGTACACTGAAATAAGAGAGCGTACTATGCCATCCCCTGACACAAGACGCAAAATGGACTCCTGTGTAGCAGTATCTAAGGACATTATGAAAATACTTAGTGAACGTATAACGGGAATAGATGGTGATTTCGATGCAGATAGAGAAAGGCAGCGTCTTCATCAGCTACCATCACAACAGTACGCCCGCTCCATCTACGGTACTGCCTCTCAGTCTAGTTTCGGTAAGCAGTCTGATACTTCAAGCATCGCAGCCAAAAGGATCGAAGCGGCTGCGGAGTTGGCTGTAAAGGAAGCAGAATATAAAATTGTGCAAGAGGAAATTAAACAAAAGGAAAAAATGAAAGATATACAATCAGAACTTGAGCGTTTAAAGGCAGAAAAGGAAATACAAGCTGCTCGTGCAAAACTTGAGATTTACGACAGGGAGATTAACATGGATATGGAATATCAGCAAATACAACCAAACAGTATACCTTTCTCTGTTGGTCACCAATCAGTTAATGAAGCATCAGCTCCCTCTAGTAACTTAACTTCAATAATGCCACAAAACAATGTGTCCATCCATATGCCAAATCAAATGATGAACAGTCCAAACCCTCAAATTGTCACGCAAACACCTCTCACTGACATTTCTCAGCTGGCCCAAGCTATTCAAAATAGTATAGCTATAAACAGAATTCCAGTGCCAATGCCCACAGTTTTCAGTGGAGATCCAATAAACTACATTGAATGGAAGGCTTCATTCTCTTCACTTGTGGACTGCAAAAGCATCTCACCTGCTGATAAACTTCATCTACTAAAAAGGTATGTCGCAGGCCCAGCTCAAAATTGTCTTGAGGGCACATTTTTTCGCAGTGACGAAGAGGCATACAGGGATGCATGGCAAAGGCTTGACCAACGTTACGGCCCACCCTTTGTTGTCCAAAAGGCTTTCAGAGACAAACTGTTAAAATGGCCTAAAATAAACTCAAAGGACGAAGAAGGATTAAGGGCATTCTCTGACTTTCTAAATGCATGTCTCCAAGCCACACCACACGTGAAAGGCCTAGAGATACTTAGTGACTGCGAGGAAAATCAAAAATTGCTGCAGAAAGTTCCTGACTGGCTGGCAGCCCGTTGGAATCGACAGGTAACAGTTACACTTATGGAAGGAAAGGATTTTCCCTCTTTCAAGGACTTTGCACATTTTGTGACAGTCGAAGCGGAGATTGCATGCAACCCGGTCACTTCTTCTCATGCGCTTCACTCATGCAGCTCATCCTATGAGAAAAGGAACACAAAGGACTTTAAACCACACAGATCCACACAAGTCTTCACAACACAAGCCACGGTACAAAACAACAAAGCAAGGACTAGCAACACAAAATTAAAGGTGCAGTGCATGTTTTGCAAAGATGAAAATCACCAGTTATCAAAGTGCCCTAACTTCTCAGAACGGCCATTAGAAGAGAAGCGCACATATGTTAAGGACAATAAACTGTGCTATGGATGCTTAAAGGTCGGCCATAATGCCAAAGATTGTTGCCATCGCCACATTTGTGACATTTGCAAAGGAAGGCATCCCACTTGTCTCCACAATGACAATCACAAGCCATATGTAAGGTCTCAAAGCTCTGAAAACACAGCTCCAAATACTCCAAATGAAACCGCGACAGCTCTAAATGTTACTAAGGTGGGTCAATCTAGTAGCACTTCCATGATTGTTCCTGTATGGGTATCTACGGTGCAGAGCCCGTTTGAAGAGCTATTAGTTTACGCACTATTAGACACACAGAGTGACAGCACATTTGTCTGTGAAGAATTAAGCAAACAGCTACGAGCGGAAACTCACCCTGTAAAGCTAAAGCTAACTACCATGCTAGGTGTTCATTCTACTGTTATGAGTCACAGAGTCTCTGGAATGTGTGTGAGAGGTTATGATTCAGACATTCGCATTGACCTACCCCCCTCATATACCAAAGACTTTATTCCAGTTAACTATGACAACATACCCACTAGTGACACGGCAAAACAATGGCCCCATCTGACAGAAATTGCAGATAAGATACCACCTTTGTTAAGTTGTGATGTTGGACTCCTTATCGGATTTAACTGTCCCAGAACTTTAGCTCCAAGACAAGTTCTCGTAGGAGCAGGAGAGGAGCCATATGCAATCCGCACGGACCTTGGGTGGAGTATCGTTGGAGGCTCCACACCAGCGCTCACTGAAACTCAGTCAAGTTTGTGTCATAGGATAACAATAAAGGAATTACCCCCTGTTACACCCATGGACGTGATTCGTGTGCTAGAGTCGGATTTTAAGGACACAGAGGCAAGTGAAAAAACGGTTTCACAAGAGGATCTCATCTTTTTGGACAAGCTTAAGGAGGGAATAAGGAAAAATGAACAAGGACACTGTGAGATGCCTCTACCATTCAGACAAAGACCCCATTTACCTGACAACAGAAGGCTTGCTGAAATCAGACTCGAACACTTAAAACGAAAGTTCAACAAAGATGAAAAGTACAAAAGAGACTATATAATGTACATGAACGACATTATTGAAAGAGGTGATGTTGAAGAGGTACACAATGACGGAAAACGAGGCGAACGATGGTACATTCCCCATCACGGGATATACCACCCCAAAAAACCCACGAAACTACGTGTTGTGTTCGATTGTTCGGCCAAACACAAAGGTACAAGTCTAAACGATCATCTTCTCCAAGGGCCAGATCTGATTAACAATCTCACAGGCATCCTCCTTCGGTTCAGACAACGTCCTATCGCCCTAATGTGCGATATAGAAAAGATGTTCCACCAGTTTCACGTTCAGCCCTGCGACAGAGATTACCTGAGTTTTCTGTGGTGGAAAAACGGCAACACAGAGACACAGCCACTTGTGTACAGAATGAAGGTACATCTTTTCGGTGCGACATCATCCCCAGGGTGTGCAAATTATGGACTAAGGTATTTAGCTAAAGAACACTGTCACACTCACCCTGCAGGATCTGAGTTCATGGAAAAGGACTTTTATGTGGACGACGGAGTCACAAGCACAGACACTGTTGAAAAGGCAATACAGCTCGCACAAGAGGCAACAGAGATATGCAAGCAAGGAGGTCTCCGTCTACATAAATTTATCTCAAGTAGCCCTGCTGTGCTACAAAGCATCCCTCCATCTGAACGTGCTGTAGAAACAAAAACGAAGGACTTAACACTCAAAGACATGCCACAAGAACGGGCCTTAGGCATCCAATGGAACATTGAGAGGGACTGTTTCAGATTTGACAACACCTTAAAGGATCAACCAGCAACCCGTAGAGGCATCTTATCTACTGTCGCATCCATCTATGACCCCCTTGGCTTCCTGGCGCCATATGTACTTCACGGAAAAAGAATCCTGCAGGAAATGTGTCACCAAGGAATCAACTGGGATGAACCCCTGCCAGAATCACTGAGGCCAAGGTGGGAGAGCTGGCAACGTGACTTTGCAAACTTAAACAAGGTAAACATAACTCGCTGCTACTTTCCTGCTAGTTTTGGAGAGATTAAAGAAATAGAGTTGCACCACTTTTCGGATGCGAGCACGAGTGGTTATGGACAATGCACCTATTTAAGAGCCACAAACAGTAAAGAGGAGATTCACTGTTCATTGGTAATAGCCAAAGCCCGTGTTTCTCCTACCAAGCTGACTACAATCCCTAGACTTGAGCTAACTGCAGCTGTAGTTTCAGTCTCCATTAGTAACATGTTGAGAGAAGAACTCTGCTATGCTCAAGTCAAAGAGTATTTCTGGACAGATTCTAAGGTAGTTTTGGGCTATGTAAACAATGAGGCACGTCGTTTTCATACCTTTGTAGCGAATAGGGTCCAAATGATTCGCCAAAGTACACAACCTCAGCAATGGTTTTACGTGCCATCTGAAGAGAACCCAGCCGATATGGCATCTAGGGGTAAATCTGTCACCGAGCTTCTCTCTTCTAACTGGTTCACCGGCCCCTCTTTTCTTTGGGAGAAAGACCTGCCCGCAACACAAAGTGTAGAGTTAGAACTGTCTCTTGGAGATCCTGAAGTCAAAAAAATTCAAACAATGTTAACCAAAGTTACGGAGACTTTCAGCCTTTCAGAACGTTTGTCCAAGTTTTCATCATGGTCCAAGGCAGTCAAAGCTGTAGCACGTCTCATCAGAAGGGCCAAGAAAGTCAAATCAGATGCGCCGGCTACAGTGAGTGAACAAGAAAGTGCAGTACGTGTCATCTTACAGGATGTTCAAAGACAAACCTATGAAAAGGAGATAAAACTAATAAACAAAGGCAACCAGCTCCCACATCGCAACAAACTGTTCCACTTAGACATTTTCAGGGACACAGATGGTCTCGTTAAGGTAGGAGGGAGACTTTCATCAATCAAACACCCCATTGTGATTCCAAAGGAACATCATGTGACCAAACTCATAATAGCTCACTGTCACAATAAAGTAAAACATCAAGGAAAGGGCTTCACCACAAACGAAATCAGATCCAGTGGCTACTGGATCCCAGGCATGAGCAGAACCGTTGCTTCTTTTATCCGTCAGTGTGTCATCTGCCGTAGACTCCGCAAGGCTCCGGAGGGTCAGAGAATGAGCGACCTACCTGCAGAACGCTTAGAGCCCTCACCACCATTCACATACTGCGGTATGGACTGTTTTGGCCCTTTTGCAACTACAGAAGGCCGAAAAACACACAAACGATATGGACTTTTGTTCACATGCTTTTGCTCACGAGCCATTCACATTGAGCTTTTAGAGGACCTATCCACTGACACATTTATTAATTCACTAAGGTGTTTCATTGCTATCAGAGGTTCGATTCGCCAAATCAGATGTGACCAGGGAACAAACTTTGTCGGTGCAAAGAATGAGTTTAAAGCTGCTCTTAGTGAACTGGACACTGAAAGACTGAGCACTTACCTGTCTCAAAACCAGTGTGACTTTGTGATGAATGCACCCCACTCCAGTCACGCAGGCGGAGTGTGGGAGCGCCAGATAAGGACTGTCAGAAGTGTGTTGAATACTACTCTGTCACTGGCGCATGGTAGACTAAATGATGCTTCACTAAGGACTTTATTTTATGAAGCTATGGCCATAGTTAACAGTCGCCCGCTGACTGTAGACAACCTTAACAACCCTGACAGCTTGGAACCACTTACCCCTAACCACCTGCTTCACATGAAATCCAGCACAACTCTGCCCCCACCTGGTGCCTTTCCAATGGAGGACCTCTATGGAGCAAAGAGATGGCGTCGCGTGCAGTTTTTGACTGAACAGTTTTGGTGCAGGTGGAGGCGTGAATATTTGCACAACATTATTGCTAGACAGCGCTGGCACTTACCAAAAAGGAATATAACAGAAGGTGACATTGTGCTGGACATTGATGAACTGTCACCCAGAGGTGAGTGGAAACTTGCCAGGGTCCTGGAGACTGTTCAAGGCAAGGACGGACTCGTGAGACGAGTGAAAATCTCCTTTGGAGATAAAAAACTGAATAACAAGGGTCAACGCAGTAGTATTAATACTGATATTAGAATGTTCATAAACTAATTAAGAGAAATGGTTATTTGTTGTTGAAAATTCTCCGTTGTGGTTATACTGATATAACAAAACGCATAACTTTGTGGGAGTGTAAATAACCATTCAGTATATTTTGTAGGAAATGTGTTTGTCTCTTATTTTGAAATTCTAAAGTGCAATGTTTTAACTTCCGGTGTTAAGCTTCGCGCTTTGTGTTTGGGTTTGAGTGGAGCGCGCGCTCGGGTTAGTGCAGTTTTAGTGTAACGATAGCGTTCATCGACACTGGATGATAAAATATACATGTATTATGCTTGCAGCCCCTCAGAAGAGGCAAAAGGTATGTTCAATAGTTTGACAAATGCATATTTCGTCTGTTAATGTGTTCTTTTGCACACATGTAAAGCTAGCGGATTTTGAACCGTGTTAGCTAATAAATCGTATGTTTATGTAAATTGCAGCTCTTACGTTGGTGATGTGATGAACGGAAAAGGTTTAACAAAGGATTAAAGCATCATAAAAACCATCAGTAAAGGTTTCTTCTCTGTCTCGGGGGGCATGCTACAAACATCACACCTAAGTTCCTAACCGTGGAAGATGGCACCACAGTACAGCCATCTATGTGCAATTTGTAATCTGACATATTATGTTTGTAGCGATTTGGTTCAATAATAAGTACCTCTGTCTTATTGGAGTTGAGCTTAAGAAAGTTATGTGCCATCCAGTCACTAACATCGCTAATGCAGTCTTTTAGCCTAGAAAACGTGTGTGTTTCGCTGGGATGCGAGGAGATGTAAAGCTGGGTATCATCCGCATAGCAGTGAAAACTTATGTTATGTTTCCTGATAATGTCTCCTAGGGGTAACATGTATAACGAGAACAGGATAGGACCTAAAACTGATCCCTGCGGTACACCGTATTTAACCAGGGAGTGATATGACTCTTCCTCATTTACATAAACAAAGTGATAGCGATTGGTTAGATATGACCTAAAGCAGGCTAGCGCCTGACCACTGATACCAACATAGTTTTCTAGTCTATTGAGTAGGATTCTGTGGTCTATTGTGTCAAATGCTGCACTAAGGTCTAGTAATATAAGAATTGAGATTTCACCACGATCGGATGTTAATAGGAGGTCATTTGTAACTCTAAGCAACGCTGTTTCTGTGCTATGGTGGGGCCTGAATCCTGATTGGAACTTTTCATATGTACTATTATTTGTCAAGAATGTGCGTAACTGGCTTGCCACTACCTTTTCTAATATTTTCGAAAGAAAAGGGAGATTTGAGATTGGTCTAAAGTTATTAAGTTCTCCTTGGTCAAGCTGTGGTTTTTTAATCAGCGGTTTAATAACTGCTAGTTTGAAAGCTGTTGGAACGTATCCTATTTCTAGCGATGAGTTAAAGATATTTAGAACCGGGGTTGACACTACAGGGAATACTTCTTTAAGTAGTTTTGTGGGAACGGGGTCTAATATACAGGATGATGATTTGGATGATGTGACTAGTTTAGAGAGCTCATCTATTGTAGTAGGTTTAAATGAATCAAGATGTTCGTATGGTAGTCTAGTGTTAAGTGAACTAATGGGTAGAGTGGTGGCTGCCTGGGTAGCTACGATGTTTTCCCTAATAGCCGAAATTTTGTTAGAAAAGAAGTTCATGAAGTCGTTACTATTGTGTTGAAGTTTACTATTGGTTTCTGTTTGTTCTTTGTTTCTAGTCAGTTTCGCAACTGTGCTAAAGAGGAAACGAGGGTTATTATGATTCTCATTTATAAGCTTGCTAAGATATGTAGATCTGGCGGTTTTAATAGCCTGTCTGTAGTGTTGAACACTCTCTTTCCATGCTGAATGCCATACCTCTAACTTTGTGTTTCGGTAGTTTCTTTCCATTTTTCTAGCTGCCTTTTTAAGGGCTGCTGTGTGATGGTCATACCATGGAGCTGGCGGTTTTTCTTTGAATCTCTTTTTTCGAATGGGAGCAACGGCATCCAATGTGTTAGAACAGACATTGTTTAGGTTTTCTATTTCAATATCTAGATCGTCACAGTTATCTGCTACATGTTTCATTTGGGACAGGTCTGGAAGAGTGCTAATAAAGCTATCTTTAGTGGTGGAAATTATTGTTCTGGCTAGTCGGTAGCATGTTGTAGATTGAGTGATCCTATCTAGAAGTACAGTGTATGACACAAGGTAATGGTCAGAAACTGCATCACTCTGAGGTGATATTTCGACGTCATTAATATTGAGTCCGAGTGACAGAATTAAGTCTAATGTGTGATTACGAGTATGCGTTGGCCCTGTCACGTTTTGTCTAATATTGAGAGAATTTAGAACATCTATAAACGCACGTCCTAATGCGTCTTTTGGGTTGTCCACATGGACATTAAAATCACCAACAATAAGAGCTTTATCTACAGTGACTACAAGCTCAGATAGGAAATCTGCTATTTCTTTAAGGAAATCTGCATGGTGGCCCGGTGGTCTATAGATTGTCGCTAAAGCAAAAGAAAGCGGTTTGTGGTTACGATCAGTTATTTCCATATTTAACAACATTACTTCAAATGATTTAAATTTTAGCTCAGATTTTTGGTTTACTTTAAAAATTGTGTTGTATATTGTAGCTACACCACCCCCTCTCCCCTTTAATCGAGGTTCGTGTTTATAATAATAGTCTTGTGGGGTGGATTCATTTAAACTAATGTAGTCGTCTGCTTTAAGCCAGGTTTCTGTTAAACAGAGTACATCTAAGTTTTGGTCTGTAATGATTTCATTGACAATAGGTTCTTTATTGGTAAGCGATCTAATGTTAAGAAGGCCGAATTTTAAGATTCGAGATTCATCTGTTAATGTATTGTTTTCTAATTTTATTTGAATCAGATTTGTACCAGATGTAACAAGCGGTGCCCTGTATTTATTTGTTCGGGGAATAGATACAGTTGAAATGTGCTGATATTTCGGTAAGATTGACTCGAAGTGCTGGGATATAAGTGGTCTTGACATATCACGGCAGCTAACAGATGGACGGTTAAGCCGATCCGTCTGTTTCCTGACCTGGGCCCTGGATAGTCAGACTATATCAGAATTAGGACTATTGATCAGATTTTTTGTGAGTATAGCACTTCCTTCCGATGACGGATGAAGGCTATCTCGGGTTAAGAGAAATGGTCTTCCCCAGAAATGCTTCCAATTGTCTATAAACCCTACGTTATGCTGAGGGCACCACTTTGACATCCATCCATTGAGAGACACTAATCTACTATGTGTTTCATCTCCCCGGTAGGCGGGGAGGGGACCAGAGCATATTACATTGTCTGACATTGTTTTTGCAATTTCACACATCTCCTTAATATTATCTTTGGTGATTTCCGACTGGCGGAGCCTAGTGTCATTCGTGCCGGCGTGAATAACAATCTTAGAAAACTTCCGCTTAGCATTAGCCAGCACTTTAAGTTTGGATCTAATGTCAGACGTTCTGGCTCCCGGTATACAGTCGACTATGGTGTTTGGTGCCTCAATGTTAGTGTTCCTGAGTATAGAATCTCCAATGACCAGGGCACTTTTAAAAGGTGTTTCAGCTGGTATACTCCTTAGGGGATCGAATCTGTTAGAAATTGTCGTTACGTTATGGGTCTTAGAAGGACGCCTTATATGACTATGCCGCCTAACAGTCACCCAGTTTGACCGCCGACTTGACTCTGATGACGGAACCGAGCCATGTGTATTTTGATAAACACTATGCGCGCTCGATACAGTATTTGTAATATTTATATTAGCATCTGATGTCGGAACCGAGCCATTAGTCTTTTCGCTCGATAGATTATTTGCGACAGTAACATTAGCGGTTTTGCTATCCTCAACTAGCGTTCGGATGCGCGATTCTAGTTCAGCAACCTTCTCAGTTAACCTTAATACTTCAATACACTTAGTGCATGTAAACCCCTCTATGCTAACAGCAGAAGCTAAACTATACATGTGACAAGTAGTACATGTTACAATAACAAGCGGAGTCTTACCGCTTTCATGCTGGGCGATGGCGTCTTCGTTTACCCGAACGCGGTCCCCGGAGCTGCATTGCGTGGGGTGTTCGGTTGTCTGGGGCCAGGGTGATGTTTGGCTTGCCGAATCTGCGAAGGCCGGGCAGCGGTTCCTCCACAGCTTCCCGATCGCTTTCATGTCGTTCACGGTCCGTGAAGCTGCATCGCGTGGAATGCATGTTTGTTGCTCGCTTGTGGACGTCGGAAGGCAGGGTGAAGTGGGCGCTGTACCTCGCCTTGGATCTGCTAAAACGGGAAACAACTCCTCCACAGCTTCCCGCTCAGGTGAGGATAGGTCAGAAAAGCATATATCAGATGAATCCGCCATTAGATCGGAAAATGCTAGCTTTAGCCTCCACCGTGTGGATGCTAGCGGGCTATATGCTAACACTGGGTGTTTATTAGTGATAAATAGTTTCACGTGGTAGTACTGCTCAATAATCGTCACGGTAAAGTATTCCTATGTAAAACTAATAAGTTATATTATATAAATAGGAATAAGATGGTAAAAAAAAGCTTTTAGATGATGAACTCGACGGAGCTACGATGCACGATCTGTTCAGCATGACGTCACAAACCGGATGTCCTGTCTCTGCCAAATGGCAACGACCTAGCAACCTCTCAAAGACACTAGCAAGCCCAGTGTCTGTCTTAACACCTCTTGTTTTAAATACATTTTAAAAACTTATACTCGTCGAAAAACATTCGTTTTTTAATGTTTAGTTTGATGAACTCCTAAATATGAGACGCAGAGCACCTAGCCCGTTCGGCTAAATAACATGCACAAGCATATCCAGCACACAACAGCGCAACATCCATACAATGAAAAGCTATCCAAAATTTACATACTTAAATTAGATCAGAATTTACGTTTATAATAAATACAATTTTTTAAATAAAATAAGGTCAGAAGTAACAAAGTGCAGAACAAATATGCAAAATGCCTCCAGTGCACGGAAACCAAACACAAGCCAAATAGTTAAATCAGATAACCCAAAGTGATTTATAAATAAAAAATATAGAAATTATTAAAAGAACGAAAGGCATAATATAATTTGCCAGCTTTGTCTTTTAAATGTAGAAACAAAGAGGCAAGGGTTTATTAACATAGAAACCTCTTATGCACGTGTAGCCCGGACACAGGGGTTGTTGGATTTATAAACGCATTTTAAAAATATTTATTGAAAGCTGCTACTTCACATATTATTTGCAGCATTATCATAATATGCAGTATATTAATATATTGTGAGAAAGCTGTTATATGTGAAATCAGATAATTTGTGCACCCATATACGGCCAAAATTGAATGATCCTCATTTCATAACACATCTCTGACGATTCGACTGTGAGATTGGTAGTCGAATCAGGCTTCTCCTATCGATGCATCGAATCTTCGACTATTCGGGGTCACCCCTAGTCACAAGATCCCTCAAAATCATTGTAATATGCTGATTTGGAGAACATGAACTCCTCTTATTATTTTAAGCAAAATTATAAAGAACTATAATTTTTATAGTTTTGCAATACATATATATTACAGTATTGTTAAAGCATGCTTTTAAGATATTTAAAAGTATAAATTGTAAAGTCGTTTCATAGAACACTTTGAAAGGAGTTTGTCTTAAATGCTTCTCTATTATAGCTGTCCTAGTTATCTGTATCAGATGTTTCTTTTGTCATGTTCATCAAAAAGCCAATATACCTACAATGAAATCTTTCTTTTCTTTCCTAGAGAGTTCAACCTTTCTGTCTTGAGATATTCACACCTTTCAGATTCCCAACTTTATGATATTGTTCAGAATTTGGTTGGAGAAAATTAGGAGATTGGGTCAAATGCTGTTCGGTCCAGGCTTGCAGCTATAAATATTCGAGTGCCGCGAAGGAGACTTGGACTGTATGGTTAGAGTAAATGTCACGGCTAGTCATGACGGTAAATACTTTTACCTACTTAGGTCCCAAGCTTGGGAATGTTTTGCCCAACAATGTTCAATTTAAGTCTAAATTAAAGACATATCTCTTTAACAAAGGATTCACATAATTCGCCTATTAAATATACGTATGCCGCAATAGTTAGCTTGTCTGGAACAGAGCACACTTTCATCCATTATACTGTATGACACTTGCATTATATGTGATGACTTATGCTAATAGGATTTTGTTTCTCTTTCCTTGTCTCGTCCTCGAACCCAAGGACACTGAGACTAACAGACCCAGTTCCTGCTGCCATGAAGCTCATCACACCATGATCTACTGGCCTCCCATCATCGTGATGCCCTGCCAATGTCTGACCAGCGACCACCTGCTGCTTCCCTTTATTACTAAATTTTTTAATTCTTAATAAATCGTATAGTATAGTTTTTTATTGGATCGCGTAATTCTGCTCAGTGACAACCAACCACTTACTTTAACTTTAAATTTAAATGATTTAAACCTTTAACAATAATTCCCATACATTTTAAGAATATAGAAGGCCTATTCAATATATAGTATATATTTTCTAGGATCAGCTAGGTTTGGGTCTCTCTCAAGAGTTTTCTTTCTCCCAATGACTTTTTCCCCTATAAGGGTTTTTTCCTAGGAGTTTTTTAAACCCCTTGGGGTCGGCAGACATTAGCTTAACTTAAAGAGTTACGTTACATTATTACTCCGCTCACTAGTACGGTTTAATCTGAGCCGCTATAATTTACCTATAATTTTTCTCTTGTTTTTATTAAACAAGTAACCCAACTGGAGCTGCACGGAGAGCGTTGGCCCAAAGACTGCACCGAGGAACCTACCGTGTTTCAGGTCCCAACTCATTGTGGCACAGTGATGGAAACTACTTAATCTTAACATGTTTACAAATTTGAATGTTTTCTTAAGTCCCTGTAAAGTCAATTTTAAAAAATAGTTTCTGAACACATTATAAATGTTTAAAAAATGTATTCCAGAAATACACAACAAAGACTGTAAACTACGTAGTTCTGAATTGCAGAGTAAAGATTGTGTATTTCTGAGTTCAGGATATTTTAGATGGTCCTAAAATGGTTGCTCGATAATGCACTTGAGCCACCCAGCGTGGCCCCGCCCCTAACACAATTGTGACCATCCATTCAGGTTGTAGTGGTATTTGAAAGTTGAGAAACAGTAAGTGGGTGTTGTTTCAGCTTTGACGGCAGACATACCACCACCGTTTGAGAGCACAAAATACTGCCTATTTTTCCAAGATTTTGATAACTTAGTTTAATTACTTGGTGTTTTGCATGCAAATTTGGTTGGTTGGTTAATAACACATTTTTCCAAATACATACTTTCAGATATCTCAGTGCAAGTTATTTTCAGTTAAGACAGCTGAAACATTCATTTTAGTTTTGCCTTAAGCCTTATCTGTCAAACTGGGCATTGGTGTTCTACATGCTAATGTTTGATTGTTTGGTTTTTAAATCTTATGTCACACCCTTCTTGATGTTCTAAATGTGAATATATATGTATGCTTATGTGTGCTGCAGTGCATCATTTTAAATCGGCAGTTACAAACTAAATAAACTAAGTTCAGATGACAATAAAGAAAGTGTACAAAACTGTCTGTATTCATTTTCAAGACATTTAATTTTCCCAAAGAAAAACAGTTTTTCTACTGATAACATATATACATTATAAATTTATATATAAATATTTTAACATTTAAACACAATCATAGTACTACCATGTAGTGGCTTATTTTTATTAATATATACCTGCACCCTTTACAACATTATGCAGTTGTTGTACAGACGGTATTGGTCAAACTGAAAGAGTGCTTATAGTACAAACAATAGGACTAGCAGATAACGCTTCATTACCAGTGAAGCACTTTATTTCCACTTTAGACATAATTCTTTTTTGCATTGAAAATGTATTTCTCTAATCTGATCTGTGATAGTAAAAAGAGAGAAGCTTGCCCACCACAAGCCACTGAAATGGTTAAAAATCCATGTGTCTTTCTAACAAGTACAGGGTGGCTCTTACATGTCACTGACTGATGTTATATTTCTGATTAATGTTATCTCCAAGTGCACATACACCAAATGTGCAAGCAATAGGCTTAGTAACGTGTCTTTACTGAGACATTTAAAACCCTCCATATACACTTACAAGCAAACCCTGCCAGATATTATGAAGTACCAGTGAAGTGCTTTTTTTCCACTATATATATATATATATATATATATATATATATATATATATATATATATATATATATATATATATATATATATATATATATATATATATATATATATATATATATATGTATGCTTTTGGAATCTGATCAGGGATAGCAAAAGCAAAAATAAAACTTGCTTGGCAAAAGGTGGAAGTGAAACTGGGTCTACCACGCCAAATGCAGGTGTCACCAACCACACACCACTGAGCCTAATAAAAGAAGTGAGTGTTGTTTTTGTTAATGTACATAGTGCTTGCCAATAAGGTGGGCAATTTGTGTAAGTATAGACAATCTGTTATTTTATTTGCAGTATTTTACATTATAGCCTACATGTAAGAAGGAAAAAGCACAAAGAAATAAGTTGATCCTTAGCATTTTACTTGCATTTTGGTGTCATAGCCTAGAAATGGACGGGAACCCCCTAAGCCTACAGTAATGGTTTAACCCTACTGCCCAGCAACCAATAGGAACTCATCAGGCTCACTCGTTGAAACTGGTCATGTTGCCACGGGGGCCAAAATCGCGCGAATTTTCACACGTAAACAAATCGTAGAATACGCGTTGTTTGCGCGTAGAATTCGCGTAGAATACGTGTTGTTTACGTGTGAAAAAATGACGCGTATTCTACGCGCAAACAACACGTATTCTGCGCGCAAACAACACGTTGTTTACGTGTAAGATTTCGCGCGATATTGCACATATTCGCGAGATTTCCATATTCATCAATTGCAGTTAGATCGGCGGGTAACCTGTGTCAGACTGACCGAGAGAGAGCACTGGAACTGCCGGGCTGGTAAGACTCGGTAGATGGAGGCAGAGGCGTATCTTCTTCCTCAAATCTTGCTTTTTTAATTAACACATTAAAGCAGTGCTGGACTGCAGGGACGTGCACAGAGGGGTTGCTCAGGTTGCCCGGGCAACTGCCCATATGCCCTTCTCGACTCAAGTTGCCCTTTCGAGGTGAATTTTTTTTTAAATTACTTTTACTTCTTTTACAATGTGCAGCGTTCCTTCTTTACTGTACTTTAATTAATTAAGAAATTTGTATTTTATTTTTAAATTGCTGTCTCGTGTTTCTGGGGCATTCGCAAATTAATGACTCGTTTGAGTCGAATCCTTACAAAGTGTTGCAAATAAATGAGTCTTTTGAGTCGATTCTTTACAAAGCTAATGTGGGCCAAACGTTTTGAACTGGTTCGCGAATCAGTTTGAATGAATTGTTCAGATCGCTGCAAAAACTGAATCGTCTGATGCTGTTTTACTCGTAGCCTATGTAGAAACACGCATAATATAATTCATCATTTATAATGATATATAATATCATAATTTTGGGTGACGTGGATATGAATTTACCAATCTTTTAACTAAAAGCAAAACTTGACACATGTACCTGCAATTACATACGCGCGACCTGTTCATCGTCAGACACAGTTAAACGTGTGCAACCTCCAGAAACACTGTAGCACAGATTGAAGAAAATTCATGGATGATGATTGACGTCTGATTCGCTGTATACTTTGCCGTATGATGTAAGTGCTTCTCACAAAACACACGTGACATGACAACATAGGAAAACATGAGTTTTGTCTAAAATCTTTGTCTGTATCATGTAAGTGTAAACTATCGATGTCCGCAGACCATCTTAGGAGATTCTAACTTTATGCATAGTGAATGCAAAACTCTTGTCAGTTTACTTGTCTGATATTTCAGCTATAAGCTACATCAACATTGAGACTAGAGTTAATTTGTTAATTTGAAATGCTTGTCTATTCTGTGTTTGTATTTTTTATTCTGTACTGTTTGTGTATGTTGCAGTTTTACACATACATACTGTATAAGTACCCTTCATAAGTATTCCTCTGTTTGCTGTGGAATCAAGTAATGTCTAAACATTAAAAGATGAACATTATACAAAAGTACAGAATCTGTCACATTATTTTTTTTACCTGTTTTAACATAGACAATATTCCAACTCAATGGAACAACACATTTGTATTCCTATAATGTGAGCATATTGAGACCATTGGCTTAGAATTGTTGAAGTGATGAGCTGTGTCCTGATTGTTTATACATGAAAAACATAAAATGTGTAGGATCAGTTTGATTCACTTATGTGCATTTGGGTCCAACACACATACGTCAGCATTTAATGCTGTTGTTCTCTGTTGGTAAAGCATGTATGTGTTGAAACATAAACAAAGGTTAATAAAATGTGACATTCCAAACTTCTGACATACAGTTCAGTTCAGTATTTATTTTTCCCCGTAGGGAAATTTGGATTGCAGCTAGGGATGGGGCCGATCCGATCCAGTATCGGTATCGGGACCAATACCTGCGTAATTCACGTATCGGATTGTCCGATCCAACATGCTTAGATATCCGATATCCGAGCTGTCTGCGCTTTAACGTTGTCTGCTGAAATGACTCCGAAAGTGATTCCCGCCGGCAGGCTGCAAACTGTGGAATGGATTTCCTGAATGGAGGCACGGCTCAACGAGACACAGTTATGAGACACGCCCCCACGCAGGAAATCCATTCCGCAGTTTGCAGCCAGCTGACTGAGGCTAGACAACATGTCCGCTGTGTGGAAATTCTTTACCTGGGAAACACCGCAAAGCAAGACGGCAAAATGCAATGTTTGCAAAGCCGTTATTCAGAGAGGCGGAAGCTCCCTCGCGTCGTACAACACAACAAACGCAATCAAACATTTAAAAAAACACCATGTTAACTCTTTCCCCGCCATTGACGAGATATCTCGTCAATTAAGAGAAAACGCTTCCCCGCCAATGACGAGATTTTCCGTCTTTCCGCAATACCGCTATTATCCACCAGGTGGCGCCCTTCCGCAACTTTTTAAAACCGGAAGTATTGCCCTATGGCAAGCTGCTGCATGTCCGTGTCTGTTTTAAAGATCGCTCTGAATATGATCTCTATGAAAAATCCGTCATAAAAATGGAATTATCTCTGCTTTTTGCTCAAAATATGGTGTTTTTGCAAAAACCTACCCATATTCAAAAGCTGATTGCAAAAGAACCACTAAAGGTAGGATGAAACAGGTTTTTTTGTTTGAAAGCAGAGGGTCTGTTCTTTCATTTGGTATATTGTATGTTTATATATTTAAAGAAGAACATTTTCTGGAAGGCATTAAACTTTAGTGAAAATCATGAAAAACGCTGGCGCTGGCTGGC
This sequence comes from Paramisgurnus dabryanus, assembly GCF_030506205.2. NCBI lineage: Eukaryota > Metazoa > Chordata > Actinopteri > Cypriniformes > Cobitidae > Paramisgurnus > Paramisgurnus dabryanus. The sequence goes on from NC_133343.1 coordinate 48,106,430, forward strand.
AACTTTTTTTAAAAATGCTGGCGGTGAAAGAGTTAAAGGGCACGAGGATTTATTAGCCAGTGGGCAGAAAGACAACTGGAGCTGTCAAGAATCAACCGTGATTTGTTGATGATACAAGAGTTAAGCTTAGTCCAGGTCATCTTCAGTGCTGTTCAGATGCACACTGTTTTATTGATTTTGTGTGTGTGTGTGTGTGTGTGTGTGTGTGTGTGTGTCAGTAAAATCATCGGTATTGAATTATCGCCCAGCACTAATATATATGTGTGTGTATATGCCCTATTGTTTTTGCTCAGTTTCTTCTTTTTTTTCTCCAAAATAAATGAAAGAAGTAATTTATATTAAGTAGTGCTGCCTCACGGTGAATAATCGTTTGCAGAATAAAAGTTTTTGTTAACATAATATATGTGGGTGTACTATGTATAATAATTATGTATAAATAAATACATACACATGCATGTAAAATTTAAAGAAAAAATATATTTGTATAATAAATATTTATATTTATAAATAAAACTACACATATACACATGCAAATATTTCTTAAATATATACATGCATGTGTGTGTTTGTATTTATACATAATTATTATACACCGTACACCCACATCATGTAAACCAAAACTTTTATTCTGCAAATGATTAGTCGCAACGAATAGACCTTTCTCACAACTTCCGTATTTATGACCGGAAATACGCAATCGTCGCGGAAATCTACTTCCTCCGCAGTCAAGGCAATGTAAAAAGTCGTATCTGTTCCATCAATTCCCTGTTGATGGTGAAGTTAGACAGAAATGGATTCAGGCTATCCGGCGAGACTTATAATGTGTCGTTTTAGTTAACAGTTCAGTAACAGTTAGACTCGCTCTCTACTTAACTAGAAATTTATGGACAAATTCTTCATGGAAAAAGTTTTCCTCCATTAGTTGTGTCACATCAGCAAATGAAATATTTGGCAAATCCGTTAACGAAGTTGTGTAGACTCTTTGATCCATTTTAAACTTGCCCGGGTTTATGTTTTTCTAGTGTGTTGACGCTTGACAGGAACTCCGCTTACACGACGATTACGTATTTCCGGTTACTGTGAGAAAGGTCTATTGTGAGGCAGCACTAATATTAAGTCAAGTTTACGGTTTAGTGCAATGATATCAGACTGATTTTGGATAATAAAGTTTATTGTTCAACACCCTGCCTATATTACATATCTTTGTCACATCGATAATAAGTGTTTGATCACCACATTTAGGTGATCATTGCAAAAAATTTATTTACTTATATATGGTATATTCTGTTAATGTTTATAGTGTTTTCTATGTACATTACTGTAGTATAATATACTGTAGTATTTGTGTAGCGTACTATAATATACAAATAGAATATCGGCCAATATATCGTTATCTGTCTTTTTTACTCCCTAATATCTGTATCGACATCTGCCAAAAAAATAACCATATCAGTCGGGCTACAAAAAGGGTAGTAAATTTGAACAATGCACAAGGGTTAATGAGTATCATTACAGCCTGGTAATTTCTGATGTTTTGTCTAAATGCTAGGGTATGGCAACTGCATTTGATTCTTTTACAGGACAGATTGACCAGTTCGAATACCAGTCACATACTGTATAGTAACAGTTTTAAGTCTTCATTTTTTATATGCAACAGAATGTAATTGTATCTTGTTTTATTTTTTTATTCCTGAAGGATGTTGAATCTGAGAGCGCTGAGGCAGACATCAAGAAGACCGTTTTGGGCATCTATGTGGTAAAGAATGAATTTGCAGATGCGAAAGATGAGCCTGAAGATGTTGGCATTGTGCTGGAAGGTGTGGTGGTGCTCTTCGGTTTACAGTAGGTAATGTAGCATTGGCTACAGCCATTCTTCTTGGACTGATATACTCTTTGAATCTTATCTACCCAAAGGATCTTCGTTACACTTTTGAAGTGCTCCAGAAAGTGATCCTAGAGCTATACCCAAAAAAACTGTCTGCCAAAGCACAAGCGCTGAAGACAAAACTCTTCACTTAGACTGTATATGCACATCTCATGTAAATGTTTACAGAAATCTTTGTGTTCATGACTTAGTTGTTTTGGAGTTATGTTTTCACACAGAGGTCAGTTCATAATGTTTTATTGCTCACGTTTAATTGAACATGTTTACAGTTATGACCAAAATGAGCATATGTTTACAAAGTGTATGAAACTTTTCTGAGCAGAGGTGGTTTAAAATGGTTTTAGAATCCCTTTGTGTTTGTTTAAGCTGTATAAGAATTGTCATGTTTGCACTTCCCTGAGCATAGGTCATGTTATTTTTCAATTTTTTTTATTGCTCATGTTTTATGAACATGTTTACAGTTATGACCAAATCGAGCATACAATTTACAGAGTGTATGAACCTTTTCTGTGCAGAGGTGGTTCAAAATGTTTTTAGAATCCCTTTGTGTTTGTTTAAGTTTGATTGTTGATGTTTAATTGAACATGTTTACACTTATGAACAAAATGTGCATACGATTAGTGCAGGTTGATATATCGCATGGGATTGTCACATGCATCTCATCACTAAAGCCAGTTCGGTGATTAGTAGTATATCGCCATTACTTGTTTTCAGATGGAGTGGCATTTACAAAACAGAGCCATAGTTCACCGACAATCTAGGCAATATCGTGTTCATAATTATGGACAAATCGCCTGCGATTATGAACAAGATATTGCCTAGCTTGTCAGTAACTACTAATCACCGAACCAGCTTTATTGATAAAATGCATTTGACAATCCAATGCGATATATCGAACAATTGATGTGAGTTAACATTTTCTGAGTAGAGTACATGTTTCTCAGTTGCTCATTTAATTGTGCAGTTGTTTCATCTTGTGTTAACAGTAATGTTAAATTCTTTATATGTTCAGGTTTTATTCGCATTGTCACTTTTGAACTTAGTAAGCATTTATAATTGCCATGTTGGCAGCTGTAAACAAAGACAAATGCAAAAATACAGATTGTTACAAAACACATTGGGCCCTATTTTAACGATCTGAAACGCAAGTGCGAAGCGCAATGCGCAAGTGACTTTGTGGGCGGATTTTGGGCGCTGTTGCTATTTTCCCGGCGGGAGAAATAACTCTTGCACCAGGCGCAAATCAATAAGGGGTTGGTCTGAAGTAGGTTCATTATTCATAGGTGTGGTTTGGGCGTAACGTCAAATAAACCAATCAGAACGCTATCCAACATTCCCTTTAAACGCAAGGGCGCAAGTTTCATGGCGGGTTGCTATTATTATGACGGATTTACCAGGCGCACGCCAGGAGCGGTTCACAGCCGTTGAGACCGAAGTTCTTGTAAGAGCAGTCAAAGACAGAGAAGTTGTTTTGTATGGGGATAGGAGAAACCCGCCCAAATCAGCGTAGGTTAAACAGGCGTGAGAGGAAATTTCCACAATTGTCTCATCCAACCCATCAGCTGGCATCCCCATCGTTGTGCCAAGCTCTACAATGATGTCAGGAGACGGGGGAATCCCATAGCCTGGTAGAACCATCCTCTGCTATTTTGCTTCGCTTCATAGACAGAGTCTGGCTGGGCATAATTGACAATCGTTTTCCTTCTCATGGGAGGGGCTTGTCTGAAGTTTAAAATCATTGGTCTAAACGTAAGCCAATCACATAACGTTTGGATATGATGTGCGTTATGCGCCAGCTCAGCCGCATCAAATTTCTGCTGTAAAACACACGCATGATGTGAAAACAAACCCATCGAGCGAAATACCGAAGTTAACATGGCTATGAACGACTTCTGCAGATTATGTAAAGTAAATCGGGCCAGAGCTAGTTGAACACTATCCTTACGGTGTCTTTCCACTCACGTCTAAGTGGATGAACGCCCCTCTCTCCTCTCAAACTCTTCCACCAGACGGCCATAACCATATGTAAATTAAATCTTCCTACCTTTTTTTCTGGTTAATCAGGAACGTCACCAAAGAATGTTTGCCCACGCGTCCTCCACCATTAACTGTGAACAATGAAATTTCCTTCCATGATATCTCGATTGTTGTGCACGTCAAGCTGTGCTGCACACAGTTTCTCGCTGACGATCGATAATAGTTGATAAAATAAACTTTTCCCAAAACCTGTCGGGAGTAGGCCAACAACATAATCTCCATTCAAAATGTTTAACAAACACTTTTCTTGTTCGGGATTAAGTTGGCAAGTGCCGGTTCTCCACAACAGAGCAAATAGCTTTCTGTGCCTCCATGTCCACTACAAACTACAACCGTACATTCGGCGCTTAGCGTCTACGTCACGGCTCTCAGCCCGCCCTCTGTTCATTGATTCGCCGGTTGTTTTGAGACCTGAGGAAAACGGTTTGAATGGGAGGTATCTCAGACTGAGTACAGAAGCGTAATGAAATTTAGCGGAAGTACAAAGTCTGACGTAGTCAGGCTAGGAATCCCAAGCTTGCCAGCATAAAACGGGCACACCGTGTAATGGGGGGGATCTGCCTCTACACAGATCTGCGTCCACCCTCACCGCTGAAAGGGTTTGGGGGCTTTGAAATCGGATCCAAGAAACGCAAGCAAGGTCCAACCCAAAAGAACACTTACAAATCAAGTTCACATACATTAAGGTTTCTTATGAAAACATTTTAATTATTATTTACATAAAATAAACATAATACAGCCACACAACAAACTTATGAAAATATTTTAATCGTTATTTGCATGAGAAGTTTTTAACGCAGCCACACAATAAATAAAAACTATCACCACAATGCTCACCACTATGATTCCCCTTATCTCATGTGTTAATATTTTTTATTGTAACATTTTATGATTTGCAAAAATAACTGTTGCATCTGTGTAGATTAGATAAGCAAATTGTGAGCACGTTGTGCACGCTATACATTAAAATAGCATAATGAACCACGCGCAACACGCCACTGACTTTAAACTAGTTTTTTTTGGTCAGTGGCGCAATTGTTTTTTGAAACTGCAAAATAGCATCAGGTATGGTTTGCGCCGTGTTGGACTTTAAGGCGTCCATTGCATGTTCATAATTTAGAGGGAAGGCACAAAATACAAATATCTAAGTTCAAATATTTATTGATCAGATATGAAAAAGTTTTACAGCTCGCTGGGTCGTCTCAAGCGGCGAACAACCAGCTCAGGAAGTAACATGCATATTTATAAAATATGTGACGTCGATCTTCTTCTTAGAATCTCCACCCACAAAGGCCGCTCTTCCTCGTGAATCTGACTCCCTCACCACACCCAATTTCAGCCTGCCGGTGAAGACAGACACACACACAGACAAAGAAAAAACAAACTGTTCTCCGCTCATCCCTGGGAGCCCTGCAGTTCCTCCCTAGTACTCCTCCACTTCACATATGGTTGACTTCACATAGCATGTTATAATGCTTTCTTAAAAACAAATCATTAATAAAACATTCATTTATAAAAAACATAAGCTGTAAGATGAAAGTGATTATTATGTAAAACATATTTCAATATCATGACATCATTTCATTATTCGTAAAGTTGGTTATATGAATAAGGCACACATTAACTTCTTTAGATAGATAAACACATCTTAAATCTTTTACTGCAATACTACTTCTAAGCCAACATTTTAATCATTATTAAAAACCATCTGTTAGGGAAGAAAACACACACACACACACACACAAAGAACAAGCACAGGAGATTCTGTTCTTCAAGGTTGAGCTGCCATGCCCCCATTAGGTTATTCTGTATGCAACCTTCATTTCATTGGTTAATACACATTTATCAAAGACAACATCTTATATTTATTACATCAATTATTCAATGATTAATACTGATTAAGTAAGAAATACATTGCATATTTTATCCTGTGAATATTAAAGCATTGGTTAATAACATGGTTGCCTGTTTGCTTTTCCCCCTCAGGCCTCTCTCTTATCTTAACAATTTCCAGACGTACATTCCTCAGCATATGCTGTTTCTCCCCCAACCGAAACCACAGCCTCTCAACTTTCACACACACAGACAGTCTCTCACATATCTCAGCACAGAAAGCATAATGGCACATATGAATTATAACATGACAATTATAATAAAACAACATAAAAATCCCACAATTCCCTCTCTTGACCTCTGAAAGAGGTCACACATTTTCTTCTCCATCCTCGAGGTTCTGTACAACTTCATTCTTGTGGACTCGAATCCACACAGGAAACGTAAACTATAATATTATACGAAACTTTAAGAAAATCAACAGTAATGTAAAATGTAATAATTATAGAAAACTCAAAACTCTTAAGCATTAAAATGTTAATCAGGTTATAATGAATATATGGCAATTGTGGTATTCAGGTCTCTAAACACTTCTGTCAGGATTTCCAGCACTTTGTGGAAATCCAATTTATCCAGGCCACACCCCAGCCGGGGAGTGGATACACTTGTTATGTTTTCTTTCTCACACCACTCTCTCATACATCTGAGGCTGTAGGTAAAATTCTCATATGTTGGTAAATCGGTACAATTTTGTTTTGTTATTAAATGAAAAATCAATCTGCCGTCGTCCTCATGGGTAACTGCACATTCACCTGTGTGTTTGTTTTGACTTACAACCTTTTGTGTACCGTACTTTGCCTTGATTTGTACGGCTATACCTGCTCCATATGCACAATCTGCGCTTACACAGTTTGCTAAAGGTTCCGTTGCTGGGCTGGAAAAAATGTCACCTTTTTTATGCACAATTTTACAGAGTGTTTGTTGACTTTGTTGTTGGTGTTGTGTGAGTGTTACCACTGATGTGTTACCACTGATGTTTCACTTCCTGTTTGTTCTCTCTGTATTCCAGCTGATTCACTTTCACTTTCAACACTCTCCCTCTCTTGGACCTGAGTCCTCAGGTCCACACATGTGTCTGTTAGAAACCCAATCATCATCTGTAACAGCTGGGTCGTTCTCACAATTTCGTTGTGCGGTAGCCTGGCAGGAAAAATGTTTAATCAGAGCAGTTAGTTTGTAGAAATAAACATCATTAGGTAGTGGCAGGATTGGATCCTACACCAAGGCGTTCCGTGGGCCTGGAAACTGACGACCTGTAAGCAATTCAAAGGTTGTGAAACCAGAAATCCTGTTAACAGAAGATCGAATAGACATTAATGCAATTGGTAATGCCTCAAGCCATGTTATTTTTGTCTGTGCACAGATTTTGTCAAGTCAAGTTTTAATGTCAAAGTCAGGTTCAATATTTCAGCTTTGCTCTAACATTGGGGTGATAAGCAGCCCCGAAACTATATTTCAATTCCAGTGCGTGTTTGTCAATTTTGTCAGATCTAACTTTGTCTTGGGAAACCATGGTTGGGGATTTAAGTGGTTTATTAGGCAGTTGACAACAGCCACTTCATTAGGTACCTTCACAGCCTGTAGCATGTCTCAGGCTTCGCTAGCATTTGTTATAGGCCGGCCTTTCCTGGTTTCAAACCCACCTATCTGCCATATGGCAGTTCCATATATACTTCACCAATCACATATGCAGAGTCACTATAAACAATCAACCTCTCTTCACCAGTGTAGTACAAGGCTTTGATAACAGCTGTCACTTCAGCTCTCTGTGCTGACTGTTTACCTTTCAATCTACCACTCAGTCTTGTTACAAAATCACCCTCAACTTGCACAACCACAGCAAAGCCTGCCTGTAGCGAACCATCTGATGCTCTAAAACAACAACCATCTGTAAACAGTGTGATTACCGGTTGGGGAGTTGTCAGTGGTACCGCGAACAAACCATCTCTCAATTTGTTTGCTTTTTCAGTCAATGGTATAATAATTAAAATTAATTATAATAACAATAATTTTTATATCAGTCAATGGTATGCAATCATGTGGCTCACCCTCAGTGATTAGATCTGCCATGTGAACACCTTCATGCACATATATGATGTATGGGCTGGCAATTTCCTTAAATACAAAGTTTGTCACAATAATCAGTTATTTTCTATTCTCACAGCTTTTCTTGTTTACCTTCTATAGTGTTCTATGGTGTTCTTTTTTGCTTTCAATTTATTTCTTTTATCTATTTTAATTTCCTTTCTGCCATAGCTGTTCTATGCCATTTATTTTTGCTTTTTAGCTCAGTACCATCAGTGGAGTTCTGACTTCCTCTGTAGATACCAAATTCATTTATTCATTTCTTCCTGTCAGATTAATAGGAGTCTGATTTGATTTCAGAACAGGTAGTCACACCTAACAACAAAGTTCTTGATCAGCCTTTAAATGTGTCTAGCTGATTTTCTCATAAAGATTGTCTTTGTCCCTACAGTAACAAGGTCTTTACTAAACATTGAACGGCTGTTTACTCTTTCCCCTTTTTCACTCAAAGGCTCGTATGAAGATGAAAAAGTTCAGTGTCCAGTGAAGTATTGTCCAGTTTCTCTTGCCTCCAAGAACAGTATTGTCTTTGTGAGTCTTTCTGGACTCCACTCAGTCTTTTTTTCTGAACATTGTGCAGTGCCCCCTTCACTGCTTCATATAGTCCCATTCATATAGGATGTGTCCGCAGTCCAGTTTATGAGTTACTTCTCTCTTTGCAACTCCAACACTTTGATGTCACACACAGTTTTTGCCATTGTCTTTTCATTGCCAGCTTTTATTCACTTTCTTGAATGTCAAAGGATGGGAATGATCAGCCCACAAGGTTTCAGCTTGACTCATGCAAAATATTGCCTTTTGATTTAAAATAAAATTTATTTTGTGACCACCTTCCATCATCAGATGAAGACTCCTCTTCATTTTGTAACAATTTATCTTTGTATAATTTATCTATGTCATTCACCTTTTAATAATTTTTCTGTCCTTTTTTTATTTTTCATCTATATTTCCACCTTTAATAACTTGGTTTCTACTCTTTTTCTCTAATTTGTTGTTTTTTCTTTCAAAGCTTCGCTTCTGTCTTTCTGCTAGATTTTGCTTAATCCCATTTATGGTTTTAACAGACTCATTATATCACAGACACACTACATTTTCACACAAATAAAATCTACATCTACATTTAATTCACCGCTATTGATTTGAAAAACAGGCTGTTGCATTGGGGCTTTGGCTTTCTCATAAGGAGGAGGTGTGGGCAAGGAGGGGTAGATCGATTTCACTGGGGGTGGAACTGGAGGAGGAGCCGTAAGTGTCACACTTGAGTCTGGCTGACTGTTTCCTTGTTTAACTTCCTTTTGCTTTGCAGCTGCACCACTGTCAACTTCCCCTAACTAATGCAACCTCTTTTTGTCTTTTCTTAACATCTTTAGGATCAGTTTGGGCCATCATCAATTTAACTATTTTTTTGCCATTGCACATACACTGGCTGACACCCATACTCATCACACTCTTTCTGAAATTCAGCCATTCTTTATACAACTGTAAATACAATTCCTCTATATATACAATGTCAAAATGAAATATACCCAAATATAACTGCAGAATCAAGTACACAATGGAATTTCCTGGGCCTTTAACCCAAAGGTTTCCACACCCTCAATTTAATACTGTACTCAATTAGAATATTCCTAGGCCTTTCACCTAAAGGTTTCTTAACCCTTAAATTTAATACTGTACTCAATTAGATTATTCCTAGGCCTTTCACCTAAAGGTTTCTCAACCCTTAAATTTAATACTGTACTCAATTAGATTATTCCTAGGCCTTTCACCTAAAGGTTTCTCAACCCTTAAATTTAATACTGTACTCAATTAGATGGTTCCTGGGCCCTCCACCCAATGGTTTCTCAACCCCCTACGGGCTTCAACCCGAGTTGGTATTTTATAACGCCTAATGCGTTAAAGGAATCCTCAACCTTTTATTTAACAACAAAATTCAATGATTTCAAAAATTTTTTCACTCTGATCAGTTTTACAATAAAAACAATTTAGTTCAGTTCGGAGTTCCGTATCAACACAAATAATTTGGTATATTCAAACAGCAGAATTCGATAAAACAGGTTTCTGCTTACCTTGTTTTAATAGAGCGCTCTTTTTGTGTTGAAACGGAGCCCTCCCTTACTCTGGTTTCTTCAATGTGAAACCCTCCTTCCTTTCACTCTCTCCTTTCCCTCCACAAAACGTCGGCGGTCACCAATTGTTGGACTTTAAGGCGTCCATTGCATGTTCATAATTTAGAGGAAAGGCACAAAATACAAATATCTAAGTTCAAATATTTATTGATCAGATATGAAAAAGTTTTACAGCTCGCTGGGTCGTCTCAAGTGGCGAACAACCAGCTCAGGAAGTAACATGCATATTTATAAAATATGTGACGTCGATCTTCTTCTTAGAATCTCCACCCACAAAGGCCGCTCTTCCTCGTGAATCTGACTCCCTCACCACACCCAATTTTTAGCCTGTCGGTGAAGACAGACACACACACAGACAAAGAAAAAACAAACTGTTCTCCGCTCATCCCTGGGAGCCCTGCAGTTCCTCCCTAGTACTCCTCCACTTCACATATGGTTGACTTCACATAACATGTTATAATGTTTTCTTAAAAACAAATCATTAATAAAACATTCATTTATAAAAAACATAAGCTGTAAGATGAAAGTGATTATTATGTAAAACATATTTCAATATCATGACATCATTTCATTATTCGTAAAATTGGTTATATGAATAAGGCACACATTAACTTCTTTAGATAGATAAACACATCTTAAATCTTTTACTGCAATACTACTTCTAAGCAAACACTTTAATCATTATTAAAAACCATCTGTTAGGGAAGAAAACACACACACACACACACACACACACACACACACACAAAGAACAAGCACAGGAGATTCTGTTCTTCAAGGTTGAGCTGCCATGCCCCCATTAGGTTATTCTGTATGCAACCTTCATTTCATTGGTTAATACACATTTATCAAAGACAACATCTTATATTTATTACATCAATTATTCAATGATTAATACTGATTAAGTAAGAAATACATTGCATATTTTATCCTGTGAATATTAAAGCATTGGTTAATAACATGGTTGCCTGTTTGCTTTTCCCCCTCAGGCCTCTCTCTTATCTTAACAATTTCCAGACGTACATTCCTCAGCATATGCTGTTTCTCCCCCAACCGAAACCACAGCCTCTCAACTTTCACACACACAGACAGTCTCTCACATATCTCAGCACAGAAAGCATAATGGCACATATGAATTATAACATGACAATTATAATAAAACAACATAAAAATCCCACAGCCGCAACACGCCTCCTTTATTGCGCTGAACCGCCCAGGGAGCGCAAGTTCATTCCCTAGTTTGCCGACGTGCGTCTGTGGAGAGAAAAACCCGCTGTGCGCCGGTGCAAAATACGAATGATACATGCGTCACTGACAAAGTCAATTGCGCTGGGTGCAAGATAGGGCCCATTGACTTGAACATATTGACTTTTTCTTAACAGTAGATTATAGGTTTTACATTATGGGGTGGTTTTCCAGACAAGGATTAGTCCTAGACCAATATCAATGTAAGAGCTGTACAAACTGAAAACAACTTGCACCGACATATCTTAAAATACATCAGTGTCATTTGTTTTGTCTCAAAATGCACAAAAGTAATGTTTTTAGTAAAGCATGTTTATTAAAACTAGTTATATTTCCTAATCAAACTAAGGTCTAGTCCTGGCTTAAGCTTATCCCTGTCCATGAAACCACCCCATAAGTATGCATTAAACCTCACATAGACCTGCTTAATTCATTTTAATTGTTACTATGTAAAAAGTGGTTTTAATTTAAAGTATGTTTTACTTTCTTATATGTCTGTAAGTAACTGAATCAAATTAGCAAAAGTTTGAATGTTGGCAATTTAGTCAAGAAGGCAGGACAAAATGGTATGTAGTTGACATGGCATTGTTATATATAGTAGGCATGGAAAAATTGAATGTAGTTAGCATGGAAATATTTTTAGTAGTAGGCCTGGCTAAATTAAATGTACTTAGCATAGCATAATTTTATGTAGTAGGCATGGCAAAATTAAATGTAGTTAAACATAGCATAATTTTATATAGTATGGCATGGCAAAATTAAATGTAGTTAGCATAGAATAATTTTATTTAGTAGGCATGGCAAATTTAAATCTAGTGAGCATGGCATAATTTTACGTAGTAGGCATAGCAAAATTTAACATGGTTAACCTGACAAAGGGGCTGTCCACACGGAGACGCGTATCACTGTATACGTATAAATTTGTTATCGTATTGGCGTTTCATCCACACGGATCCGGCTTTTTGGGAGACTGAATCCGCTATTTTTTGAAACCGGGTCCTAAAGTGGATAAATCTGAAACCGACACCCTTGCGGTTTCGTCTGTACAGCCAATCCGTATATTTTGTGAAGCGAAAACTTCATCACATCACGTGTCGGAAGCGTCACACGTAACAGCAACAACAATAACGGCGGACTACGTGATTGTGTTCGTGCTACAGAAGCTACTAAAGGCTACTAGCTTTATTACAGCAAAATCTATTGCTTCTATGCAATTGTGGTGACCAACAAGCGATAATGGACAACACCATACGTTGGCTATGTGCATGCTCAAAGTCTTCTTCTCCGTGTATAGTGTATATCTGTGGCAGAATTACAGCGCCCCATACTGGTCCGGCATATATACTACACCGCTTTCAGTCGGTTTCAGTGGTTTCGTGTTTACGGATTATTTTTTTAGAGCAAGGAAAAAAATGATCGGATAGGGAATGCACCGGCTTCGTGTGGATATAGCCAAAATTATTTTTATCTGGCACTTCAAAACTTTATCTAGTAGGAATGACACAATTTTTTATTAGTCTTCACTAAATGAATTTAAGCTCATACTACAAGATTACAAAAAATAATTTCAAACAAATTTGATTTAGTTGGAAAAATGTAATTTAATTTTGTGGGAAAGTTTTCCTTAATTTAATTAAGTTCATCCAACAATTGTTTTTTTGAGTGTATTTGAAGTCTGATTTGAAATGGTGAAATATAAATATAGGAAAGCTTAATAACCTTTAGGTGATCCCCCCCCCAGTTTCTTGCTTCTTGGCATGTCTGAGGCTGCAGAATTCTTCTGCTTCTTTTTTTTGTTTGCAGACATATCTGTTGAGATTAAGGAAATGTATCTGTGAAGAGCTGTTCAATAAATACTGGTCTAAATACCTTTATTACAATAAGAAAAATATATAAGGTCACATTACAATTGGAAAGATATTGATTGTAATCTTTTGCAGGGCACTTACTGAAATACACAGAAATTGTTTAACCATATGCTGTATGGTCACTTCTTCGCTCTAAGGGTTATAGGGTTATAGACTACAAGATGGGTTATAGACTACAAGATGTACAAACAGTTGGCCAATTAAAGGAAAAGCCTGGAAGATGAGGGGAAAAACAATGAATGTAGTTCCTCCTACACATATTACCTTTATCCTATAATCTCAATATTGATGGGAGATGTGTCTTCCAGACTAATAATGAATCAATTTATGGGGCACAGGGTCTCACAGACTGAATTACTAAGTATGAAAATTCTGTCAATCTGATTCAATGGGTTTTACAAACCTCAATTCCAATGAAGCTGTGTCAACAAGACATTTAGTACTCAAAGTGAAAAACATTATTGTTTTTTCTAGCTTATATTAACTCATTTTGAATTTGAGGCCTGCAACATACTCCCAAAAACTTGGGACATGATCAGGACTGGGAATGTTTGGAACATTCCACAGGTGAACAGGTTCACTGGAAACATGATTGAATAAAAGGGGCATCCCCAGAATTAATTCACATGCAAGTAATCCTTGGTTGTGAATGACTGAGCCTTATGGGGACTCTATGTGATGGTGGGAATTGTAAAGGATATTAATGTGGGCTCAGGAACACCTTGGAAACAATTGTCAGTTAATACAGTTTGTCGCTACTATAAGCGCTACGAGTGCTGTGTCCACATTTAAAATAGGTTTTGGAAATCATGGACATTGTGTTCCTCGGGATAAAGAGGAAAAGGACCTCCCAGATTGTTATCAGCGCTAAGTTCAAAACCCATGGGGGTATGTTAGCGTCCATGGCATTGTGATGACTGTATGTGAATAAACAGGAAGCAAATGCAGGAATGAAATGAAACACAGTTTATTATGAAAATGACACAGATGATACGGATGATCTGATGGGACAGACAAAGGCTGCGGTGACGGATCCTGGTGCTCGTGGGTGAAGTCAGGTGAACGGATGAAACCGGATACACAAACAGGCAAACCTCCACGCGAAGACGAGACCACAGGAACACACGAACACGAGAACACAAGCGAGACATGTAGCGTAATCATCTGGCAGTGAGAAGAGAGAATGAGTGAGTATATATGCCGTCTCCGTAACTATCACCAGCTGGAGCAAAGCAATCACGCGCACCTGCATTCACTCAGATCATTAGTGATCAGACACACACACGCATACTCCAGTCATACGACAACACAACACAGAAAGTCACGATGGACTTATCCTACCGTGACAGTACCCCCTCCCCCACGGGCGTCACCTGACGTCCCCGGGCTCCTAGTCCTGTGATGGAATTCATCAATAAGGGAGTGATCCAATATGTCCCGAGCAGGAACCCAACTTCTCTCCTCCGGACCGTAACCTTCCCAATCCACCAAATACTGAAATCCGCGTCCCCTCCGTCTAGAGTCCAGAATACGATTAATCGAATAGGTTGGTTCCCCATCTACGATACGAGGCGGGGGGGAACCGGGACTGGCGGATTAAGACGAGATTTAAACACGGGTTTGATTTTGGAAATATGGAAAACCGGATGAATTCGTCTGTACACAGGAGGGAGATTAAGGCGGACTGTTACTGGGTTAATGATCTTAGCAACAGAAAACGGGCCGATAAATTTGGGAGTCAACTTATTCGAGACGGAACGCATCGGAATGTTCTGAGTAGAAAGCCACACTTTTTGACCCACGACGTAAACGGGAGGCTTCGACCGGTGGCGATCGGCCTTAGCCTTGGTGGGTTGTCTCACTTGGAGTATGACCTCACGTGCCCTACTCCAAGTGCGACGGCACCTCTGGACAAAAGCGTGCGCGGAGGGGACCGCGACCTCGGACTCCAGACTGGGAAATAATGGTGGTTGGTACCCTAAACTACACTTAAACGGAGATAGGCCCGTAGCTGACACTGGTAATGAATTGTGCGTGTACTCCACCATAGAGAGTTGTTGGCTCCAGGAGGAAGGATTCTTGGAGGCCAAACATCGCAACACTCTTTCCACATCCTGATTGGCTCGTTCGGTTTGACCATTGGTCTGAGGATGAAACCCCGAAGACAGACTAACCGTAGCCCCTAGCAATCTGCAGAACTCTCGCCAAAATTTAGATATAAATTGAGGACCCCTATCGGAGACCACGTCTGTCGGGAGGCCATGTAACCGGAATACGTGATCAACGATAGTAACCGCTGTCTCCTTGGCTGAAGGTAATTTGGGCAAGGGAATAAAATGAGCCGCCTTCGAGAATCGGTCCACTACGGTTAAAATCACCGTATTACCCTGGGAGGGTGGGAGGGCGGTAATGAAATCGAGCGAAATATGGGACCAGGGTCTCGAAGGGACTGGCAGCGGTCTAAGTAATCCGTCAGGAGGACGATTAGACGCCTTACCGACAGCGCAAACCGAA
Organism: Paramisgurnus dabryanus; assembly: GCF_030506205.2. NCBI lineage: Eukaryota > Metazoa > Chordata > Actinopteri > Cypriniformes > Cobitidae > Paramisgurnus > Paramisgurnus dabryanus. Next base: position 48,122,086 of record NC_133343.1, read on the forward strand.
CAAGCCAATACAAAATCGTGTGTGTCACGAGCCATCCCTGGCCACCAAAATCTTTGCTTAACCAAAAACTTGGTTCGACTGACCCCTGGATGGCAAGCTATACTGGAATTATGGCTCCATTTAAGTACCTCTGATCTCAGTCCCTCTGGCACAAATAACAGGTTCGGTGGGCAACGGGCTGGGGCCGTTACCCCTTCTAAGGCTTTAGTTACCTTCGATTCGATCTCCCATGAGAGCGCGGAGATGAATAGAGTCTCCGGTAAAAGAGTCTCTTTCCGAGGAAATACGATCGGGACGCTCAAAAATGCGGGACAAAGCATCAGGTTTGGTGTTTTTAGAACCTGGACGGTAGGACAATGTAAACTCGAAACGACCGAAAAATAAAGCCCACCGAGCCTGCCTAGAGTTCAAACGTTTAGCAGATTTGATGTATTCGAGATTCTTGTGATCAGTGTAAACTATAAAGGGCACACCCGACCCCTCAAGCCAATGACGCCATTCTTCCAGTGCTAGTTTAACAGCCAACAACTCCCGATTACCAATGTCATAATTACGTTCAGCAGGCGATAAGCGATGAGAGTAAAACGCGCAGGGATGCACCTTTCCGTCTGAGGATGTGCGTTGGGACAACACGGCTCCTACCCCCACATCTGACGCATCGACCTCCACTATGAACTGGCGTTTACGGTCAGGGGCCACGAGAATCGGGGCTGAAACGAAGCAGCCTTTCAGTTTAGTGAATGCAGTCTGGGCTGCATCCGACCACCTGAACGCCGTGCTAGGGGAGGTCAAGGCGGTCAGAGGTGCGGCTAGTTGGCTGAAATTGCGAATAAAACGCCGGTAAAAATTGGCGAACCCCAGAAATCTCTGCAGGGCCTTGCGAGACTCTGGGGATGGCCAATCCACCACAGCCTTAACTTTCTCCGGATCCATACAGACACCCTCAGTCGAAATGATGTGCCCTAGGAAGGAAACAGACTGTGCATGAAATTCGCATTTCTCCGCCTTGACAAAAAGCCCATTCTCTAGCAACCTAAGAAGCACTCGTCGTACGTGTTGCACATGTTCCTGGAGAGACGTAGAAAAAATCAGTATGTCATCCAGGTAGACATACAGAAACTGATCGACCATGTCTCGCAACACGTCATTAACGAGTGCTTGGAAAACCGCTGGCGAGTTAGATAATCCGAAAGGCATCACACAGTACTCAAAATGGCCACGAGGGGTGTTAAAAGCAGTTTTCCATTCATCCCCCTCCCTTATGCGGACCAAATTATAAGCATTACGTAAATCCAGTTTTGTGAAGACGGATGCTCCTTGCAACCTCTCGAAGGCCGAAGACATTAACGGCAAAGGATAAGTATTCTTTACCGTAATGTTATTCAACCCTCGGTAATCAATACAAGGACGCAAGGACCCATCCTTCTTACCAACAAAAAAGAACCCCGCCCCTGCTGGAGATGAAGAAGGGCGGATGAACCCGGTTGCCAGAGAATCAGAAATATATTTCTCCATGGCCTCCATCTCAGGAACAGAAAGAGAGTAAAGTTTGCCTTTAGGCGGAGACGTACCTGGCAGTAAATCTATGGCACAGTCATAGGGACGGTGTGGAGGTAGAGAAGCGGCCCGGGACTTACTGAACACTCCCTTCAGGTCATGGTACTCAGCGGGCACGTTAGTTAAGTCCACCGTCTCCTCCTGAAACACAGACGCAGAGACAGGTATACAAGCAGAGACAAGACAAGACTTATGACAAGCTTCACTCCAACCGGTGATAGTTCCTAATCTCCAGTTGACAGAAGGGTTGTGTTTCAGCAGCCAAGGATGTCCAAGTACAAGGGGAGCCAGAGGGGAAATAGTGACATAGAACTGCAAAGTCTCAGAATGGTTGCCAGAAATACAGATGTTGACCGGGTCCGTGATGTGAGTGATGACAGATAATTCACTACCATTTAGTGCGAAGGGTGAAATGGGTTTGGAGAGAACTGTCAACGGAACCTGGAGCTTACATGCAAAGTGGTGATCGATTAAATTCCCCTCGGCTCCCGAGTCCAGTAGTGCATCACAGGTGAGATGTACGTTGCGCCACCGCAGCTTCGCCGGGAGGAGGGTAGATGTTAATGGGGTCTTTGCTGAAGAGATTCCGCCCGAAAGTAACCCCAGCACTACTCCCGAGCGTTGCCTTTTACCGGACACCGATGGAGGAGGTGTCCGGCCTCTCCGCAATATAGGCAAAGCCCCAGTGCTCGACGGCGAATCCTCTCCTCCCGGGAAAGCCGAGCTCGACCCACCTGCATGGGCTCCGGATCGGACATGGAGGGACCGGCCGCACTCTCTCTCAATGGCGGTCTTCTTTCCAGAACCGCGTGAACAACCCCTTCGTCGTTGTAAGCTGGAATACTCCGCAGTCGAATATCCGCACGGATAGCCGCATCGATAAGACCATTGAGAGAGGCAGGAATCTCCCCGTGCTGAAGTTCACGCTGGATGCGGCCAGTTAACCCATGCAGGAAAATGTCCCACTGCGCCTCTTCGTTCCAATGCGTATCCGCTGCTAGCGTACGAAAGTCAATGGCAAAATCAGAGACGGTCCGTGTACCCTGACGCAGATCGGCCAATTTCCTGGCCGCATCTCTTCCAACTGCTGATCGATCAAAGACCTTCCTCATCATCGCTGACAGCGCCTCGAAGCTCTGGGTACACGGATCGCCGTTCTCCCACACCGCTGTTCCCCAACGCGCCGCCTTTCCCGTCAGGAGGGACAACACAAATCCTACTTTACTTTCTTCCGTGTTGTAGGTCTGGGGCTGAAGAAAGAAATGGAGAGAGCATTGAGATAGAAATGGTCTACAACATTCTGGATCACCTGCGTATTTCTCTGGCGTAGATAGTTTAGGTTCCTGACGGGACGCGCTCGCGGGTGGTGTAGGAGGAACAGACGGTGCGGGTGGCGCAGTGGGTAGCGTCAGCTGTTGGATCGCCTGGGTGAGCTCGGACACTTTGTCTGTCATGTCCTTCATTCCCCGGCTCAGTTCCTCAATCCGGCTGTCCTGGGTGGTGAATCGATGTATAGCAGCGGAGATGAACTCTTCAAACCGAGCCGGGGATCCTTTACCTGCTGCTTCCATTATGGGCCAGATGATTCTGTGATGACTGTATGTGAATAAACAGGAAGCAAATGCAGGAATGAAATGAAACACAGTTTATTATGAAAATGACACAGATGATACGGATGATCTGATGGGACAGACAAAGGCTGCGGTGACGGATCCTGGTGCTCGTGGGTGAAGTCAGGTGAACGGATGAAACCGGATACACAAACAGGCAAACCTCCACGCGAAGACGAGACCACAGGAACACACGAACACGAGAACACAAGCGAGACATGTAGCGTAATCATCTGGCAGTGAGAAGAGAGAATGAGTGAGTATATATGCCGTCTCCGTAACTATCACCAGCTGGAGCAAAGCAATCACGCGCACCTGCATTCACTCAGATCATTAGTGATCAGACACACACACGCATACTCCAGTCATACGACAACACAACACAGAAAGTCACGATGGACTTATCCTACCGTGACAGGCATACCCATGCCCCATGACATTCAAAATGAGCGAATCTTTCTAAACAAACAATAAAGTTTTTCATTTTGAACATTAGGGACCTAATTTATAAATCTAAAAACACATATAAACATACTCAGAACTAAGAAATTGATTATAATGACAGAAATCCACAGGAAGTGTCCCCATAAACTGAAAGTCTTAAAAAACTGAATGATCCTTTTTCATTGCCAACAGGTTTTGTGACATTGAGGTATAGACGGTTTCAGCAGTAACAACATAAACAAGCGGCTGTCGTGGTCCGCACGTAACTTCCGGTAAACTCCGCTAAGAATAAATAACAACAAAGTTCTTTAAACGTAGTTTATTTATATAACAAGCAAAAAAAAACAAGACATAGATTATAGGCAACCAAAACATTTGTTATTTTCGATGAGGCATTTGTTCAAGAGTTTAGCAACTAGTCAGACCATAAAAAACCCGAAACCGTATCGAGATAGATTAATCTCATTAATAATTCACGCAAAAAACATGATTCACACATACGTAGACAATTTCACATGCATGGAATCTAATTCACATACACAAAAATATATATATTCGCAAAAAAACGATGTACATACACAATATAAAAATACATATTCATAAAATACGTTTCACAAACGAAAAAAAAACTATTCACAAATGTAGAACTGTGTACGAAAAGTTTTACATTTTGAGTTTATCATGACTGTGAATGTACGAATTGTCTGTTTTGTGTGTGAATTGCTTTGAATTCGTGTGTGTGTATTTTGAGACTTTGGTGGCAGCGCTTCTCCAATGTGGGTCACTCATACTCTTTAGCCAATCAGTTGCAAGCTTACCATTCAACCAATCATAACCTGCCAAGAGCGCAGCACTCAAAGAGCTCAGCAATGCACACCTTTTGCGCAATCTGGTTCTCCTGACGTATTTCCGGAAGAATCTTCCAGCGCATTTCGTATCTGAGTGTACTAGCAGCAAAATGCTTTTATATAATTCATTTGAGAGCGATTTATAACTAAAATATATTTATAGCATTATATAGTTAACCATTATAGTAATGGCTTCCAGAAAGTTTAAATATCTACAGCAGAAAGAAAGTAATTAAGCTGAACATTGCTGTGGCCAGTTATGTGAGGACTCCTCAAAGTTCAACTCTGTATGAGTTTCCAAATGTTTTTGTGGATGAAAACATGGATTCACAACATTCGACGTGAGGGATTTAACATCACATCTCATACAAGGATCTGCAGTCATTTTAAAAGTGATGATTTGATCGTGCTATTGTCCCTTAAAGTGTGTCGCTGGCTGAGAAAGGAGCCTTATCCAGTGAACCAAGTATTGCATTTAGTTTTGTTCAGGTATAATATTGACATGTATATAATCAACTTTTATTCATTGTTGCCTGCACTACAGGAATGTAAATATAAAGGACTTTACACATTTGCAATGCAGTAATGTATTTAAATATACTGTTAATTACTTTCATTCAGTGTTGCCTGCACTGCATGAATGTAAACATGGAAATATAAATTACTTCACACATTTGCAATGCAGTAATGTATTTAAATTAGAGGTGGGCATAGATTAATTTTTTTAATCTAGATTAATCTCACTGTAATCTTGAAATTAATCTAGATTAATCTAGATTAAAATGGCTCATTTGAATTCCGCAAAAGGCATTCAGAATATGTGTGATACCCAAATAATGACTAAAAGTAAGTCTTTGAGAATGGGTTTCTCAAGATGAAAATAAATCATGTTCAATAAGATGTACTTGTGTTTACTAACTGTTTATTCAGTTTAACATGAATTTTGAACAGTAGGCCTACATACGAGGTCATGATGAACTGTTTACAGTCAGTAGCTTTGTGTCAATCAGTCAAGCTCTATTTCTCCTTTTTCCACCAGTCACTCAGGCAGACCAGCTTGTTCACATTTTCTGGTGACAAACTAGATCTCCTCTTCTGCACAATATGGCCTGCTAAAGAAAAAAGTCTCTCGCACGGGACAGTTGTGGCAGGAGTCCCCAAGTATTTACGGGCAGTGTGGGCCATCTTACCATAGACAGCAGTGTGCTCCGACCATCACTTCAGTGGACACTCATCTAGACTGGCACTGGGCTCTACCTTGTACCTCTCCACAGTACTGTCTTCTGGTGTCTCCTCATCTGATTCTGAGTCTGATCCTATCAGTAGCAGGGCGGTTTTCTTCTTGGGTGGCTCAGGGTTCTCCTCCCTGAGTGGCTGCAAAGCAGGTTCTTCTTCCTTCACCAACTCACTTAGCTTTGCCCACACTGGCTCCCTCTCTGCTCTGGGCAAGCACTTGAGGTCCTTAAATCATGGATCTAGAGCAGTCGCCACCTTTTATGAATAAAAATTATTATTGTATTGATGAAAATTTCACTTTCCAAATCCAACCTCCATATTTCTTTATGATTAATTAATCTATTCATTGACCGATCTACTGGCTTGACAATCTATAATGGTCAAACAATGCAGTTATCTTCTGGTCAGTCTGACATACCTTAAGCCATTCCAGGTTTATTTTCTCCCTCCGCTGGTTGAGGTCCTTGGTAAAGGCAGCCTTAAATCGCACAATATAGGCAGGATCATCGTCTGAGATCTTCATTGTGTGCTGGAGGTAGGACAGGGCAGGAAGAACCACAGAGCAGGATACATACTTATCCCCACCAAGGAGCTCAGTGATGTACCTAGATAGACAGACAGACAGACAGCAAACAGACAGACAGACACACACACACACACACACACACACACACACACACACACACACACACACACACACACAGCAATAAATAATTAGTGACTGATTCATTTAACTCAGATTACACATTTTTAAAGTTCTTAATCACATTAAATTTAAGGGCACGTGTATGGAAGAAAAATAATGACAAAAGTTTTTGAATTAAAATAGCCTGTTGAATTGTACTACCTGAAAAAAAGCAATGTGTTAACCATACTTGAATTTTAATGCATTGTATTTTTATGTTTTTGAAATTAAACAGCCTGTTGAATTGTACTACCTGAAAAAAATGCATTGTATTAACCGTGCTTGAATTTTAATGCATTGTATTTTTAGGTTTTGCATTTTTAAGGGCTGAAATTCAACATGCGTGTATATTTTCTGTATTAAAAATTCAAAAGTCCACATTCACCTTTTAGATTTCACTTTAAAATATTCGGTCTGTTTAAAACTACAACGTAAAATATTCAGCAGGCAATTTTCAGTCCATTTAAATTCGCGTCCAAAAATTCGCGTCTAAAAATTCAGTCGTACAGATTTCAACATTTAACATCCGGGAACTGCAGGAAAAGCAGTAGAGTACCGAGTATAATCTCATCGGCTGTTAATCGATCTGACCAGCAGGTGGTGCACGTGTTCGCCAAGACTTTGTACATGTAAGATGATTTATCCACTGCAGCAGTGATGTATGTTGGCTTTTATGTTCAGTTTTAGTAAAACAACTGTAATACACTTATACAGAGAGTGTATTGTTTGGTTATGTTATTGACAGGATACTAAACGGTTTTTAATATATAAATTAAATAGAGCCTGCTATTGGCTTCGTTTCTCAAAAGCTAAGTTGATTGTAGATTTTATTGGTGGCAATCTACCTTCTTCTTATGCCTACGAGAAACGAACACGGTTTTGTAATTCGTCACCTCATTTTATAAACCATACTCAGATTATTAAACTGTTCAATTTACAAATCGTGCGCGCGGATTAATAAACCATACGCACAATTAAACAATCTGTGCTCTCAGATTTGCAATCCGTATCCACAAATTCATAAACAATTAATAAACAGTGCACACGCTTTCGCAATGGTTTTGCAAACTGAGTCCACTAACGCAGAGGTCCCCAACCACCGGGTCGTGGACAAGTTGCCACCGGTCACAAGAACATCCTGAAAAAATGTGTATAATAGCTACGTTATAGTTTAATCAGGTGTTTTGTCCTTTACGAGCCAACTTCAAATAACATATCAATCCACTTCTATACAGGGTCGCGCTCCCTCTTTTTTTTTGTTTCTCTCTCTCTCTCTACCAGCGCATCGGCGATCACATTGCTGTCATTAGAGTTGAAGCATACAGTACTTCTAAAACACAATCGATCAAAGAATTGCAAAGGTATGACTTTATGAATAAGTGAAGACGTTCATTTGATATCGCAAATGAAACTAATTGCAGGCTTTTGAAAAACTTAAAAAATTACCCTTAAACTCTAAATTAATTATACTTAAACTCTTTTACTGCAGAAATAATATTTTAACAGATACACTTTTAATGTAAGTTTGAAAGGAACCTAAACAGTCATGTGTCAAACATCAAAAAGCATAAACGCGAGTCCCGTGCCTCCGCGCCCAACCGCAATTCTTCTGGCATCTCTCCTCCTCATCTCCTCCTTCACTGCACATTATCCTTCTGTTCTGTTACTTGAACTTGGGGCTCGAGCCAGACCAAGATTCGAGCTGCCTTCGAGAACAGCAAGCCAAGTTCGTTTACCGTTATTTATTAAGACTAAATGGGCAGGCAAACTCGTGAAAAAATTAAAGTAAAGAAACACAATCCGCCAAAATATGGTTTTACACATCTATAGAAAATATTCTATAAATAAAGCAATTATTAATGTTCCCAAAGGCATGGTTTTTTGTTCTTTACTTTGTTACACATTTCGCAAAGGAGGGTTTTCAGAACTTCTAACAGCAACTTAGCGACCCTACAACCGTCTCCCGAACAACACCCCCCCCCCCCCCCGGTTGCGAATTTTTTTAAGGTTGGGGACCCCTGCACTAACGGATTTGTAGCCCCACCCTCATTTTAGAAATTGCTTCCATGCTTTTATTCCTGCTTTCAGGAATTAATGAAGTTTATACCATGTAAAGCTTGTACTTTCCTAACTGGAAAGTTATTTACATTGACAGCTGGCCCGCCCAATCAGAAATGTAAAAAAATACTACTCTGTATAGTTAGACATGGATACTACTTCATATGGTGTATTTTATCTATTGCATTTATGTTAAAAACATTAAAATTATAAGTAAGCCTGATAACTATTTAAAAATTATTATAAAGAAGTTGAATGTTGCGTTACATTATAGTTCTATAATGAGAAAAATATTCCCGAGAACTTTTTTTGCAAGCAAGTGGAAAACGTATTTTGAATAACAACACGTTATAAATATGTGCTGCGCGCTTTCTTCTCAATAACATGAACACACAACAACTATGACAGTGGGGTAAAAAATAGAAAGAAAGCATCTGATCACAGTGATGTTGTTTGATATAGCCTACCAGCTCTCTAAATCAGCACTATAAGTCACGCCACGTTTATTGCTACACTTTATACAATATAGCCTATTGCTTTTAAGCAACAAATAGCCTATCACAACAACCTAAGCCTACTGTGTAATTGAGATATTAATTTAAGAAATGTAGGCCTATTAAAAGCAGAAAGAATAGGCTGCGGAAATATAGTGGGTTCACTATAATCCACACCACAGACGTTCTTGGTTTGCTTCTTATTTATTAAATAGAGGCAATTGTTTGATTAAACATCGATTAATATTAAGATACAATTTATACAAAACGAAATTCACTGTAAAGAAAGTCTTTCTACAAAACAAACCTATGCAGGGCTCGCAAAATCGCTACCCCGACGTCCCGGGGCTATGGCGAATTCCTGTCGGGCTACAAAAATGTATCTGCGCCCTGCCCGTCGGGCGGAGGAAAAAATATTGTAATGGGTTTGCATTCTCTCAGATTTAGTTAGGTAATTGTATTTTATGTAATTCGGTGTCATCTTGTTAGTTATTACTATCCCCACTAACCCTAACCTAACCCTATCCACCACAAGTGAAACTGTCAGGAAATGAAGTGAAAGCATAACTAAACCCATTATTCCTTTCGTGTTCACGTCTGATATGCGCGCTCCTCGGCTCCGCTCTTTACGAGTAGGCTACCCGCTTGCTCTTATGGTCATCAAAAAGTATATTAAATGTTTATTTATTTGTCATTTCGTTTAACCTCAGAGTCAAACTTTATTCTATCAATTCCCTTTTTCTTTATTTATTTAGTAAGTTAACTTAAATATGTGAAAACGAAAATATATTTTTAGTGATTTGTATGAAGAGAATATGATGTTAGAAGCTTCATTTTATAACACAAAATAGTGACTGCACACTCACTTGCAAAAATTATTTATTATAACCAACGTATCGGCAAATAGCCTTCGTCAAGGTATGTGTTCGCTCAGAGTGAAGCTTCATTTTAAGCATTTGATAGCTTAATTTATTTAAACAGTTTTAATAGGCTATTTTAAAAAGTATTAAGTTTTTTGTGTTCATTTATATTTCTTGTCACTGTGTGCAGGTTCTTTTTTTGTAGGCTATATGACAGCCCAATAATTTGTTTTACCAAAAAGGCTTAATTAATGTCATGTTGCATTACAATTTAAAGTATATCAATAATGTCAAAAATGTGAGGTGCAGTTCGGGTGTGTGTGTATGCTGTTAAATTAGTGTTCTCATCAATACGCTTGCTTACGATTCCTGAAGTTTTGACGAATTTTATAGACTTGTTATAGTTTCTTATTCAAAAGTGACACCCATAGATTCAGGTCCACCCGGACTTAATCCATGCCCACCCATATGTCACGTTCTGCATCCGCCACTGATTCAAAAGTGACACCCATAGATTCAGCCCCACCCGGACTTAATCCATGCCCACCCATATGTCACGTTTTGCATCCGCCACTGTTCTTTACTTTAATTTTTTCACGAGTTTGCCTGCCCATTTAGTCTTAATAAATAATGGTAAACGAACTTGGCTTGCTGTTCTCGAAGGCAGCTCGAATCTTGGTCTGGCTCGAGCCCCAAGTTCAAGTAACAGAACAGAAGGATATTACTGCAGTAAAAGAGTTTAAGTATAATTAATTAAGAGTTTAAGGGTAATTTTTTAAGTTTTTCAAAAGCCTGCAATTAGTTTCATTTTCGATATCAAATGAACGTCTTCATTTATTCATAAAGTCATACCTTTGCAATTCTTTGATCTATTGTGTTTTAGAAGTACTGTATGCTTGAACTCTAATGACAGCAATGTGATCGCCGAGGCGCTGGTAGAGAGAGAGAGAGAGAGAAAGAGAGAGAGAGAGTTTGGTGTAAAATATTTGATAGTGTAATAATGCCCATAGCTCTATATGGTTGTGAGGTTTGGGGTCCACAATGCCTAACAGATTACTCCAAATGGGACAAATATCCAATGGAATCCCTGCATGCTGAATTCTGTAGAAAAATTTTATTAAGAGTTCAGAGAAGAACACCTACTAATGCGTGCAGGGCTGAATTAGGCAGATATCCCCTAATTATACACATCCAAAAACGCTCCCTTAAATTCTGGTCACACTTAAACTCAAGTCCCCCGAACACACTTCAATATGAAGCCCTTAAAACCCAAGAAAAGAGACCTAAAACCAGTCCCATCTGTCAACTGGCTCTAAAACTCCAGACCAGCACTAATGAACGCAAACAAATCACAATAAACCAAATCATTAAAGAAAGTCAAACTTTATATTTGGATCATTGGGATAATGAAAGTAAAAACCAAAGTAAACTAGAATGTTATCGGGCACTTAACAGAAAATACAGTCTGTCAGATTATCTCTCTACAGTTAGAGATGTAAAGCAGAGACGAATCCTCACTAAATACAGACTCAGTGATCACAGTCTGGCAATAGAGAAAGGCCGACATAGACAAACATGGCTCCCAAAAGAAGAGCGAATCTGTGTCCATTGTGACAGTGACGAGATCGAGACAGAGACACACTTTCTCCTTTACTGTGGTAAATATAAAGAGCTTAGAGAAAAACACTTTGACAAAATCTCAAAGCTCATACCAGAGTTTCATAACTCTTCAGATTCAGATCAAATGAAGATGTTACTGGGGGAAGACAGACACCCATCAGCTGCTGCTAAATTCATTTACCAGTTACACACCATCAGAAATAATCTACAGCCCTGATCTTGTACAGTACTTTTATTTTACCTCCCATGTGCCTCCATAAATGTACACTTGTATACTTCATATGTTTATATTTCAAAGTCTACTTTATATTGTAAATATACTCTGATTCTATTTTATTTTGCAGTAGTAGCCTACTTCATCCATCACACAGCACCTTAGCTTAATTGCACCTTAATGTTTGTTAATATTGTGTTATTGTATGTTTCTCGTTTTATGTATAATGCTTTGGCAATATTGTAAGTGACACAATCATGCCAATAAAATTCTTTAAATTGAAAATTAAAATTGAGAGAGAGAGAGACAAAGAAAAAGAGGGAGCGCGACCCTGTATAGAAGTGGATTGATGTGTTATTTGAAGTTGGCTCGTAAAGGACAAAACATCTGATTAAACTATAACGTAGCTATTATACACATTTTTTCAGGATGTTCTTGCGACAGGTGGCAACTTGTCCACTACCCGGTGGTTGGGGACCTCTGCGTTAGTGGACTCAGTTTGCAATACCATTGCTAAAGCGTGTGCACTATTTATTAATTGTTTAAGAATTTGTGGATACGGATTGCAAATCTGAGAGCACAGATTGTTTAATTGTGCGTATGGTTTATTAATCCGCGTGCACGATTTGTAAATTGAACAGTTTAATAATCTGAGTATGGTTTATAAAATGAGATGACGAATTACAAAACCGTGTTCGTTTCTCGTAGGCATAAGAAGAAGGTAGATTGCCACCAATAAAATCTACAATCAACTTAGCTTTTGAGAAACGAAGCCAATAGCAGGCTCTATTTAATTTATATGGCATTTAAAAACCGTTTAGTATCCTGTCAATAACATAACCAAACAATACACTCTCTGTATGAGTGTATTACAGTTGTTTTACTAAAACTGAACATAAAAGCCAACATTCATCACTGCTACAGTGGATAAATCATCTTACATGTACAAAGTCTTGGCGAACACGTGCACCACCTGCTGGTCAGATCGATTAACAGCCGATGAGATTATACTCGGTACTCTACTGCTTTTCCTGCAGTTCCCGGATGTTAAATGTTGAAATCTGTACGACTGAATTTTTGGACTTGAATTTTTGGACTTGAATGTAAATGGACTGAAAATTGCCTGCTGAATATTTTACGTTGTATTTTTAAACAGACCGAATATTTAAAGTGAAATCTAAAAGGTGAATGTGGACTATTGAATTTTTAATACAGAAAATATACACGCATGTTGAATTTCAGCTCTTAAAAATGCAAAACCTAAAAATACATTGCATTAAAATTCAAGTATGGTTAATACAATGCATTTTTTTTCAGGTAGTACAATTCAACAGGCTATTTTAATTCAAAAACATAAAAATACTATGCATTAAAATTCAAGTATGGTTAATACAATGCATTTTTTTTTCAGGTAGTACAATTCAACAGGCTGTTTTAATTCAAAAACATAAAAATACAATGCATTAAAATTCAAGTATGGTTAATACAATGCATTTTTTTTCAGGTAGTACAATTCAACAGGCTATTTTAATTCAAAAACTTTTGTCATTATTTTTCTTCCATACACGTGTTTCTTAAATACAACCTGACATTTAAAAGAACTTGTATGCCAATTCATGAACACGCTATCTTTGTAGACCATACCTGCATGGCTCCAGCAGTTTCTCTAGGTTTGTCAACTTCTCATATTCAGCATCTGTTGGGAGGGTCATCTCGATTTGATCATCTCGAGGGTGGAATTCCACCGTGTTGGAACATCTTGCACGAGTGGCTCCTGAACTTGTCCAAGGGAGGCTTGCTGGACATTCAGCTCGTCTGTGTTGGCCGGACTATGTTTGAAATGTCCGACCACTTTACAGCACTTAGCAAGTACACCATCAAAACCACCTTCCCGAAGTGACATTACAATAGCTCTCTTTACAACATGCGCAACACAGGGAAAATGCTCGAATGGCAGTATCCTCCCTGCTGCCACCATATTAGGAGCACTGTCTGTTCCAATAGTGCTGATTTTGTCAGCTATCCCCTACTGATTAGCGACATCTAGAAACTGCCTGGCACATGCTTCTGCAAAGTGACGCTCCTCTGTTTTCATCACACCTAACGGACAAAGTAGATCAGAATAAGTTCACTGCTAGTAGTAAACAACTAGCAAGCATCAAGATGCAAACATAATGTTGTGGTAATTTGTGGTGTCGTGGTAATTAATAGGCTAAATAATTAAATTATCTAATTTAAAATTAAATAGCGTCGCCTACCTAAAGCGAAGGAGTGAAGTTCCCAGCTGGCATCGATGAGGTGTACAGTAACACCGAGGTAGTTGTCGTTGTTAACCGATGTCCAATGGTCGCCAGTCAATGCTACACACCTCGCCTCTACAATCTTTTCATCTTTTGCGGCTTTCTCTGCGGCGTGCTGGTCATGAATTCTCCTAATAATAGTTCGCCTCACAGGTAGTTTGTAAGATGGGTCACCTGTGGTCGCCTCGAGCCCATCATCTTCAACCACGCTTATGGGTCTGCAGCTGGTGGCAATCCACTGAGCGAGGAGAGTGGTTAGCTTGGCTGAAAGAGCTGCGCTTACGAGCTTGCCACGGTTGCACTTAAACATGGTAGTTTGACGACGTCGACTCTTCACCTGCGCTACATCAGTGCTTGGCCCGGCATCGTCCACATTAGCAAAGGGATGCTTTGCGTTTAGGTGGTACTTGAGACTGGAAGAACTCCTACAGTAAACTAATTCCACATTGCACAATGTGCAAACAACCTTAGTTATGTCGAAGTTTCCATTGGGAAGCTTTTTAAAAATAAATTTTCCCTGAAGCAAACCCGGCGGCTTCGTTGCTGCATCCATGTTTGCACGTCACGTTTGATGAGGCATACACACAGGTTCGAAGACTCATTCTCGCCCCCTAGAGTGCAATTCGGCTAAGTATACATCCGCGCTAAAATATCAAGGTGAAACTCATCATAGCTTGCGTAATATAGACCCAGCTCCCAACCCAATTTCGAGAATAGATTAACGGCGATACTTTTGTTATCGCGCGATAGGAGTCTCACGTTAAAGCAGCACGTTAACGCCGATAACGGCCCACCCCTAATTTAAATATACTGTAAATAACTTTAATACAGTGTTGCCTGCACTGCACGAATGTAAACATATAATGTAAATGACTTTGAACATTTGCAATGCAGTAATGTATTTAAATATAGTGTAAATAACTTTAATACAGGGTTGCCTGCACTACATGAATGTAAACATGCAAATATAAATGACTTCACACATTTGCAATGCAGTAATGTATTTAAATATAGTGTAAATAACTTTAATACAGGGTTGCCTGCACTACATGAATGTAAACATGTAAATATAAATGACTTCACACATCTGCAATGCAGTAATGTATTTAAATATAGTGTAAATAACTTTAATACAGGGTTGCCTGCACTGCATGAATGTAAACATGTAAATATAAATGACTTTGAACTAGGGCTGTCACATTTGTGAAAAAATCATTTTCGATTTTTAATATATAAGTGTTCATTGAATCGATTGCAAAATCGATTTTCCATGTCTAAAAAAGACGTTTCCATTTTCAACGCCAAATAACAGACAAATGTAAAGAGAGCGCCTGAAACGCACAAGTCAGCAATATTTCTTATTCATTGTCATTAAGTTTCGTGCAGAATAAAAAACAGCAACAGTAGTGCAACATTCTCTAAAAAAATATGCAGAGTGGACTGCTGCCATAAATGAAAAAAATTACTGCGGGCTTCAACCGGCTGCTTTTATGATTTAGGCAATTCAAAAATTATTTTAAATAATGATTCGATCCATTTCAAACAACTCTTCAAAAATGAAACTTTAAATAGACTTACTTGAAGTTGAGAACATGCTGTGCATTTTTTTATTAAACGTAACCGACACTTAGGCGGCACTAGGCAGGCATAATGAAATGCGCAAAAAGAATAGGGCCATTACAAATTATTGGTCAGGAAAACAAGTTGATCAACATTTTAGGGGTCAAGAGCAGAGCGCTTTTCATTCACTACAGTGTTTCCTCTAGGATTTTTTTTCAGCTGTGGCGGCAGGGGGCGCCCATGATGATTATAAATGTAGGCCTACATTATTTTTTTAAAATGTAGAATATAGGCTACAGTAAACTAACATGTATTTTTTTTATAATTTTCATGCTGTCATTTACTTTTCCTTATATTTATAGCATATTGCTTTTCTATGTTTTGATCTAAACTGTATTTTCTTAAAAAAAAAACGTTACATAGCTACTTACGTATAGTTCGGATATTTCATTGTAGTTTTAATGTAGTGTGCATTGCAAGTTCGTCCTCGTGTTTATGGAAGCATATGGGTAGCATAATTCAATTAAGAATGTAATATGCAATATGACAATGCAATATGTAAAATCACAATGCATTTCTGTATTTAAGTTTACATTTTCCATGCATGTATGTGCAATCCTTGGTGCAAAATAGAAATGAAAATGTAATACTTTAATTTACATTTTCCATTTTCTACAGCCCTGTTTTAAATACATATTTTAATGCTATAGAAGTTGCAAAATTGAAATGGAAATGTATTGCCCGAACTGATATAATGTGTTTCACATTGTCAAGCAAAAACTGTAGCAAAATTATCATTTAAATGTAAATTTCCCTAAATGCATTTTGTTGCCTTTTTATCATCCGCCTCGGCTATCGTGACGGTAGTTGTAACAGTTCACTCGGGTTTGTTTACACGCAGTGATGAGCAGACAACGTTGTTCCGAAGCACATTTTTTTTATTTCCAACGAAAAAGTCTCCATCGTTTTCTTATCAGGTTAACATCATCTGAACACCCGGGTGGCAGGGCAAAACTTGCAAATAAAATTGAAATAAGCATGAAAACAGCTCGTATTTTCCCTCTGTGTATCACTATCAACAACGCACATGCGAACACAGCGCTCCCCGACTACATTACCCAGAGTTCAGCACGGTCTGCACTACAAGCCCCACATTCTTAAAGAGACAATACCATTTTCCCGTAACACTACCCCCACTCTGGATGGTGATTAAATTTTAACACCACTCCAGTACCACTACATGACTGGCTTACACAAACATTGCATTTTCACAAGAACATTTTTATAACAGTTTCACAGTGCAAATAACAGGTAGAAATGCATTCAACACATTATCTTCCCCCTTTAGTCCTTATAAGTATAATTCCTTATATGAAGCATATATTCCACGAACTCCATATTGAAATTTTTCTTTTCCTTTTGAAAAACAATTAAACCCAACAAGGTGGGCAAACAGTCCATAAGGTGGGGAGTTAGCATGGTGCCTTCTGGGGGGGGGCGCAAAAACAAAGTCCCTTTTACACAGTCCATTTTAAAGTGCATTAATCCGCTGTGGGTACAGTGCTTTTAATTCCATGAGGAAGAAGCTCTGGTTCTTTAGGTGTGTATTTACCTGAAAAAAAAAGAGTCAACAACAATACAATGCATGAAAGTCACTGCAACGTATACCAAGAAAATAGTGCAAGTTTACAAATTCAGCTTATTCTCTTAGATTAGTACATAACAACTAGAACCACCCGGGTAACATAAGAACACATTCAACATTTGACAGGTTTGTTTGAACAACATTCATATGCTTCAGTCTTTTTTTTTTTTTAACAATAGAACTGTGCATTGTAAACAAAGAGTATCTTTCCTTTCTTTTCAATTATTTAGCTCAGTTAGTCCATTCACCAAGCCGCTTTGGTGGTCTCTTAATTCGTTGCGGCCTTCCCCCCGCTTGGCCGTAAACAGTCCCTGTTATAATTTGTGGCACCATGCTACCCCCACTGCACTGAACATCCTCAATCTCAGGTGTTGTTGTCGGCAGACAACAGGTTTTATCAAGAGTGAATGTTTCATCCTGGCTACTGCTGTCCAAAAGTTCCCCAGAGAAGAGACTGTTTAGGTTCAGGTCAAGACTGTTGGGATCATTTTCCAAACTGGGAGGGGAAACTTCTAGAGGCTGCCAGTATTCTGAGTCTTTGAACACCCAGCTGTTCTCCAGTGGCTGCCGGGAATGGTATGGTTTGAGCTTATCATGATGGACAACTTTCACTTTGGCTTTTGGACTTTTCTGAATCCGGTACACCAGATCGTCCAGGTGCCCCAGGACGAAGTAAGGACCCTCATATGATGGAAGAAACTTTCTGATCCTGTTCTTCACTCGTTTAGTTCCCTTTATAAGGTACCACACAGCATCACCAATCTTATATTGTGTCCTGGCAGCTGTCTTATCATACTGCTTTTTAGCACGCTCCACAGAGTGACCCAGTGCATCTCTGGCAATTTGGTGTGCCAGCTCCAGCCTTTCCTTCAGATGGGCAACATATTGAGGGGGCGTCTGACCAGAGACTTCATTTGGGGGCATTCCTGCTACAAGGTCAATGGGTTCTGTTAACTCTCGACCAAAGAGCATCATGTTTGGTGTAAACCCCGTTGCACTGTGGCGAGTAGCTCGGTAAGCCATCATGGCATAGGGAATCATGAGATCCCATTCCCAGTGACAACGTTCCGAAGTAGTAGCCAGGATCTTTTGAAGGGTGGCATTAAACCGTTCGACTTGCCCGTCAGATTGCGGGCGAAAAGGTGTCGTCCGCGTCTTTTCAATTTCCAGCAAGTTGCACATAGCTTGAAAAACCTCAGACTCAAAGTTAGACCCTTGGTCACTATGCAGTGTCATTGGTGCTCCATAGCGACACACCCATTCTGCCACTATGGTTTCGGCTACAGTGACAGCCCGGTCATCAGGAAGGGGGTAGGCTTCCACCCACTTGGTGAAATAATCCTGTACAACAAGAATGTAACGGTTAAAACGCTCCGTCTCATTCATAGGACCCATCAGATCAGCAGCGATCCTTTCCATGGGAGCCCCCACTCTTACTGTGCCCATTGGTGCTTGAGGTTTTTTTGTTGGTCGAGCTTTGGCTGCACAACTGGTGCAGGTTCGACACCAGAGCGTCACATCTTCCCGCATCTTATACCAGTAGTATCTGGTCTGTAACCTGGACAGTGTTCGTTCCACTCCAAAATGTCCGCCCACAGGTCCATCGTGCATATGGTGCATGACATTTTTATGAAAAACTCGTGGCAAAATGATTTGCGGATAGAATTCAGGGCCTTCCATGAGATAGAACCGGCGTACTAGGATATTATCTTTTAGATACAGTCGTTTCCACTGGCTCCAGTATGCTTTTGTCGCTGGTCCATAGGGCGACACCTTTTCCCAGGAGGGGCGTTCTTCTCCTTCCTCCATCCACCTTTTAATAGGTGCTAGGTCTGCATCAGTAGCCTGGGCAGAGCGCAACTCTTCAGGAGTCCACCCGAAAGACAGAGCGGCACCGACGGTACTGATGGGTTGTATTACCCCCACTGGACAAAACTGCGGGGTCGAGGATACAGGTGTATGGTCTTCAGGGCTACTGCCCAAGTTGCATTGCACGGCCTGGTGGCAGAGCGGTGGATTAACAGAATAGGGCTCTTTTAGATTGCAAGGGCAGGTTGAGCGGCAAGGCCTTCTCGACAGCACGTCTGCATTCTCGTGATGGCGCCCAGGACGATGCACCACCTTAAAGTCGTATTCTCCCAGCTTCTCTAGCCACCGTGCTAATTGCCCCTCTGGTTCTTTCATTCTCATAAGCCACTGTAGGCTGCTATGGTCTGTGCGTACGACAAAAGGTCTGCCGAGAAGGTACTGGCGAAAACGTGATGTGAACTCCACAACAGCCAAAAGCTCTCTCCTGGTGGTGCAATAATTTCTCTCTGTTGGTGTTAAACTTCGGCTACCGTATGCTAGCACCCGCTCTTCTCCATGCTGGAGTTGAGATAGCACCGCCCCAATTCCAAAGTTGCTGGCATCAGTGTCAAGAATTAAGTCACCGCTATCCATGGGGTAGCTCAACACAGGAGCAGTGGTGAGTAGCTCTTTAAGCCTGTCAAAAGCTTTTTGGTGTTCAGAGGCCCAGTGAAACCTGGCATTTTTCTTTAGGAGGTTGTGAAGGGGTTTAGCGATTGTTGCAAAGTCTTTAACAAATCGTCTGTAATATGATGCAAGACCTACAAACTGTCGAACCTCATTGACCCCTGTGGGTTGTGGCCATTCTTTAATTTTCTGTACCTTCTGTGGATCGGTGGCAATGCCCTGCTCTGAAACGATGTGTCCTAGGTAGGCTACTTGGCGGCGGAAGAGACAACACTTGGAAGGTTTGAGTTTTAAGTTAGCTTGGCGTAGCCTTTCAAAAACCTGCGCCAGCCGTTGGAGCATTTCCTTCACATCCCTTCCCAACACTATAATATCATCCAGATAGACTAAGCATGTTTCCCACTGCATTCCAGCTAGGACACGATCCATTAGGCGTTGAAACGTCGCTGGGGCGTTGCAAAGCCCAAAGGGCATGACGTTCCATTCAAATAGTCCCTTCCTGCTACAGAATGCAGCGACTCGCTTAGCCTCTGGAGTTAGCTCCACCTGCCAATAACCTGACGTTAAATCCAGGGTGCTGAACCATTTTGCTGTTGATAATGTGTCCAGCGTGTCCTGAATTCGTGGGAGTGGGTAGGCGTCTTTAATTGTGCGCTCGTTTAGAGCTCGATAGTCCACACATAGCCGATATGTTTGGTCTTTCTTTTGCACCATTACGATTGGTGAAGCCCAGCTGCTGTTGCTAGGAGAGGCTACACCAGCATCAAGATTCTGCTGAATCTGTCGGTCAGCATCTCTCTGCTTCTCAAACGCCATTCTACGAGAGGGCTGTTTTATAGGTGGACCCGGCCGGGTCTGAATGTCGTGCTGGACCACGTTTGTATGACCAAGGTCTGTTGGCCCACAGGAGAAAACATCACCATAGGCGATGAGAAGCTCCGCCAGATCGTGCTGTTCTGTCCCCTTCAGATCTGTTGTGCTCTCTGCATAAAGCGACTGTAAATGACTCGGGACAGTCGTGCGGAGAAGGCCTGCAGGCGACACTGATGAGGTGGTAGCCTGCATTACCTCTGCTGGCTGTAGAACACCAGCAACGACTCCCTTTTTTACCTTCACATTCGCAGGGCCGGGGTTATAAAGCCTGATGGGAATCTGATTATCTGACTGGGCCTCGACTACGATCCTCGCCACAAGCACCTGATGCCTTTCCATGAAGCCTTTGGTTGGACTCAGCAGCACATCGCCCCTCACGTGTTGTCTGAAATGTGCATTGCCCGGCACGATATATTCACGTCCCGCTTCCAGAACAGTTGTGCGTGTTATCCGCACTACGTGCACTTTAGGTTTATTCTTTGGAGTGAAGTAAGGTATTTGCTCGCCAAAAAGTATGATTTTCTGACGGCCAAAGTCAAGACGTGCTCTGGCTTGTTCTAGGAACGGATGTCCAAGAATGGCCTCTGTGTCCTCCATTACATCTACAACAATAAAGTTGACACTGACTGTGTGAGTTCCTATCTGTACGGGGACGTCGACTTCACCGAGAACATCAACATTCATAGAGCTTATTCCCTGCAGGGCCTGTATGGTTGATAGCTGAAGTGGTGGTCTGACATCAGCTGTAATGGTCTCGTAGCAACGGCGAGGTAATACGTTTCTCCGAGCGCCGCTATCCAAAAGAGCACATATTTCCATGTTATACAGCAGTGCATATATACACATTTCAGGGCCACTGCCTTTTACTCTGAGAACTTCAGATGTCGGTTGAGTTTCTGAATGCTGTGGTAAGGCTGGAGTTATGTGCTGCAGGTTAAGCCTAGGTGAAGGACAGTCCCGTCTCATATGGCCAATGCCCTGGCAATTGTGACAGATAATTTCTTCCCAATTAATTTTCCCTCGCTTAGAGAGTTTTTGTGGTCGGGGCTTTAACTGTGGTCTCGGGTGTTTTGGTCTCCAGTCTGTGTGTGAATGAACTGAATTTTCCTCTTCATTTTCATTTTGTTCAGGGCATTCCCAGATTGCAGCCGCTCTAGTTCTACGTTCTGTATATCTTACTGCAGACTGCATGAGTTGTGTTACACTAGCGGCTGTGCGGCGTGTGGTTTCATACCTGTGTGCAATCTCATAGGCGCGAGCCAGTGTGCGCGGATGCTCTTCCAACAGTCTCTGTACAATATCAGCATCTCCCATAGCATTAGTAAACACCTCAACACTGATAGAATCCTGCTCCTTCTCAGTACGATCTGCATAGACAATGGAGACTTTTTCATATATGTCATCTCTTAGCACATGAAGTGGCTCACCTGCTCTGCGAACCCTCTGTCTCAGCTCTATTCCAATAGCAGCAGCATGTTCTGATGATGGGCCATAAGCAGCTTCCATTTCCTCCACTATGCGAGCGTAATTCCATCGACCTGATCTGGGGTTTTTGTGAATCACAGCTCCTGCTGCACCTACTAAACAAAACCTCATCTGCACAGTCATTGTTCTATCAGACCAGTGATTAGCTCTGGCGCAATCTTCAAAGCGGTTTAGAAACTCTCTCCATGAAGTGGAGCCATCAAACTGACCTGGTCGAAGCGTGGGAATTCTCTCTTTTAATGTACTGCATTCCCCCTCACTGTCTGATGACAGATCACAGAACATCTGGTGATTTTTCTTTCTACACATTCTGGGTCTATGCTTAGGGAGACAATGTTCATCATCATTTAAATACACACCATCACTTTCAACATCATGTACATAATGCTGAGCTGCAGAGGTAGCATGTTGGCAGAGTTTGTGATACATTTTTGGTGTGTCTTGAAATGTAAGTTTATCTGTTTGCTCTTTGCTTCCAGCATGTTGGAAGTTTGAGTTTGCTGGCGTGCTCGCATAGCAAAGTGTGTCAAATCCACTATCCTGTATAACCTCATTTTCCATCACACTTTTAAAAGGGTTAGTTTCTCTTACTGTTTGTTGTGATCCAGATGGATTATAAGAATGTGAGGGCATTGTGACTGCAACTGGCTGCGTGCATGCTGTGTGTTTATAATCCTGCTTAAATGGATTTTTATTAACAGTGTTTAATGTTTGAGCATCCAGTTCATTTAGCCAGTCCACAAATGAAATCGGCGTTCGTTTCTTGTCATGCTCTGTTGACATTGTAGGACTCACGTAGCCACTCGTATTTACATGGAAGAATTTCTTCATCTTTTCACTATATGACAGAACAACTTCGTCTTGACGATCAAAAATGTCCATATAACTCACCACCTGCGAGATCCCGGACGGTGCCCCCAATGTTGCCTTTTTATCATCCGCCTCGGCTATCGTGACGGTAGTTGTAACAGTTCACTCGGGTTTGTTTACACGCAGTGATGAGCAGACAACGTTGTTCCGAAGCACATTTTTATTTCCAACGAAACAGTCTCCATCGTTTTCTTATCAGGTTAACATCATCTGAACACCCGGGTGGCAGGGCAAAACTTGCAAATAAAATTGAAATAAGCATGAAAACAGCTCGTATTTTCCCTCTGTGTATCACTATCAACAACGCACATGCGAACACAGCGCTCCCCGACTACATTACCCAGAGTTCAGCACGGTCTGCACTACAAGCCCCACATTCTTAAAGAGACAATACCATTTTCCCGTAACAATTTACATTTACGGGTGGGAAACTTGGGATTGCATTTTCATTGTCAAAAAGCGCGATGGATGTAGCAAAATTCTACACGGATTTAAAAATGCATTCCGAGCCAAAAGCATTGACATTCCAATATACTTTTTCGACACCATCAAAATGCATTATCAGAAATGGACTGGCATTTGAATAATTGCTCATTCAAACTGGGTAGCAAAATGGTGATTTAAATGTATTTAGTTTGAAATGCATTGACACTCACAGTCAAGACGTCGAAACATTACATTTCCATGAAACCCCCGCGATGGCTGTAGCAAAATTCAATGTGGATTTGAAAATGCATTTCGGCCGACCACCCCCCCGCCGGTCAATCGTCGCGTCATACAGCATCCTGTCACGTGTCGTGTATTGACTTTGAGGTGTTGGAGAAATGGTGGATGCGGCCGCAGAGCTTATTGCAGCGTTACATTCATTGGCAAATGAAGTGGAGCAAGCAGAAATAAATGGCAATGTTTCCGAAGAATATTACGAATCTACACGCGATATAACTACTACTTTATTAGAACGTCTCGGAGAGTTGTCTGCCTTATCAGATGTTGACACCAATTTGGCATCTGACCGCTTAAGAATGGCGGCGGAACGGTTATCATTAGCTCGGGTTAGGGGAGTGGGAAGACCGTCCGTGGAAATCCCTGGCGAAGCCATAGAGGGATATCTTACTTATGGTTTAACAGTTAAAGACATTGCGACCTTGTATGGTGTGAGTCGATGGACAGTGCTTCGAAGAATGAAACTGTACGAACTGAGGTAACGTTAAGCAACAATGTCATTTTTTTGAAATTTTTTTTACATTTGTACGTTACCCATATGTAAACAAAGTGTATACTTTATATATTTGCTGTAACATTAGACGGTTTACGTGCGTTGTCGCGTTATGCAGCTGTCCCAAAGTGAACATCCTTTCTGTGTTTATTTATCAGTCTGGCTAGTGCTTAAACTGATCTCTGAAACAAATACTTAGACAAAAAAGGAAAAAGTTTCGGTTTGCTAAAGACGAGGGGAGACGACGAGCATGGATCACAACTGTGCGCTAAGCAAAAATTTAAAGGGGCAGTGAATCAAAAATTGAATTTTAACTTGATATTCTGTTATGTAATAGGTCATCATACTTAAATGAACATCCTGCAAGCTCGAGAACTGAAAACGTCCTCCTTACTGAAAAATAACAGTTTTTGGCACCAAGCCCTTAAAACAGTCGATTCAGGAATGTGCTGAAATATGACGTCAGATTACAATTTAAACACCTCCCCAAACCCAAAATATAATAGGTGTGTTCGAGATCATCCGGCGCTGCGCAGACCGATCGGCGAGGTTTGCCGCTTGCAGTCGAGGGAGGAACTGAAGACGGAGCCTTCAAGCCGGACACCTGCTGCTTGCTGTAGTGACGTGTGCGCCGTGTTTCCTTGTTTTTAATCGCAAATTAAGTGAATTAGATGCTGAATTTGATAAAAACAAACCTTTTAATAAAAAGTTGCAACCAGAAACATTTTATATCGAATATTTTAATTGCTGTTCATACTGTATACCTGAAAATAACGAGAAACAAGCCTATATTATTAAAATACCAATAGAGTTTGTTATTTTCATTTTTATTTTATTACACGACACAATATAACATATTTAAGCATATTAAAGTGTTTTTTCCTGTTTTAAAACATGAATTTATAATGTTTATTAGTGGAACTAAAGGTTGGAATAAACTTGAAACGCACGTGATCGTTGTCATCAGTGAGGCGACCAATCACGTAAAGCTGTTACGTCATCACAACTCCGTGCAGCCGCTCTGGAGAAGCTGCACCGGCTGAGCTAGCCGGCTACTCTTGAAACGCTCTCGCGGTACTTAAAAACCATATGACACAGTCACGTGCCTGGAGCGTAGGGGTGGCACGGTTCACAAAACCCTCGGTTCGGTTCGTATCACGGTTCTATGGTCACGGTTCTCGGTTCAGTACGGTTCTTGTTGTTATTTTTTCTTTAAATTTTTAACACTCCAGAAATGTATTATCTTATTAATGTATTAATTATCCATAATTTAGGATACAGTATTAAAAAAAAGTTATATCATGTAATCATGCACAAACTGAATTTGACTTTAAGCACATTATTGGGACCATCCCTGAGGAAAGCCAGGTGAGATTTTGAAACAGCAAAAGGGAAGACATTGATGATTTCAACATGCTTTTCATTTATTTGGCAAAAAAGAGAATGTGTATTTCCATCTACATGAACTTTATCTGGATTTTTAGCACACAAAGATAACTTGCATTTATTAAAATGCCAACTTCAGTTTAGCTCTTAGATTTATCACTGAGAGGCTGCTTTAATACTGCAGAGCGTATGTGGACGAGAGAGAAACATAACCTTTACACTTGTAATATTTAAATCCGTCTCTTTTGTCCACTTTTGACTACTTCTGTCCTGATTACTTTGAGGGGAAATTTCTGAAATAAGATCGCGCAACTTTCACACGCTAGCAAAATGAAACTACGCGGAAATCAGCAGCTTTAATTTTATCAATGAAAGGCTAAAAATAGCGCTAAAGACGTAAAACAGTACCTCAGATTAGATAAATGGTCGGAGAGAAGGCGGTCTCCTGTAGCTGTTCCAGCACATTCAACCCATAGACTGCAGTTCAATCTATTGTTTTATTTCCGCTGTCATCATAGGTAACATGAAATAAAAATATGTTTCCACACACCAAACTTATACGACGCTGGCGCATCCTCCAACTGCGGGCAGACTTCCTTTTCTCTCCCACTTGCCATTTCTACACGTAACATAACCTGCAGTACTTATACTCCAAACCAGTCACCTCTTCTTTCGCGCGAAAGGGAAATACGCTATCTGAGGTCACATAAAGGGCATGAGACTACATTGCGCATGCCATGAACCGTTGAAACGTGCGGTACACACGCGCTCCGAACCGAGACAAGCGAACCGAACGGTTCGGATTTTTTTCATGGACCGTGCCACCCCTACTGGAGCGCCAGCTGAAGTCGGACAAAATTACTAACCGGAATGCACTGCTTCAAGTCAGCCGCCGATCGGTCTGCGCAGCGTTGCATGAAGTCGAACACACCTATTGAATACTTTTGTAGCCCCACCCACAGCTTCGCATGACAGGGCTGCACGATAAATCGCACGCGATACCACGCACATCTTGTCAGTAATGCCGGTTCCTTGATTAGTAGTAAATCGGCATCAGCTGTTTTCAGATGGAGCCACATTTACTACACAGAGCCGTAGTACCCTGACAAGCTGGGCCATATTGCAGGCCATACGTCTGCAATAATTAATGCGAAATTGCCCCGATTGTCAGGGAACTACGGCTGTGTGTAGTAAATGCCGCTTCATCTGAAAACAGCTGATGGTGATTTACTACTAATCAAGGAACCGGCATTACTGACCAGATGCGCGTGACAATCACATGCGATTTATCGTGCAGCCCTAGCGTGACACGTGTGGGCCAGGGTCAAAGCAAACCATGCAGTGTCTCAACCATCAGTGTCTTTAAAGATTGCCAAATGAAACCAATGACTTTTAAATACATTTTTCCTAAGAGACTTTTATTTTGATGCAGTGATCTGTTATAACAGGTGGCGAACATCGGTCCTGGAGAGCCGCAGCCCTGCAGTTTTTAGCTCCAACCCTGATTAAACCTCACCTGTCTGAAGGTTTCTAGTAACTCTTTAGACCTTGATTACCTGTTCAGGTGTGTTTGATTAGAGCTGGAGCTAAACTCTGCAGGACTGCGGCTCTCCAGGACCGACGTTCGCCACCCATATGTTATAAAAACGGATGATGGATAACCTTAACTCGGAGGCTCAGAACATAACATTAGGAATACGTGGTTAAAGTTTGTTTTTAAAAACTAAAAAAGACTGTGCTCACGGGAATTGAAAGAATACAATATGATTTGCTATTAACAGATGCTTAAAAACAAGAATGTTGCTTATTTGAAATCCATGTTTAATTTGTGCATTTCAGTTTATTATTTTGAGTATTTCTTTATTTTTATTAGCAAGAATTCCATGAGAAGATATACTTAAATGGTTGCTGAAAACTGAGGGGTGTTCTCACATTTGTAAGATGCGGTATAGTAATTTGATAAACTATACTAAATATTGCAGTATGCTTCAGAATTTTGTTAGAGAAAGATTCCATAACCTTACATTGTGATGTGACTTAAATAATTGAGAATCTTCACAAATGCCTGTTTATAGGGTATTTACAAGATTCTTTTCAATTGTTGTTTACCTTATCTACAGAGGTCAAGATGTGTACTCTCGTATTGACAACACAGAACTGGACAGTTTGGTCATGGAAATTCAAAGGGAGCACCCACGGTGTGGATATCGTATGATGAGGGCTTTTCTCCAAGCACGTGGACATTTGATTCAGTGTAAGTTTGACCTGTAAGACCTATGGCAGACTTAGATTGTCTATAGGTGCACTAGATCATTGTTTATCAACTCCAGTCCTTGCAACCCCATCCCAAAACTTTTTTGTTGTCTCTTTATATAAACAATGGAAACTTCAACCAAACAGTCCTCTGGCATTAAATTCTTGCGCTTATTCATGTGGGTGCGCAAAACAAACAGTGCATGACATTGCAGTATCACAAGAACGATTTGAAAGCATACCGATCTGCTGCTGAAGTAGAATAATCCTGTTTTCCTTATTTACACACCAACAAGCTGATGAGTTGAATCAGGCATTTTTATAGGGAGACGTCTAAAACATTTTTGGAGAAGGGTCAGGGGACTGCAGTTAAAAAAGGCTGCACTAGCCTTTGAATAGTTTAATTTTGATTACTATACATTAGACATTTATAGTTTGAACAAAAACATGAGTCACACAGATGTGTTTGTGTCCTTTTGAAAGTTCAATAAAGCCAATTCACTACAATCCAATACACCAGTGTTTCCCAACCAGGCGGTCAGGGCACACAGGGGGGGCCTCAGCAGATTTTCAAGGGGGCCTCATGATGATTTAAAATTGTTAAATATAAACAAGCATTAAAATTTTTGCATTGTTGTGGGCAACGAGGGGGCCTTGAAGTGAAAAAGGTTGGGAACCACTGCAATACACTATCCAGTCACAATCCATCCACTATTGTTGTAAACAACCAAATCCTTAACAGTATTAAAAAAATTCTCTGTTTAGGTTCTGAAGAACAAACAAGCCAATGGGATTTGAAAAATACATTGTAAGAAAATTGTAACAAATGTTTTTCTTAATTTATAAACTTAACTAAAGACCTTGTAGTTAGAAAAGATAATGCATGATGATGTTAAAATGTCAAAAATTGAGGAGTTCAAATGCTTGTTTTTGTAAATGAGTATTATTAATAGACTCTTTATGGATTCTGCCAAACAAACCAGTATTTCTGAATGACTTGTGGATTTAAAGCGAAAGAATTTGATTAACCTATAATACGTTCTGAGAGCTTTCGGTTAAAATCACCTAATTTTTGAAGGAGGGCTTTTGCATTTGAGCTGTTCAATTAGCGACTTCTGTTTTATTGATCTCAGTAAATCTCTTTTTTTTAAATATTGTATATTACATTAAGCAACAGAGATTTCATCCAACCCCTATTTATTCAAGGCAAATAAATGCAATCATCTCATCATCTGAAGTTTATAGGGTACGTGAATCCTTACAAAGAGTGGACCCAGAGGGAACGCAGCTTCGAGCCCTGGCAAACCGCACGCTTCATCGCAGACAGTACTCCGTTCCTGGTCCGAATTCAATGTGGCATATAGATGGAAATCATAAATTGATACGGTAATTATTTTAATCATTTGATGCAACACTTATCTACCACCTAGTTTTTTTTATTTCTTTCAAAAGATATTTGAAGTGTCATGCTGTTTCCTAAATTATATGGAACAAAATATTTAAAATGCTTAATTACACAGTGCTCTATACTACTTTATTCTGGTCAGTTACAACATTCTTGAGGTTTGTTGTGACAGGAGCTTCCAGGGTGAATACAGACAAACATGAGGTACACATTTTACAGTGGTTTTTAGGATTTACACAGCAAAAAGAGATAAAACGATATAAAGTAGAAAATATATTTAAATAATATATGGTACAGTAATAGAAATACAGAACTTGTTTTTATGAATATAAATATTAGTTTTTTGTACAGCTATATTATTTCCAGGTGATATTTACAATGTTTTTCTACATTTCAGGATGTTTTTTCAGATGCACGATTTTCTGTCTTATGTAGAAATTCACAGTCAGTGTATATTAGTTGTATATACAAAGTTATGGGAGCTTAAATTGCTCAGACTCTCACTATAGGTTGAGGGAAAACGATTCTTGTGCCTGACTGTTCTGGTGCTTGGAAGTCATTGCCTAATAGTTACAGCTTGTAACCCAAAGGTTAGAGTCTCACAACTGTCTGGTTGTGAGCCCTTCATCAACGCATGTTACCCACCGTTGCTCCCTGGCTGCTGCAGTGATAGCTGCCCTCTGCTCCATGTGTGTGTTTACAGTTTGCTCTGCTTGTTCACTATTCACTGGGATGGGTTAAATGCAGAGGTCACAATATTGGTTTTCGTTCTTGACATTCACATCACTTTTATCTTTAATGCTGGCGCCAGTTCTTATCAGAAATAAACTAATTTAGAATTATGCAAGACCCCTCTGCTTCGTGTAGGGGCCCTGATCACCCTGTCTGGGTTATTTTTTTTCAATAACTTGGTAGATATACATTTTCCATTGACCATTATGTAACCAAAACTGAGTTTAGCAAAAAGCTATCAAGAAAGTCATGGAAATTTTCTAGTCAAAAATCTAGTTCACGATTTGTGTTGTTTTCTCTTGTCTCAAATCAGCTGGCGATTCGTGATTCACGGAGGCATTGATGGTTTTAGTCGTCTTATTGTCTTTCTGAATGCTGCTACCAACAACAGTGCCACTACTGTGCTGGATGCGTTTCTTGGTGCTGTTAGGCAATATGGATTGCCTTCTCGTGTTCGCTCTGATAAAGGAGGAGAAAACGTTGAGGTGGCACAGTTCATGATACAGAATCGTGGTGAAAACCGCAATTCTCACATTACAGGAAGAAGTGTTCATAATCAACGGTAAAAAAAAATTACTTCTATGATTTAAGATAATCAAGAGACAATAAGCTCAATTGTCATTTTTACCCATAGCAAGTTTTTTTTTAGCCACATAAAGAGCATGTGTACAACCTAGCGTGGAAGACATGCAAAATTGTGTATTTTATTGTTGTTGCATTCAAATAATTAAAAAATAGTGCCGGCCAGTAAAATATGGCTGTGGTAACAGACGAGAATAATTGTAAACATATATACACATATTTTAGCAGTGTGAGAGAGAGACTGTAGCACTGGCTGTTGCATGTTGTGTAAATAAAATTAACCATTAGGCCACAGCTGCCCGCCCAAAATAAAGGAAAACATCACCATTTTTCAATATTTTACTATGTTCTTACCTCAACTTAGATTAATTAATACATCCCTATCTTTTTTCAATGCGTGCACTTTTAATCTTACCACAGTGTTTCGTGAATGTGTTATAATTTAGCCTAGCTTCATTAATTCCTATGGATCCAAACAGGGATGAATTTAGAAGCCAACAAACACCATGTTTTCCCTATATAAAGACTGTTATATGAGTAGTTACACGAGTAAGTCTGGTGGCACAAAATAAAACTTTTGTTTGGATGCTAAAATAATGAATGCGGTTTAGCTAAATCATAACACATTCATGAGGCGCTGTACAAAGATTAAAAGTGCATGCATTGAAAAAAGTTAGGTATGCATTAATACGTTGAGGTAAAAACATAGTAAAATGTTGAAAAACAGTGTTTTCCTTTAAAGTTAAAATGTAGTTAAAAGCTTACATTTCCCCTACAACTGACAGTAAAAACTCTCACAGTAATTATGATGCTCTTCAACTCCACCTTGTTAAAGTTAAAATTTAAATGAACACAGGACAGACAGGGTCTATATTAAAAAGGATATGGATTGTTTATCTATTGTTTTTTGGCTTTTTAGGATTGAACGTCTTTGGCGGGATGTGTACACACAAGTCCTTGATTTGTTCCACACACTGTTTTACCATTTTGAAGAAAATGGAATGTTGAATCCTATGAGATCCACCTTTTTGCACTACACTGGACATTTCTCCCCCAATTACAGCATCAACTGAACACTTTCAAAGATGCATGGAACTTTCACAGACTGAGAACAGAGAACAGCCGGTCTCCTTATCAACTTTGGCTGCTAAATAGACATGCTGAGGATGATCCAGAGAGTGTATGTGTCCACATTTAAACCAAATAACCTTATGGCAAATATAAAAATATTCATTGGGAAAACACTTTTCTTTTACATTTACAGTATTTATAATAAAGGACGCCATTTATATTTTATAGTTTCCCACATAATTACAGTCACAATTAGGTTCGTCAAAATGGTCTATAAATGTTTGTCTTTATATTTTTAAGGTGAATGATGACTACGGCATTGACTGGAATGGACCGCATGCCATGGAAGATGCAGACAGTGTTGTAATCCCAGATGTCCAGTTGCAACGAGATCTCACTGCAGAGGAGATTGCAAGCTTACCCAAATGGGACGTTTCCCTCAATAACTCAGTGAATGTTTACAGTTCCACAGTAGAACAACTGACAGAGATTCTTAGAGATTAGATTTTATAGTTGTTAATATACAGACTGACACCATCAACTAACATTCCTTTTATGACTTTTTATTTTCATGTCACATACAAAATGCCAGACCTACAACAGGCCTTTGGAGAAAGTTGTTCTAAGAATTTAATTTTAACTTTCCTTAACCTCTATAGCAATGCTGGAACAATACAAAAGTGGGTTGAAAATCAATAAGTTACACTTGATTTTCCATATGCAAGAGAACTTTTCTTCTTTTAAGAACATGCATTATCAACATGAGAAATTAAGAATACCGCTACCATTTTACGTAGCAATTGTTAAAATTTATGTAAAATTGAAAGTAATAAACTGAATTGTCAACAAACATGTCATTTTTCTTTTGTTCAAACATGCTAATACCTTAACACGAACACATCGTTAAATATAACAACTCAGACCAGTCCAAAGCCAAACTTTGTGGATGAAACGGCTGCTCTCATAGCTTGGGTAAATCCAAGGAAGGTTTTGCATTTTAAAGGAAGTTTTAATGTTGTGAGGCAGGTTGAAGCGACTGGAAATGAGAGGTCAGGCGATACTTCAACGTACAGGTGTTGAGGGAGAACAGCCCAGCCTGTCCAGAACTTAACCAGCTCACAAAGTTCTGCAGGTGATCCTGCAACAGTTGGGTCAATATAATATTTTCAATTACATCACTTCTACATAGGTAATCATGAATTTAAAAAAACCCCACATCTAATTTTTACCTGTTTGAATATATTCACGTAAGAAGGCTGTAACATCACAGGATTGTTCCAAGTTGAAATGGGCTTCATCTTGGTCACTGTCAGGTTCTGGCCAGATAATTCTCCTAAGTATCATCTAATGCAAACCAGAGCATTAAATACAATTCTAAACACAGGTCAGCAAAAACTAAATATATTTCACCTTTAAACTTCATCCACTAATTGGCCCATCATTTTAATTTAATACAGAAGACTACATAATCGACAAGTCAATGCCAAAACGTACAATGATGTATGCACAGACAATGAGGCACACAATAAGCACCATCTCACTCAATGTGATAGCCACAACAGAAATATAACTGTGTGTTTGACAAACTGACTAAGAGAAACAATGATACTCTAACTAAAAAGAGTAATAAATGCAATATTCCTTTTAACTCACTTGTGTAATGTAGTTTAAGCCTTTCAAAGCACATTTTATTTACTGGAATAAAGTTGAAGTCATATAGGCCAGGTTTCACAGACAAAGCTTAGCTAAAGCCAGGACTAGGCATTTAAAGGGATAGTTGAAATGAAAGTTAATGAAAATTCTGTCATTTACTCACTCTCATGTTGTTACAAGCCAGCATGTCTTTGTTCAGATGAACACAAAGGAAGATATTTTGAGGAATGTTTTTAAACAAACCCCGTTTGTGGACCCCATTGACTTCCATCATAGGAAAAAAAGAATACTATGGAAGTAAATGGGGTCCATAAACGGTTTGGTTACAAACATTCCTCAAAATATGTTCCTTTGTGCTCATCAGAACATAGACATTTATGCTGGTTTGTAACAACATGAAAGTGAGCAAATGACAGAATTTTCGGGTAAACTATCCCTTTTAATAAAGATGAAATTGGCATAATTTAAGATCTGTCAGTGCAACTTATTTTCTGTTGAGACAGCTCAAACATGTGTTTTAGTCTAGGACTAGCCTTAAACCTTGTTTATGAAACCATGGAAGAATGATTTACCTCTGGTTCCAGCACTAGCGCAGAAGATCGAGGAAACAGTACTCCAATTAAATCGGGTCGTTCTTTAATCATTCTCAATACACCAGTCTCTTTG
Source organism: Paramisgurnus dabryanus (assembly GCF_030506205.2). Lineage (NCBI taxonomy): Eukaryota > Metazoa > Chordata > Actinopteri > Cypriniformes > Cobitidae > Paramisgurnus > Paramisgurnus dabryanus. The sequence continues at coordinate 48,155,884 of NC_133343.1, forward strand.
AGTCCTCTCCGCATCTGTGAAATCTGTTTTTCACGCCGACCAACAACCTAGAAACAAGTCATGTGTAATATGGCATATGTAATGCATGACAAATAAGATATAGCTTTCAACCTAAACACCTATTGTATCTTATGTAGTTGTTAAGGCTTTGCTGTAATTAAGAAGATTCTGTGAGGACTCTGCCATAATCTGGTTTGGTAATTATATCTAGTTGTGTATGGCAGGGTCCTGACAGTACAATGTTTTGTGTGGGAGAACGTGGTTTTGGTATTGTCATATCAGACCACGTTTTTCCCGTGTCTTGTGACTTTTCCCCGCTCCCTTGTATTCTCTTGTCATTGTGTGTTATTTTTCCCCGCTCCCTTGCATTTTCCAGTCTTTGTTTTTATGTCTTGTTTAGTCTAGTGTTCTGTTTTCATGCATATATATATTTATATATATATAAATATATTTATGGTTTTGTCTTGTTGGTATTGTGGTTGTCTTGTGTTTGTATGTGTTTTACAGGTTCACGTGTGCTTCCCTCACAGGTGTTCCTGTTCAGTGTGATTGCCTCCTCTCGTCTTCCTCACCTGTTGCTTGTTATCCTCTCGTCTGATCTGTGTATTTAATCCCTGTGTGTCTAGTGTGTCTTTGCAAGTCCGTTTGTCTTTATACTCGTCTGTCACAGTGTATGTTCTCGCCATTTCTAGCTACGCTAGTTCCTAGTCGTGTTTTGTGTCTGTTTCTTGTTGTGGAATTATCGCTCCTACCCCAGTCTGTGCTCTCTGCTACCCGGGAGTTTTTCTGTGGACTCTGATTACTCAACGGCTCTCAGAGACTGTTTCTCACTCACCAGTTATGGACCACTCTCCTTCTGCCTGCTAACTGCCTGCCTGTTTTATTGACTGCCTTTTGTGCTTACAGCAGCGCACACTCGCCGCGGCATTGCCGCTGTCCAGTAGGAGGGTCCTTCAGCACTGAAGCTGCACGGCTTCTCCCTTCAGCACCACTAACGCTCTCTCTCTCACTGCTCACCGCAGGATCTCATCTTCCCATCTGCCTCGAGTGCCTGTAGCCGGTTTTGTCTCCCTGTTCCTGGCCTTTTGTGGCTGGCCCCCACATATACTCTCTCCCACCGTTCGCTGTCTGGCCGGAGCCCGAACGTGTGTGGCTCTCCTCCCCGGTGCTTGTGTGTGCTCCCCGCCTCAGCCGTCTGCCCTGGTGTGGCTTTATGCCCAGACGCGCTATTGTCTGTTTACCCACGTTATTTGTTAATAAAACCTTCTGTTTACTGCATTGGGATCTCTTCTGTTTTCTTGTGCCTGACAGATTCTTCTATAATGGCAACAAATAACATACCCCATGGTGTAGAATGGTTTCTGCCAACCACCTTTTGTTGGTTTTTCTGACTGTTGGCAGATCCCAGCCGATGGCCAAGTTGTTGATGCTGTCCATTTCATTTTGATTTAATTGATTCTGACTTTCCAGCTATGATTGAAACAAAGTATGACTTAAAATGTATTTGGTGTTTTATGAATTTTAAAAAGGATAAACAATATACATACAAGAGATACAACTTCCATCACATCTGTATCAGGACAGTCCTTCAACTCCAGAATTGGAGTTTCATCCTTCTTGTTACTTAAAAGGGGGAAAAAGACGGGACTAATTCCAGAATACAGTGGACCTCCATTAATAAATGAATGTCCAATCATTCTTCCCACGACTCTGAATAGGTCACCATCCAAAAGTGCTCTAGATGTAGAAGGAACCTTGTGATCATCAACTCCATTGAAGAACAGTGTTTTACCACAACTATCTGAAAAATATTCAACAAATACAACACTTAACTGTTAATAAAACATCACATTCAGGGGAAAAGGTACTCCTACGAATGGATACCCATTTCAAAGATACTGGATATAATAAGATTGAGCACTCATTTATTACTATGAATAGGGACAATGCAACACACAATATGGTCACTGTGGTGACAGAAGTCCCTTTACAGTTAAAGGTGGCCTCTTATGGCCCTGTTTACAACATGTAAAATAGGTCTTTGGTGTCCCCAGAGTGTGTGAGAAGGTTTAGATCAAATTACCCCACAGATAATTTATTATAGCTGGTAAAACGTGCTACTTTTTTGGTGCAAGCAAAAATGCATTGTTATTGTATGTCATTTAAAATGAAAATGAGCTTGCTCACACACCCTTTCCAGCCACAGAAATCTCACATGAAGCAAGATCTCAGTAATGGTCAGTAGAGGTATTAAGCCCTATATACTTGAACCAGTTTAAAAAGTCAATTAAATATTCTCTTAAGAAAGCCAAAATTTCACTTTTACTACTTAAATGTTCAGGTTTGAGGGTTTGTTAACATTTTGAATTGACCAAGAGCACTGTAGTTGTACAATAACAAAAGTAATCCTCAAAAATACAACTTGCCTAATAATTCTGCACTCCCTTTATAAAGTTAGGAGGTGCTTGACAACCTGTGTATATTGGTTTTTGCATGTTTTAGAGATGTCTGTCTTCCCCATTCACCTAGATAGGACTTAGCCTTGCATGACTGTAATACCTGCCCGGAGGCTTTGCAAACATGACAACCTAGTGGTGTGACTAAAGGCTTTGCCTGTAATTCTATACAAATCGATTACTTCAATAATAGTTTCTTGTAACTTGTAGTAAGTTTAGTTCAATCAATAGTAAGTCTAAAACTCTAATTTTCAATGGATTTAAATACTCCATTTCACAATATTTTTAACTCAAACTGAAGTGAAAAAATAGTTTATTTAAAGTCTATTTAAAATGTTTAAGTATATTGACACATATTCTCCTTAACTCTATAGCTAGATCTTCTGCAGTAGTGTTGGAACTATTACTCACCAATGTTAAGCTCAAATCCATTGTGGAGTTTCTCCATTACCAATGTGAAAAAGTGCCGTGTTACTCCATCCCCTAATGCTGCATCTCCTGTTGTAAAACAGATTACATATGTAGTAATTCTCAAAGGCAGAAAATCAGTTAGTTTTAGCTGCAATACTGATCATTGTAACTATATAAACATACCTTTAAGTTTTACAGTAAATGGACTAGACCAATCAACATTTGGACGTTTATAGAAAGCTAACATATCTCGCTCACGATCCTCTTCACAGGAGTGCAGATCTAGTGTAACAACTAGGTCTGGTTTGTACTCTGCATTTTTTAGGATCTGTCTTCGAAACATCTGGGCAGCTGTTTCCAGGTCAGGCTCTGTCTTCCATTCTATGAAAATGTCAACAAAAAAATAATATAAGAGAGAAACTTCAAAACAATTTTAATTGTGTATCCCTGACAGATTAACTGTTTTTTATACTTTGTGATAAATATCTTTTGTACGATATAAAAACTAGTATACAGATGTGGCCTTTAAAAATGCGCGTCTCTGAGACCAGAATGCCGCGGAGACTTCCGAAATTCTGCGAGATCCCGCAAAAGGGGGGTTCGGTGGGGGACGCAGGAAATATAAAAACCTGTAGAGGGCAGGCGTGTTTCTTGTAGGCCATACTGACGACAATGTGTGTGCTCGACTTCATGCTGAGCGTATACTGTATGATATTGAAGTAACATGACACGGATTATCGATGTTTAGGCGATAGACTTTGATGTCATACAAATGCATGCTTTTTGGCAAACATTTTGTTGGCGAAGTTTTCTTTTGCCAGTCACATATTCTTCATAAAAATCCGACTCAAACGCGCATCATTTGTCTTATTTTTTCCGTGTACTTACAGTAGAAGAGATGTGATGTATGATAATCGAGTCTTATAACAAAATAATTCGCGAAGACCTTTGAAGAGACCGAGCGCATTTACTCAATATCATTAACTAGTTTATCTAATTTTACATTTAGTTCATTTTTGCATCTGAACGTTTTAATAGCTTTAACATGGTTGTGGTGAGCTTTTCTGCATTACTGAACAGTAGGCTACTTTTTATATTATTATGTTTCCCTTTACATGGTATGAAACACGATAAAAGTATGCATTGGTGTTTAATACATTTCACTGAGAATTTGTATAATATGTTATACTTTTGTACTAAGGAAATAAAATCATATTGTGAGTGTAAATATTCATAAATTCGAGGAGTTTCTGATGTGTTTGTCATCGGCAAAATGCGCAGTTTCTTTGTTGCTGATTAAAAACCGTTGGCTATGTGATTGTTTAAAATTGACATTTTTTCTACTTATTATTAATTAATTTTTTGCCTACATTTACTCAATTAATATCAATGTGAAAATATAAGTAAATCATACTTCAAGTTAGGCGTAAAACTTACACATTTTTGATGTCAAATATAAATAATAATAATTTGAAATATGCAATTATTACAGTTTTAAAAACTTAAATATATTACTCTGACCTTTTTAAATATATTGACTAAAATAATCTGTTAATGTAATACTTATATTATTAAGGTGTATACATCAAATATATATGTACATTTTACACAAAATATCTGTTCTATTTTTAGTAATTTGTTTTCCAACTAAAAAAATCGCATAACTGCATTAAGAGATTTTATTAAGTTACTTTAATCATTTATTTTAGAGATATTTACAAAGCCACTGAATCATTTTTAACAGTGTGTACATTATGACCTTACGGTAGACCATTATTAAATGCATATAAATAAAAATATGTAAAACTAAATAAAAAAGATATCATACACGGACTGTATGTAAGCATACGTTTTCTTGTTCGGTGCACGTGGGTTTAAATGCCGTTTTTCTAAAGAAGAATTTTAAAACTTTATTGGTGGTAGTTGAGAAGAATTCCTTTTTCCATTTCTAAATCATTTTGAGCGCAATATAAATATATCATATTGTTATTCTTATTATATAAGAATACGCAATTTTTACAACATTTTTAACATATAGAAAATACACGTTAAGCATGTTGTGTGTATTTCCTAATTACAAGCTTTTGATGAAATTGCACCAAAACTAAACGTGCATAAAAACATAAAAAAGTCATTTAAATAAGCGAAAAAATATTTTTTATGAGCTCAAAAATTTGAATATAATGTGCTATTGCTGAAAATTGCCCATCTCTAAAGGAGAATATTCATCTTTAAAGTTTAAGAAACAAAAAAGTACTGATAAGCATTCTCAAACATATATATTCAAACATATATATATCCATAATGATGTGATTTATTTTTAATAACATATTGTCGCTGTCGGGCAAAGATACTCTCTGGACACCAAGACCATGTCTATGGGTTCAAGAATAACAGAATATTGGCCATTTGAAACTCGAAAGTCATCACTTTATTTTGTCCCATTGTTTTCCATTTTGCGTGTGGTAAAACTCCTGTGCGCGTCGTTCAAATTCATTGAAATTTCGTTCACTTGTAGTTTAGCAAGTATGTATAATACAATTTCAATAATGTTTTTACACTGCACATCGTCTGAGGAAATCCGAAGTTGCGTCGAGGGGAACCAAGCTGACAGCCGCGACAGCAGAGATTGTCACGTACCTACAGAAGGGTATTGGAAAAAGCTTGCATCTGACCTGCAGCGATATCATTCTGGCTTGTTGGGATGTCAGCCAGCGAGAGTCCTCTGATTCTGACCTTGTTCTTTTACTCCTCAGAGTCTAAAACCAGGAGGGCATATTAAGTATTCATTGTATTTTCATTTTAACAGAGCAGCTATGGTTGCGCGTTTCACACACCTCTCCAAACCACGTTATTAACGGTATGCTTGTTCGACTTCGTGCGGCGCCGCAGGAGCCGACAGCCGGATGACGTCAGAGTACGGCGAGAATGATTCAAGAAATCATATTTCGCCTCGCTCTCGCGATACTGTGACGTCTTCTGGCTGTCGATTCTCGGGGCGCCGCATGAAGTCGAACAAGCCTATTGACAGCAGCAAAAGCTACGCATGCGCTTTTAACTTGTAAAACTCAAAGGTGTATGGGTAATGTAGTCTCTGCTCTCGGTGGGACGAATTAGGTAGCTTGCATTGTGAAGGGCGCTTTGAAAAGCGGCAGCGCAGCCAAATAATTAAATTAAGCCTCTGATTTAAACAGATGTGCAAATGAGCGTTCTTATACGCTAGAAGTACGTTCTGGGCGCAGGGAGAGGCGGTGGTACGCTCAAGAGCTATATTTGGAAGTGGCGGTACTGAGTACTGGCGCCTACCGGCCCACATTAAAGCACTGGCGGTAGCAAAGGTAGACGGCCCTTTGAAAAGCAAAAGAAAGCTGATAAAAATGAGAAACCTACACTGAAATAAATTGGAGTAGGATTTAGGCTACTTAACAAAATCTAAACATTTTTCACTCAGAAAATGCTAGTAAATATAAACAAAATTATCAGCAGCTTTAACTTTATTACTTTTTTAATTTTAATTCACTCTTTGTTTCAGTGATGTTTATAAATATACTATATTTTTGCATTTTGATTACAAACTGTTCTACACTGAAAAGAAACTAATGTAATCTTCCTGATTTAATCACGTAAAACACGAGTCTAAACACAAGCACCACTTTTCTGAATGATGATAATCACAAACATCCCAGAGTTTGTAAACCAATTGTTTGTAAAACATATTTAATGCTAACTTTACTTAAAAATTCAGAAAATATTTTTTACAGTGTATAAATAAAAAGACATGAAGGAAGTTAATTCCAAAATGTAATTAATTGTACATGGTTTAGCTGCTTGTTTTAGCAGCTACCAGTGACAGAGAGTCAAGAAATTAAAAACCACCCACCCCTAGGTCTGCCAATTCTTTGCCAACCCCCAATGCTAATCGATCACCTCATCAAAGAAAACCGGTTTATCCAGTTTTCACCAGCGTGTTGGGTTTTAATATCAACCCTTGCAGTTTCTTTGTTAAAATGTAATTTAAGCAAATAGGCCTAATACATACGCTGTATGTTATTTTAAATGAATGTTTATAACTTATAAAATTAAGTGGATATCAGGTAACTTAATTTGACATATGTTGATATAACCTAGGCTCTTAAGTCCCACGCAATCACCATGAGACAGACGCATTTCTGTCAGTTCACACGCTCACACACCAAACCTTGTAAGCTATTTATCACGCTGAGAAGTAAAATAGAACTTTTCCTGCTATACAAATTAATAAAGGAGGTGCTGGTAGAGCATTTCTGTCGAGTTTAGCAGTACATTTTTTAGGTGTGGTCAACTTTACGCAGCGCCACAAGAACCGACAAGCAGATGACATCAGAGTACCGCGAGAAATAAAGCGGAGGAGGTTGGTTTTAAATCGCTCTCGCGGTACTCTGATGTCATCCACTCATGTTTGAGTCTGTATCAGATGAAAATACAGATTTTGAGGAACAACTTATTGTTTGGAGATTGTCAATGGACGTTTCTGAGTGGTATGTTTGTTTTTTCAGTGTAGACCTGCAAAACGCCAAATGCATAAAAATTAATTAATATGGTAATGTCTTAGCATGATATGTTTTCTAAAATGTTTAAAAATGAACAAATCAGTTGTGCGAAACTACACAGAATTTTTTTTAATGAAACATATTCAATGGTTACAGTGCCTCATGGTGGGGTTGAACCCCTGGTTCAGTTTACCCCATCTGGTTTACTTTGCCCCACAGCCACCGTTCTGGGAAACTGCATAGCTTAGTAATTCAGGCTAATCTTTAGCTAAATCATTCACATGGTTTTATACATAGCCTATCACAAATATTTATGGTATCAATATTTAGACTTGGATAAATCTACTTTAACATAACAGCCTTTATACCCGGTATGTATAAATTTTACTTTGATAGGATAAAAACTGTTTTTTTGTTAAAAAAATCATACTTTAATCATAACTCTTTAATTTGTCCTTCTCTTTAACATATAAATTATGGTTGCTACCTGTATTTGTGGTCACACGGCTACAAATCTGTATGGTTGCCTAGATAAAGGGGTTGGGTCAACTTACCCACTGGCTCACTTTGCCCCACTCTCCCCTACTTGGTATTGAGAAACGGGCATTGTTTATCGAAGCCGGAGCGCGAGATACAAACTACAGAGCGAGTGCGCGGGTGCACAATGGTGAAAGAGCAACACACGATGTAAATAATTATACCAGTGCTCGCAGTACAGACGCTTTATATTTTAGCGTACTGCGTACCTTCACTTTCTTTTGCGTGCCACCACTTCTCATGTTGCTGGTACTTTGCCTTAAAGAGTCAAAGGGCGTTTCTATGTGGCGCTGCGCAGACAGTTCGGCAACGAAGACATCAAAGTACCGCGAGAGCAAGTCGAAATGTTACAAATGGTCCGACTTTACCTTTGCTCTCGCGGTACTCTGATGTCATACGCCGACCAGTCAGCGCCGCACCATTTAAAGTCGAACACACAAAGCGTCAAGGCAGGGCCGCTGAAAGTCATTTTGAACAGGGGGTGCTGTGAATTTTTTAACCAAAAAACCTATGAGCCTATAGACCTATTTAAAATACATTTTAAAAATAAATACATTGAGATTTACTACTTTATTGTCATATACACTTCAGGGCACACAGCCAGGGTCTGAAACACACAGATATCATCAGTTCTCAGATGAATATGCGCTATTAATCAGAAGCAAAAATACTTATCCCAGGGGGAATTACTTTCGTTACAATTTACATACAACATATAATAACAACATATAATATTAATTAAACTTCACAATTTTCAATGTCCATGCGGACGAACATATTTTACTTTCGTTTTTAAGTTAGAATCACACGACAGATGTAAAATATTCTCACATTAACATACCTAGTATATTTTTATATAGATCTTTTTTTTACTAAATAGTACTATTACTGTCTTTTTTAAACTTATAAATAATTCATAATTTGAACAAAAATAATGATGGGTTTAGTTCTGATATTGTATACTTTTATAAAGAAATACATGGTGTATAATTACATTTTTAGAATAGGCTTTATATAAGGTTTGTACTGTAAAAATACTCTATTTGTTACAAACAAAAGATAAAGAATTTACAAACGTGTGGAGAGCCATTTCAGCACTTGGACAGCGGAATGTTTTTTTCTACAGGTGCAGAGTCATTATATACAATAAATCCGTTGGGTAGCATTTAAAAAAAAAACATTTAAAAGTAGATGCATTTGTTTAAAGCAAAGCATTTATTTACTTAGCTACAGATGAAGCAGCTATTTAAGCCTTCTAACGTCTCATAATTGGTCATCATTTATGTCTAAGAGACTCAATAATAATCTGTTACATTTTAATCCTTTAATTTTTCATATTAAAAAGCGTTTTTGTGCTGCTGCGCATCCATGTATGTAATAAACAAACCCGCGTTGTCATTCCGTTAATACGCATATTATCAATGCGCTCTTTACTCGCGCAGAAAAAACTCGCGTCGCGCATTGCGCCGGTTGTATAATAGAAATTCCAAAGTCTCTCATGAGCTAGGGGACGAATGTCCAGGGAGTTCAGTATTTCTGTGTGGGCATGCATCAGGGAAAGGTGTGTGAGTCTTTTCCAACCCAGTCTCCTGAGGTTGCGTATAAATAGCACGAAGTGTAAAACTCGTGCAATACATACGCCAAATTCCACTTTGGCGTGCATATGATACGCAAGTCCTCCCCATTCACTTAAACGGGGCATCTTTTTTTGTCGTTTTATTTATTGGTTTCTCAATTTAAGACGCAAGACAAAGAAAGTGCGCTCGGATGAGGCCACGGATAGGCACAGACAGTAATGAAATTAAAATCCAAAATACACGTAATAACCTACGTGTGTCAAAAATAATTTCCTAAAATATTCATAAGTAATATATCAATTGTGCAAAATATTTTTACTTAAAAAAAATATATTTCTCGCTTTTCCGCGACCATGCGTCAAGGTCTGGCGGAAAAGGATACTTGCCCGGATCCCACGCACGCATCTGCAGTTATATACATTTTACAAAACCGGTATTCATTAGATTTTAAGAACTTTTTTGCCACTTTTAAAACTGTAAAACTAAATAAAAAAGAAATCATATGCCGATTGAGCATGTAAGCATATGTTTTCTTGTTCGCTCCACGCAACACGGGTTTAAACGCCGTTTTTTTTCTAAAGAATAATGTTTAAACTTTATTGGTGGTGGTTGAGAATAATTTATATTGCAGAATAATGTATATTGCATTTTAGCGCAATATAAATGTATCATTGTTATTCTTAATATAAAATAATACTAATATATTTTTTACAACATTTTTAACTTTAAAACATAAAGATGCTTTGTACAATAGCTTTGCTTCTGACAACAATTTTCTGTAATAAATCGGTAAATCAATCACAAATTGTGTTGAAAGTGGCGAATAAAATGCTTGTCAATTCAAACAAAGGTGTATAAAACAGCTTTAATTAACAATAACTAAACTGTGCTCTTTTGCATACCTCTACTTTTCTCACGTCTTTCTTTATACCACCTTTATCTTTTTAAAATCTTGCCACTTTTAGAAATAATTTGTTTGCATTTTTTGTATACTGCACACTTTATTTGCATCAACTATACCCATAATAACATTTTCTACGTTTTTCTTTCAATAAAAATAAATATATTTATTATTGTCTTAACTTAAAACTTTGTTTTTTAATTTATAAATTAGATTTTATATAAATAAGTTTTAAAAGTGTTGACTGCGAACGTCTGAGATAAGATATCTGGAAGGACCTATAATATACGCCTATAATATATGTACATTTTAAATTAAAATGTCTGTTCTATTTCTAGCCATTTATTTTGTTTTGACCAACTAAAAAATACATAAGTGACATTAAGAGATTTTATAAAGTTACTTTAATCCATTATTTTAGTAATATATTTACAAAGCCACTGAATATTTTTACTGTTATGAATAACGGCTGAAAGGATAAAAAAAAATCATAACACTGACTGCCTATATGCGCAAGAAAGGTATTATTAAAGTTTTAAATATGTAAAACTAAATAAAGATATCATATGCCCACTGTACAGTATGTAGGCCCATGTTTTCTTGTTCGCTCTGCGTGGGTTTAAACGCCGTTTTTAAAGGGGTCATCGGATGAAAATTGCACTTTTTTTAGCTTTTTATGCATGTAGTTGTGTCCTTGCCATGTCTGCCAACTCCGTAAAGCTGAAAATAAAACACGCAGACAGTGTTTTATATGCTTTCCGAGTCTGAAAATGTGCCATTCAGCAAGCTGTTTCAAAATCGTGTTGGTACCTACGTAGGCAACTACCTATTTGAATAAAACCACCCCGAGCCATATTTGGAGTCCCTCATATGAGTGCAGACCGCGCCCCCGCCTTACGTTTTGCAGGTGGCATAGCCAAGCTAATGAAGGTACAGTTAGTGTTTGCAACAAACAATGAAGAGATCGTGGCGTGCGACGTGCTCCGTGTTTGGATGCAGTGGCTCAAATGCGTCGCTTCATCGACTACCATCCTCAGATGACGTTAAGTCAAAATGGGTCGAGTTTATATACAAAGGAAATATTCCTGAAACATTGGGGAAAAATGTGCTTGTGTGTGCCAAACACTTCACGCCGGACTGCTTCATCAACCTGGGCCAATTTGAAGCTGGACTCGCAGCAAGGCTATATTTAAAAGTCGGAGCTGTGCCATCAATTCATCTAGAAAATGTAAGTTGTTCTTTTTGTTACATGTTTCTTTTGGTTAAACTAACAAATGCCGATATCTGAGGTAGCAGCGTTTAGTCTTTATTGACGAGAGAATGTTTTCACTACATGTGCTTTATTGATTATTTGGATAAAGTGTTTGGCAGTTGCTACTATAAACAGTATTAATTGACATAACAGTATAATACCAAAGACCGGCGTATGAGGGTTAGGGCAAAAAAATCTCCTCCGATTGTCATGCATATCTCATCAGTAAAGCCGGTTCGGTGTTTAGAAGTAAATCGCAATCACATGCTTTCAGATGGAGCGGCATTTAATACACCGAGCCGTAGTTTACAGAGGATTTAGGCAAAGTCGCATAGATTATCGGAGTCGATTTTCCTCGATTATGAAAGCGATTTTGCCTATATTCTCTGTGAAACATGGTTCTGTGTAGTAATTGCAGCTCCATCTGAAACCAGGTGATGCCGATTTAATACTAACCACCGAATCCGGCTTTACTGATCAAACACGCATAAGAATCGCAGGTGACTTTTTGCACAGCCCTAGATAATAACATATGATTGTGAAGGGAGCAAACTCACTAAACGTTACGTGCAAACATGTTTTATGTGCTCTTATCTGTTATTTGCAAACAGTTACTTGTAGTTTGTCTCTATGTATGTGTTTCTGTTAATATGTGCATTAGTATGATATTACAGTGCTGGATGTAAGCAGTGTTATGGCTGTTATATTCTTGGGAATTATACAACTACATTTTAAATTTTGAATTGGGTAGCTTTTCTGGGTAAAACATATATAAGAACGCATTGAGTGAGTTGTCCTTTGCAATACTTTATTAAAAAACAATACATATATGTATTACTAATTGTAATTACTTCTCATGTGAAGGCGTGCACATGTGAAGAATTGGCCAAGGTGCGTCATGTGGCCTGCCAGACAGACACACCACCTGTTAGAACAGTTAGCACTCAGCTGTCAATAACAACTCTACGACCTCACTACCAGAGCAAAGGTTTGGTGACCCAGTTACGTTTTATTCCTGTTCATGTGAATTTTCTAAATTGTAAGTGGTATTAAAGGGATAGTTCACCCAGAAATGAAAATTCTGTCATCATTTTCTCACTCTCATGTTGTTACAGACCTGTATAAATGTATTTGTTCTGTGAACATGCTTAAAGATATTTTGAGGAATGTTTGTAAAAAAAAGCAATCATGAGCCCCATTCACTTCCATAGTATAAAAAAATACTATGGAAGTGAATGGGGCTCATGTTTTGGTTACAAACATTTCTCAAAATATCTTTATACAGGTCTGTAACAACATGACAGTGAGAAAATTATGACAGAATTTTCATTTTTGGGTGAATTATCACTTATATTTTTGTCACATTATTTATTTGTATTTAAATGTCTAGTATTATTTTACTTTAGGCATACAGACACAGTTCTGCCCTGACGTTGGTGTTCACACTGCATATCCGCTGATGTCCTCAACACCAATAAAGAGGGTTAGTAAGAGACCTCGCTTGGAGCTGGAGGAGGAGCAGCAGCAGCAGGACCCTTTGGAAGGCATATCATGTAGTACCATTGAAGAACCACTGGATTCTACATATGATCCTGCAGACTCTATTTCAACTTTGACAGAGCCTGCGGATGTGACGTGAGTGTATTGTATTTGGTAAAAACAATTTGTGAACAACAATTTAGGATGTTGTAGTGTGGAAGTTGGCTGCTATTCTAATAATTCTTTATTATCTAAATAGATTGGAATCTTCCAAGCCGGCGCATAAGACAGCAACATACATTGTGTATGAAAACTGTCTGCTGGAGCTCTTTGAGAAGTGCCCTATATGTCAGCGGGTTTCAGATGTGCAGACAAGAAGGGTTGGCACATTCCTCTCTGTGTTACAGCAGTGCCCACACTGTGAGTTTTCTAGGAAATGGAATAGCCAGCCAGTTATTGGAAGCACTCCTGTAGGTAATCTCCAGCTGTCTGTTGCAGTATATGCCACTGGTGCATCTTTCTTCAAACTTGAAAAGGTGTGTGATAATGATATTCCTGTATAGCAAATAATATACTTTGATTTTTAACATGACGAACTACATGTATGGATGAAAATGAACGTACTGAGTCTGAAGACAAAATAAATAAAAGACTCCTTTCTTTCTGAATCAGATCTTCCGGGCAATGCAACTGAAAATGCCCCACTATGACACTTTCCGAAGACATGCCAGGATGTACATTGAGCCTGCAATTGTACATAGCTGGAAGACAGCACAGGATGGCATGTTGCAGCAGCTCAGTCAACAGCAGAACATTGTCCTAGGAGGTGACATGAGGGCTGACTCACCAGGTAACCCTGACCACATGTCTTATAATAGAGATTGCTATGAAGGCAAGACATCATAAAATGACACATGGATTGTAAAACCAATTAAAGTATGTTTATCTTTAAAGGACATTCTGCAAAGTTTGGCAGTTACACGGTGATGGACCTAAGGACTAGCACTATTATTGATTTGCAACTTGTTCAGGTGAGTGTAATAACATAGACTGTTTAAAACTAATGTAGTAATGTAAATTAATGGAAAATTCTCATCCTGTTTAAAAGGATAGTTCACCCAAAAATTAAAAATGTCATCATTTACTCACTCTCATGTTCTTACAAACCTGTATAAATGTATTTGTTCTGATGAACACACATGAATATATTTTGACTAGTGTTTGTAACCAAACCGTTTGTGTACCCCATTTAGTTCCGTAGTATTCTTTTTTCCTACAATAGAAGTGAATGGGGTGGACGAACAGATTAATGCGGGTTTGTAACAACATGAGAGTAAGGACATTATGACAGAACTTTCATTTTTGGGTGAACTCTTCCTTTACCAGCCGCATAATATACACAGATCAGTCATAACATTACGACCACCTGTGTAATATTGTGTAGGTCCCTGTTTTGCCACCAAAACTGCCCTGACCAGTCAAGGCATAGACACCACTAGACCTTTCTAACACAGAATTCACTTTTTCAGCATTTTCAGTTAGATTAGCTCATCTTTTGGATTGGACAACACGGTCCAGCCATCGCTCCCCACTTGCATCAGTGACCCTTTGCCGCCCATGACCCTGTTACTGGTACATCAGTCAGTACCTATCAAACGTGGTCCAATGAAGGAAAAGTGGTGAACCGGCGACAGGGTCATGGGCAGCCAAGGGTCATGGATGCGCGTTAGGAGTGAAGGCTGGCCCATGTTGTCCATTCCGACAGATGAGGTACTGTTGCTGAAATAGCTTGAAAAGTGAATGCTGATTGTTATAGAAAGGTAAAGTGGAGTCCATGCCTTGAGGAGTCAGGGCTGTTTTGGTGGAAACAGGAACCTACACAATACTAAGCAGGTGGTCATAATGTTATGGCTGATTGGTGTATATAGGCAAGCAATGACAAATAACAAGACAGGTCAACCATGCTCATGTATACTTTCTTTTGTCCTTAGAGTAATGAAGTCAGAGGAAGCAATAACATGGAGAAAGAAGGTCTGAAGAGGAGCCTTGACATGTTAAGGGCACATGCGGTCACATTTGACAGCATAGTAACAGACCGGCATCCTCAAGTCCAAAAATTCCTGCGAGAGGCGAACATTACACACTATTATGATGTATGGCACATAGAAAAAGGTATGGGATGTATGTGCTTCATGAAGTTCATAGGATCATTGACTGGTTATTTCTAAATAAACATCCCTCATTGTATGGACTACTCTAGCAAAGACTGTTATTTTTATTTATTTTGCCATTCAATACATACTATATCTATGTGTATGTCTGAAGCACTTCTTGTTGTTATTTTTAGGACTGTCCAAGAAAATTCTGAAGATTTCTCAGAGCAAAGACTGTGAGAAACTTCAGAAATGGGTGCCTAGTATAAAAAACCACATATACTGGACAGCAGCCTCTTCTTCCTCAGGCCAAGAGAGAGTTGCCAAATGGACTTCAATTCTGAACCACATACAAGACATACACACACATGAAGATCCAGTTTTTCCAAAGTGTTTGCATCCACAACGCACTTCAAAGGACAAGACGAAGTGGCTGAAAGCAGGTTTGCTTACCCTTTTTGCACTTTCAGTGTAAAGCATGTGTGTACGTATTTGTCACAAGCATCTATTTTTCTTGTAGTTATTTTTAACGTGTTTTTAGAACTTTAAATTTATAGTTGAGTTTCTCATTTCCTCACCAGGAACACCTGCCTTTTGTAGACTGGAGAAGGTCCTGACCAACAAGAGGATTCTGAAAGACATTGCAAAGCTGAGCCCTCACCATCAGACCTCATCTTTGGAGGCGTTTCATAGCGTTATTCTGCGTTTTGCGCCAAAAAATGTTGTCTTTCCTTTTCTTGGGATGTTATGCAGGTAACTTGATTGTAAAGGAATATATTCACACTAGGGCTGTGCAAAAAATCGCCTGCGATTCTCATGCGTGTTTCATCAGTAAAGCCGGTTTGGTGATTAGTATTAAATCCCCATCATGACGGCGATTTAATGCTAATCACCGAACCGGCTTTACTGATGAAACATGCATGAGAATCGCAGGCGATTGTTTTGCACAGCCCTAATACACACGCATACACACTAGGGATGCACGATTAATGGCATGCTATTGTCACACGCATCTTGTCAGTAAAGGTGGTTCCTTTATTAGTAGTAAATCGCTGTCACCTGCTTTCACATGGAGCAGCATTTACTAAAAAAAGAGTAGCTGTGAAATATCGCATTCATAGTCGTGGACGAATCTATACGATTCTGAATGCAATATTGCCTTAGCTTTTCAGTGAACTACAGCTCTGTGTAGTTAATGCTGCTCCATCTGAAAGCAGGTGACATATGTATAAAATGCTGCACTTTAATCAAGGATACTAATCAAGGTACCTGCTTTCCTGATGATATGCGCATGACAATCGCATGTGACTTATCGTGCAGCCCTGACACACACAGACACACGTAACCTAATGTAAGTTACATTTTGTTCCTTTACAGACTCTACCTGGCAGCACTGCATTTTAATGAAAACACTGGGCGTCCTCAAGCAACAACAGCAGCAGGTGAACCAGTATTCCAAGTTAATTGTCCTAAATACAAAAAAGGACTATTTTCTGCAAAGCCAGTGAAAGAGGAACCAACCTTTCGTGAGTTTCAACATGTTTTATTTAAAATACAAATTTAAAATTTTAAGATAACCAAACATTTTTTTTTTATACTTTAAATAACAAAGTGAAGTGTGCATCATTGCTATACAGTTACTATAAAATAAAAGGTAATTACAATATTTTTTAAAGATTACTTGGACAGCCTGTTGGACCTTATATTTGAAGAGGTAGTTGTGGACCCGGCCCCGTATGTGGATGAGGTGCTGAAGATCTCGATTCCTGAGGACCTCACAGCCCAGTTTGACAAACCAGACAAGCTGGAACTAATAGCCAGCTATGTCTCGAGGTTTAATCGAGGGCAGGTCTGAACCCCACATACCTTGTCTGGCCATCAGGGAACTCTGTCCTTATTCTTGAGACCACACATGAGGGTAGCACCACCCTGATCCTCCGTCCCAGAAATCCCCAACACCAGCTGACGAAGCTTCGGTACGCCAAGAACCTGTACCGACTCAAACACAGCAACAAATGTCTTTACCAAAAAATTTTGTACAATAAAACTTTTTACAACAACAGTTTTGTGTGCTTTTAGTACTTTGCATTTTGAATTAAATGACTGTTTTTGTAACATAAAAGTTTAAGATTTATCATTTATATTAAAAACTAAGGAAACCAGTGCAGTATATAAAACTTACGCCTCTATGCCTCTTAGACCTAAATGCCCGTAGTCTGCCCTATAGATGTTAAATGCATTCTGTAGTGAGAATACATTTAAACACACTGGTTCCAGGCCAGGGTGAGAAACCATACATTCAGGTTGAGTTTGCAGCTGTTGTAATCGTCTTACGACCTTGACAACGAGAAACGGTAAGTGACGTGGTATTAATAAAGATGATTGCGTGACAGCAAATCAATTAATTAAAATGACACTACCTGTGGTATCTCCCTGCAGCATATATTCTCGGCCTCTGTAGGCATTTTAGTACAATTGCCACATAGACACCTTTAACAGAAGGAACAACTAACGTTAACTGAACATGCTGATGCAATTCAATAAAAAAACGGACGGTAGTGAAGAGGCATTAGAACAAACAAGGCTATTCTTTAACCCCTCCTATACCCGTTATTAATGTCCTGACATAACGTAACAACAAAAATTCACAATTCAACAGTGCGCCGTAACGTTCGTTTTATTTATAAGTCTACGCTAATAACCAGTTTGTATGACCATTAGCTGCATTCTCGACATATCGTTCATGCACATACACTTCACGTCATGTTCAAGTAACCGGCAGTACTTCGTGCACAGTAACGTTGGTATTATTTACAAACACAAGTTAACATCATAGCCTGTTTTTTTATAACTATAAATAGTTTTACTAACTGCATCACAGACCTATCGTGAAACGCATTGCGTTCGTTTCACCAACATTACATTAAAAGGTACAGTAAAGATAAAAAAAATTAACTCACCATTCAGAAACATCCTGTTCCATCCTTAATTGTTGCACTACTTCAGATTCCTCCTGTTCTTGGTCTGACTCCGGCTCAAATTGATACGGTTGAACCAACGTGTTTTCAAAGCCTCCCGCTGCCATACTTTCGCCAGAGCACGTGTGTTGTGTTGACACACAGGACGGAAGGGAGGGTGGGGTGAGCGGTCACTCATTATCATTTAAAGAGAAATACACCAAAACGGGTTGCTTTGAACTGGGCGGGGTTTAATATAGCCATGAAGTGTATTTTTTACAAAACTAAAAAGGAATTTTTAACAAAGTATGATACAGACATTTCACGAAGGCACTAGTAAAGCATACCAATTTGTTTAAAACTGCCATCCGATGACCCCTTTAAAGAATATTTTTTAAACTTTATTGGTGGTGGTTGAGAAGAATTCCTCTTTCCATATGTAAAGCAATTTAGCGCAATATACATGTGTCATATTATTGTTCTTAATATATTAAGAACAATAATACTAATATATTTTTACAACATTTTTAACTTTAAAACATGTATTTTTATACCACATGAATCTCTTTAAAATATTAATACTTTTAGAAAAACTGACATAATTATTAATATTATGAACAAACAATGAAACGGTGTCAAAATTCGACAACACAAATAATTAAGATATTCATTGTAAATAGAGTTAAGTGTATTAGGCTCACACTAAATTCTTTGTTGCACTTAGTATAAATGCCCATTGCACGTACAGTCATCTTTATATATGTATGCGCTGTTATGCTGGCAAGAATTGGTTGACGTCACTTTGCTGTTTTAATAGAAATGTTAAATATTCAGCAATGCCCTTATTAACTTCTGGAAACAACCGCAATGACAACGCATATAAAAATGTAGTTTTTTATGCGCCACCTGGTGGATTTTCTGTGAAGCGAAACACATTAAGGGAAAAGGGAAAGTAGCCCCCCCGAAAACACTTGCAGAATTCTGCGTGACTCCGCGAGACGATTTGGCGAATGCCGCGGGAGAAAACGCGCGTTTTTAAAGGCCACATCTGTACAGGAATTCTGGCTTATTGTTGTGGTGGTTTAGATGGAGAAACCTTCAGTGGCAGGCTTTGCTGATGGGCTGGTACTGGCTGAGACAATAGATGTTGAGGCACTTTCCTCCCTTTCAACATTGTCTTCTGACAGGGTTGCTGCCTTTTCTTGTTGTCTTGTACTGCCTGTTTCATCAGTTCTCACTTTGGCTGACTCACACAGCCTGGTATAACCATAACCACAGTACATCAGTAAAATAAGTGTCATCAAATTTAATGTCACTTCCTCAACAGCATTTGCTTGTCAAGTCTGGCGTCAATATGTTTCCTAAAAAAATTCACGCTAATGTACACTTATATCACAATGCAACACTAATGGAAACAATCACACTACAGTACGGTTAAATGTATTGTGAGTGCAAACTTTGCCTATTTCAATGTAAAGCAATATCTTAATATTTTAAAATGTCACCTACTTCTCACAAACATCAATATGATCTTGAATTTCTGACAGGCTATACATCTCAGAGCAGTACAAGCATTCTGTCAGTGGTCCAGAACATGTTGGCTGTTCATCCTCAAGAACCTTAACCATTGTAAGAAATTTGAAAAACACATGAAATAGCAGAAAGAAGAATTGTCTTACATTATAAAGAAATGTTGATTTCAGAAAAGTAGAAACAATTTAAAAACAAGTACAACTGTAAAACTAGATAAGGTAAAAGTTTATAAACAAACTTTATGTAGATAGCACTATATAAGTAAGGAATAATTATTGAAGGGCCATTGAATTATAAGAAAATAATGCATACAGACCCATGGTATGAATAAAATTTAATGGCAGTAGCTATGACGTTTTTTATTCTACTACTATGACTACACCAAAAGATAAGATATTAGATTATACAAACTAGATTCACTGTTTAGAGATATGCAAAACGCAATGTGTTAAGGACACATGCTGGTTATAGCCGGTGCAATGCAATAAGAACATCATATTTATACATGTAATGACCAGTACAAATTATTTTAATAAAAGGAAATATGCAATATTAGCAAATGCAAGTACTGCGCCTCACAAGCTAATTAGCATAAAGTTATTGTTATCGTCTGGTGGTGTGTGCGCTAATAGTTATCGTTATAGTTTCTCAAGCCAGCATAACTTTATCTACCTGCAGATCTATATCTTTCTGGAGAGGCCTGATGTAGATAAGAGCCTGTCCAATCATTACAGACTCACTGAGAAGGTATTCGGGGGAATAACCACCATCTGGACAAGGAATGGTTTCTAACGTTTTCGAACGCGTTGTCCCTTTGGATCGTAACAGCTGAAAACCGCCACACTCTTTCAAGCAATGAAAATGTTGTATAAGATGCTCTGAAAATTCCTGTGGAGTGCAGTATTTGTCTGAAACAAAGATTTGGGGTGGATTATGAGACAGTGTTTTAATGATTCAAAACTCTTTATCTAAACTGTGGAGTGCGGTTGCAAAAACCCAATCTACAGTTACCTGGAAATGTTATCCGCCTTTCTCCCAGACCTGCCTTCTCCAATTTGTTTTTCACTGAGGGAGTTGGCACCTCAAACTCCTTTCTTTTGGATAAGCAAAAAAAACGATGGGTGTAGGAAACACTTTTTGGTTTCTTCGCTGATGGTCCGGCAATACTAGGACGTCTTGCCACTCGGCTCCGTGAAGAATATGGTGCAAATAATCTTAACACTTCAGCTGAAATAAAATGGTCATAAAATATGATCAGTATCTCTTAAAAGTTGCTACTTTAATACAGACAGTTTACTATGCAAACAAAGGTTGTGCCATCTCATATATTATGTCCAAAACAAACATTTATAGTACCCTTGTTGTCCTATAAAAGTGTGATCCAAGTAATATTCCATATAATTGTAAAGGTTGTATAAAATCATAAAAAATTCTAAAGTACTTGGATCTAGGGATAGTTCACCCAAAAATGAAAATTCTGTTATCATTTACTCACTCTCATGTTATTACAAACCTAAATGTCTTTGTTCTGATAAACAAGGAGGAAGATATTTTGAGGAATGTTTGTAATCAAACTGTTCGTGGACCCCATTTACTTCCATACTATTCTTTTTTCCTATGATTTTTAAAAGGTTTTTGGAAGGTTTTTAACATTTCTC
The DNA here is from genome assembly GCF_030506205.2 of Paramisgurnus dabryanus. Taxonomy (NCBI): domain Eukaryota; kingdom Metazoa; phylum Chordata; class Actinopteri; order Cypriniformes; family Cobitidae; genus Paramisgurnus; species Paramisgurnus dabryanus. The sequence goes on from NC_133343.1 coordinate 48,177,327, forward strand.
AAAATATCTTCCTTTGTGTTCTTCAGAACAAAGAAATTTATGCGGGATTGTAACAACTAGAGAGTGCGTAAATGATGACAGAATTTTCATTTTTGGGTGAACTATCCCTTTAAGGAACAACAGGGCTATGAGATGTGCTTGTTTTGGCCAAAAATATGAGACACACATCCACAAAAATGTAATGATACTGACAAAACATGGCTCTTACGACAAAAAGTGTAACTGAGTGGTTGTCAAGCAACACAGTCAGAGCAGCAGAAATTATGTTCAACTTTGTGTGAGGATGAGCGGATCTATCAGCTTGGTGAATGTGATTTCACCAAGTAGGATGTGATCCTGGATCAATGCCATTGTTGGTCCTGGATCAATATTTTCATTAACCAATCAGATTGCAGGATTAGGATTAGTGTGTATGCTAAATTTAGATTTAGGATTGGGTTAGGGGGGCTTTTAAGAAATACTCAAACTATTCATCCTCATTTAAGGGTTTAAAAATGGTTAGGGTTTGAGTTAAGGGTAGGTTTGGGTATCTTTGATTAAAACGTTGATTCAGGATCACATCTCACTGAAATCACGGCTGAAGAAGATTTTTTAATTCAGAACTATATCTTTGGTGAACATGGTATTCAGATTCAAATGTGGTTTGCAAGTATGTATGTCTCATGCTTGTAAGCTGAAGACTAGCAGTCTTAAAGACTGCAATGTATGCAGGGTTTAAAATATGGTAACTGAGAGCATACTGGAGCTAAAAATGCATAGGCTGACATTTGGAAGGAATGAAGTCACAACACCTGTCAAACATAAAAACATGCTAAAAACAACTACATGGGAGGGGTTTCAACTTTTAGAGAACTGTATATTAGGTTGCATTCTGAAAAAGACTCTTTAGTTGCCTGGCCACCAACTCGGCCTTATTGTTGTATGCAATAAAGTCATCTTTTGGCAATGGAACCTTCTGCTGAAAATTATTTTTCATAATCACTACAAAAATCCACAACATTTGGCGACGAGGATGGGATTGGAAAGGAGCATGGAGGTGGATGACCGTTGTGGGCTAAGTTTGGATGAGCGGCATACACAGGACCAGGTAAGCAGTTTCTGCTTATTTACTGGTTTACTGTTGTGTTGCTCATCTGGGTTGGCTCATGGTGGAAAGACTTTCACAATGCTCTTCCAATATAAGAACTAAGATTAATACAGTTAAAAAGGGTTCCACTTCCAAGGATTGCATGGTGTGATTTGTTTGAAATGATAAAGAGGAAAAAATTCCTGAGCTCAGGTGGATAATCTGTGGTTTTGCTGAGAGGGCCTTTGATTGGACAGCATTAACCTGGAACAGATAATAGTTTAATAGCTAAGTGGGCTTCGAAGATAGCATTAAACAGAAATAAAATTAATCTGTGTTTATTTGTAAGAGGGCCTCGACGGATACAAATGGACTGTAACAGATTATAAAAATGCTTATTGCAAGAGGGCTTTGATAGATGTAATAAGCGGATACACTGTAAATGCATAATTGTATAAAAATGAAAGTGATTTGGTTTTGGAAGCCAATACATGTTGCACTTTGTTAGTTTAAGTAACTATGTAGATGTTGATTTGACATTAATACAATATATCATTTACAGTGTATGGAAAAGAAAATAGGATAAAATTAAATAATCTGTGTTTATTCTGTAAAAGGGCCTTGATGGATACAGATAGACTGGAACAGATTGTTAAAAATGCTTATGGTGTAAGCTGATACACTATAAATGACTGATAGCATTAAGACAAAGTTGTGTGATGGTGCAAGCCAATCCATGTTTTGCCTTAATGGGTTAAGTAGTGATATATGTTGATTTGACATCAATATTGCATTTTATTTACAGTGTATGAAAAAAATAAGATAAAATTACATAATCTGTGTTTACTCTGTAAGAGGGCCTTGACGGATACAGGTAGACTGGAACAGACTATTAAAAATGCTTATGGAATAAGCAGATACACTGTAAAATAATGATAGCAAAAGGAAAAGTACTTTGGTTTTGCAAGCCATTCATGTTTTATTTTGTTATGTTAAGGTAACAAACATATATGTTAATTTGACATTAATGCTGCATATTTTACAGTGTATGGATAAAGATGATATAAAAAATAAAACATAAATAAATAGAGCATGAAACAAAAGTGTTATAAAGTGGACAGGGGTCTGCACGGGCAGAATTAATTTTTATGAAACAGCTCTTTATATATTTTATATAGGTCTGAACGGATAAAATATTATTCTGTGGATACCGCCCTAATGCATGATAAAAAGTTTGACTTGTGAGTAAAAGTGGAAAGGATCCTCAACAGTGAAAAACATGTGGTGTCATGTTTAAAGTGTGAATGACTGGGTGTATGTTATAAATAGAGTGAGTGCAGGCCTGACTGAGTGCTGTGGATGAAGGAGCTAGCAGTGAAGTGAAATACTGGTTAATATAAGTAAAATAATAATAATAATATATTATTTATATAATAAAGTAATAAGAGATTAAAATTATAGGTAAATGGTATATATAGGTTGAAAGGAGGTTTTTACATCTATATTTTATATCTTAATCCAATGAAAAAATATTTGTGTTTAATACTATTGTAAAGGGAAAAAATAGTGTTACTTGACAAATAGAAAAAAGTGAATTGAAAAAGAAACATTAATTAAGTAAGGAACTGCTTGAAAAACATTTGCAGTGTAGAAAAAGTAATAAGGGAGAGAAGATGGTAAGCTTGACGTTTATGTATAAAAGACTACTGGAATATTGCTAAAGTGTTTTTATTTGTTAATTGTCTAATGGAGCTAAAAAATTGCTGAACAAGATAGAAAGGATAAAATGTAGAATTAGCAGATGTAGTGTAAAGTCATAGCTGTTATTCTTGTGGAAATATCTATTGGGCAGTGATCTGATAAATAATGTGTCCAAGAAATTGTCATGAAGGAAACATTTGATGTGGCAATGTGTAAAGAAATGGATATTGTAAATAAATCTATAGTCAATCAAAGAAAGAGAAGAAGGATGGATTTGAAGAAAAAAGCATTGGCATAATTAATGAATAAAGGAGATATATATGATAGAATGTTAAAGGAAGTTGATAATGGAACAAAAGAAAGTGTTAAATGTTAATCTATATTTATCATGCATACTGTAGAAGGTTGATTTCCAGTACTCAAGGGCACTGTGGGAAGTATAGGTAAAATGTAAATGAAATGATCAGTAGTTATAGAATAGGAAAATTAAACGGGTTTGGGAGTGAATCTTACAAATGAGGAAATATCCTTAATGAAAGAAATTTAAAGTATTATCAGAAAGAGTATAAGTGTGTAGAGTAAAAAGACAAGAGGCATTGTTTACACAAATATGTGAAAAAGAAGATGAGGTAGGAAGATATAAATAAAATAAGAAATAAAAATAAGAAAAACATTAAAAAGAATTAATGAAGCAAAATTGGAAGAGAGTAGAGTGGGAGAGTAAAGAGGAGGTGTCATCTGATGGAGAAATGTGGATATGGAAAAAAAAGGACGGCTTAGGCCATTGGCCTTACAATTTCTTGATTTAATAAAGGTATTAAGGACCTTGTGAGGCTGATCACTTACCCTCAGGCATTCATGGGGCTGGGAAAAGGACTAAGTTGTGGCAATGGAGAAATGAAAGAAATCCTCCAAACCTCTGACCTGTGGACTAACGTTACATGAGGAGGGACTATTTTTGAACATATCATAGCAGTGTGGCAGCCACTGCTTGGACTCTAAAAGCACAGAGAGAAAATTTGGAGACACAGAGAATCCAGTTTTGTTCAGAGACAATAAAAAAAGAGACTGAGGGAAATCCAGAAGGAGACCCTAGAATGACCACACTGTTTTGAAATGCAAAGTGAATAACAGTGATGACTCTTGTATTCAGCTACTTTCAGCAATTCCTCCAAAAAGCCAGAATCCTGTACCCATCATAAATGACTTTGCAGCATCACCATCCCAGAAAGAAAACAACTTGAACTGGGAGAGACAAAGAAAACATGCTGAGGACTACAAAAAGCCTGGCCACGCCAAGAGAGACTTTCGCTATATCCATGTACCAGCTCTGTGAGTGAAGGGGGGAGGGTGACAGCAGCCTTTCAAAGTCCAGTTTATGGTCCAGTTGTAAGATTTGTTAAGAATATGATTCTCTGGACAAGTATTGCTAATTCAATGTATGTCTATAAACAATAAACAAAACCATGACCATATCTATTCTCATATCAAAATCACACTCCTGTTTACTGGTTAGGAAGATATGCATAATTTGAATTAAGCCATTGGATTTAGTGTTCTCCAGAAGGGTACAAGTAAGTATATTAAAGTGATATTAACTGAATCAAAGCAAATGTATATTAGTGTAATAAATAGTGATGTACAACAAACAATGAATAAGGGGGAAATGTATTAAAGCACACATTTTTAATGCAAAGTTATCAAAGTGGGAACTTCAGTGTATTATAATATGATCATGAGAAAGATATTCAACTTAAAAAGTGGAAAAAATAAAAAAAAAAGGACAAGAAATTGGCATACCATCACAGGAAGGTAAATAAGAAGTAGTTAAGAGTATAGTTGAAAATGAATTAACAGAATAATGGCTTAATGTAACTGATTTATTTCCACAGGTCTCTTGTATACTGGAAAAAATCTGGGAAGCAAAGGATTTATGGGATATGATGAAAACAAAAAGCTATACAAAGCCAGGGGGATAAATCCATTATGCTTAGGAATAACATTAGACTTATGTGCTAAAGTAAAAATAATTTGTAAATGCAAAGAATAAATACAGATGATAACAACATGCAAGATAAAGAAGATGTATTAATTGTTAAAAGATGTAGAGAACAAAGTACTAATTGAAGTATCCAATTAATGACATTGTAAGACTAACCAGTTGATATCCAGATCCACATTGCTAACAAATGTTTCCCAGATGACAAATATTGTAATTGATCTTTGCTATATATATTTAAATATTCAAAAAGAAGAAATATTTGTATGTTTTTATGAAATTAAACAATATACAATTTGGTATAGGAACAAAGAGGCTTTCAAAATAATGAGGGAATATATATTCAATGTACTGGACAAGTGGGGTTAATTTCTGCTACAATATTATCAAAGTAATTGGCAATCATAAAAGATTAAACTTATATAAAAATGAATGATAATTTTATTAATGGTAACAACACAGCAGATTTGGAAGTTAAAGAAGCCTCAGAATGCCATACAGAAGAAGTGCTTCTATAGTGTTAATACAAAAGCCTTACTTAGAAGATAGAAGGAAAAAAAAATACAAAAGATTCAAGACATCTAATGTACACATTGGGGATAAATCATTCTATTGTACAGTAAAATGTTACCTTTCCAGATGGGTGGTTTTAATTTCAAATTAAAAACAGGTATTAAAGAACAAATTAAAGATTAAAAAAAAAATGGGTATTATTCTCCATATTTGAGAAATGGTCTCCATATCTGAATTCAATACTGGTTAAATTTCTGTTCGACAGGTAAAGTTTGTGCCAAGAGTAATGATAAAAAAAAATAATGCTAGAAGAAGTAATCCCTAGATTTGAAATACTATTAGGAATCATTTTATATAATGGATCAGCATTCATTTAAAAAACAAAAAACTAAGTGAATACTGCAACAATAAAGAACAAAGAAAAGACTAAGATGTGTTTACCATCCTTAATCATAAAAAGTATACCATCCCTTCAACGTCAAACTCAGCAAAAAATGTGAAAGCATGAAACTGAACTGACTGGATGCTTTGTCTTTTGCAATAACGAGTGAAAGACTGCAAACTAACACTGCATGGAATGCTTATTGGTCGACCAATGCCAATACCAATGTCTGCGCAATACTATATAACAAAAATTCATCCCCAAAAAGGACTTCCTCTGGAACGACTGCAGATGGAGCTTTTGGAACAATTACAAATAAAGATGAGATCTTATGTGATAAAACTAACTGTATGCATAAGCTATTTGTGTGCAGGAAAAAGTAAAGGAGCCTGATGAGGAGATGGAGATAAAATGCCATATTGTGCCATGGAATCTAGTATATCTGAGGGTCTTCAGGAGAGAGTGACATAAAACAAGGACCAAGGAGAGCAGCTCTAACAGCAGGCCAAGGGGGAAGGAGCACATCTGATGTCATCTGAGCCATTGCACAGAGTTCCTAAAATACCAGTCGGAGAAGAGGACAACAAAAACACGATACTGAAGAGGAGAGCTGGGGAGAGAACCAAAAACACGATACTGAAGAGGAGAGCTGGGGAGAAAAGGAAAACTTAAACACAATAATGAAGAGGAGAACTGAGGAAAAGAAAATAATAAAAGACATGATACAGAAGACAACAATAGAAAAATTAAAAGCAATTCAAGCCTACAAAGAGATAAAAGAACGAAGTAATGACCACTCAGGGCATATCAAGCAACAACAACAAAGTTAAGAAAAATTTGTAAATGAGAAGAGACTTTCAGGAGCAACAACCAATGAGTGCAAAGCAGTGGAGTTCAAAAGCAATACACAGAGACAAAGTTGCTGATAATGTGTAAAGGACACACAAGGAAAAGTTCAAGGAATTAGCCATGGAAATTGAAAAATAAAGCTAATAACCAGTTTGACAATTATCAGCAACATATGGTAAATTCACATAACTGCAGTCAATAATCAAACTTCTCTTCAATTAACTTTTCACCTATCAGCAAGGATCAGTAACACTTCAGCGAGGACCAGTAACACCAGTGAGAATTTATTCTACAATAATCTCAGGAGGAACAAAATCTAGATTGAATACTAAAGAAACCAAAACAACAAGGAGACAAGGACATCTAAAGAAGAAAAAGGACAACAACGGAAGGAAAAAATATATTTTGGAAATTTTATGGGAAACAACAAAAAACATAATGAATAGTACAAATGGGTAACTTTCAAATCTAAGAGAAATTGGTATGAACAATTGCTTATTATGCTCTGAATTATGAAAGGTAATAATAATCAAAAGTCAACATGATATTATAGGGGTGTTCAATGTAACAAATTAACAAATTCTGGTTTAAATATCAATTTTATAGGGCATATTTTGGTAAATAGTTTCAATATTGGGAAAGTTAAAAAAGCATTAAAATAGGAAAAAAAAGGCAAAATAGAGATAGAAATAACATAGAAACTAAGGAATATGACTGTTACAGTAAACCTTATGGAACTAAAGATGTGAGATATTTAAAGGGAATATTCTATAACATAGATCTTGAATAAATCAAATATAAAATTTCAAGAGCTATTATCAAGAGCATGTTAGGTATGGAAAGGGTGGAGAATGCTATTATATAGTATAGGAAATGAAAAAATGAAATCATAGCAGTGGACATATGAAGATCAAACAGTAATGTTAGCAGAATTCTTTTGGTTTAATTTTGATTTGATGGGAAATGATAACTTATGGTGGTTTTGCAATTGGAGAAGAAATATATATGTACTAGATTAAGGTTAATTCAAGAAATCATCATGGTTTTAAGTTTGAACAAAATACTGAGAAAATAAATGATAAAACTAAAATAGCTTATCCCTAAATTGGTTTGGTATTCCCATATATACACGTTAGTATTTAAGCAAGAGATGAGATCAAATCAGGGTTAGAATAAATATTGATTTAATATAGAATTAATAAATAATATTTACTATAATCAACAAAGGTCAATTTAACTAATGATGTTTTAACAATTTTAGAAAAACAATGAGATACTACAAAGGGGTATAGTTTTATTGTATGGAGATTAATGTTATGCTAAAAATACAACATAGATATTCATTGAAGCTATCAATAAGTTTAAGAGTTTAGGATAGAAACTGCAACTAATACAGGAAGAAAGAATCTTAATGTGGAATTTGTGAAATGGGGAGATTGGTTTGTCAAATTATCAAAGATATATTTTGGTATGTCAAATGATTCATAGGTTAAATGATGCAAATGATTAAAGGTATAGGTTAAAGGATGAATATTATCAAAGGTATAAGGTAAAGGATGCAAATTATCAGAGGATAAGGATTTGTGATTTTAATTGGATGGATTGTTATTTTAATGTGTACTCCCTATTTTGAAACAAATGTTAATGGAAATATCAAGATGAAAAGTTACTTCATATAGGAAATTACAAAGTGCATCAAAATGGGTTTTGCAAAAGTTAGAAAATGGTAATATTACATCAGAAAAAGATAATGAAAATATTAAGTATTGAAAAGGTATGAGACTAATTTCCACTCTTATGATGAATAGGGATGTTTTTATGAGTTCTGATTTTACAGCAACAATGACATAATGAAGTATATTCCATGATCATAAAGGTTTATTAATTGAAGGAGTAGGTTCTTTTACTTCTCCAAGAGAAGATGTTTGCTCCACACTCCACCAAAGTGCGGCAGCATGATTTAGTCATTGGTAAGGGAAAGATGGCTTAGTTGGGCCATTTAATTAGCTTAACTTAATTGAACTGGATTATGAAGTTGCACTTTGGGTGAGACTTGTGAAAGTCTCAAAGGGTGGAATGAAGAAGATTTTTTAATTCAGAACTATATCTTTGGTGAACATGGTATTCAGATTCAAATGTGGTTTGCAAGTATGTATGTCTCATGCTTGTAAGCTGAAGACTAGCAGTCTTAAAGACTGCAATGTATGCAGGGTTTAAAATATGGTAACTGAGAGCATACTGGAGCTAAAAATGCATAGGCTGACATTTGGAAGGAATGAAGTCACAACACCTGTCAAACATAAAAACATGCTAAAAACAACTACATGGGAGGGGTTTCAACTTTTAGAGAACTGTATATTAGGTTGCATTCTGAAAACGACTCTTTAGTTGCCTGGCCACCAACTCGGCCTTATTGTTGTATGCAATAAAGTCATCTTTTGGCAATGGAACCTTCTGCTGAAAATTATTTTTCATAATCACTACAAAAATCCACAACACGGCGAACCTATAAGCTTATATCGTCAAAACACCGCGAGAGCAATTTATAAAACATAAGGCTTGTTCGACTTCATGCGGCGCAGCAAGAATCAACAGTCGGATGACGTCAAAGTACCGCGAGAGTGATTCTCAAAACCATACAGAGGAGTCTGCTTTTAAATCGCTCTCGCGAAACTTTGACGTCATCCGCCGGTCAACAGAAGTTATCACTAAACGTGACCTGCTAAAACGACTTGTACTGCAGTCTGCTGAAATGACCAATACTTGTCCAAAACATCACTTAGTTAGATTTTTCATTTGGAACTTTTAGAAAACATGTTAAAATAGTCTGAAGTATCACGAAAAGTGTCACTTGAAAACGCTGAGCCCCTTACGAATTAAAGCTAACTTAATAACCCCCAACAAACTTACCTCGTGGCCCACCACTTCGATCTGGAGGAGTCGTGTTCTGGCTTGATGACGGCTTTTCTGAATTCCCACTTTGCCTCTCTAACGCTTGGGCAGCTTCTCGGAGCAGCTGTGGCACAGACTTCTCCATGCTTCTTTCTATGTTTGGCGCCTAATATTGAAATACATTGAGAAAGGCAACGCAAGCCCCTCCCCTACGCGACGATTGACCGGCGGGGGCGTGGTCGGCCGAAATGCATTTTCAAATCCACATTGAATTTTGCTGCAGCCATCGCGGGGGTTTCATGGAAATGTAATGTTTCGACGTCTTGACTGTGAGTGTCAATGCATTTCAAACTAAATACATTTAAATCACCATTTTGCTACCCAGTTTGAATGAGCAATTATTCAAATGCCAGTCCATTTCTGATAATGCATTTTGATGGTGTCGAAAAAGTATATTGGAATGTCAATGCTTTTGGCTCGGAATGCATTTTTAAATCCGTGTAGAATTTTGCTACATCCATCGCGCTTTTTGACAATGAAAATGCAATCCCAAGTTTCCCACCCGTAAATGTAAATGCATTTAGGGAAATTTACATTTAAATGATAATTTTGCTACAGTTTTTGCTTGACAATGTGAAACACATTATATCAGTTCGGGCAATACATTTCCATTTCAATTTTGCAACTTCTATAGCATTAAAATATGTATTTAAAACAGGGCTGTAGAAAATGGAAAATGAATTACATTTTCATTTCTATTTTGCACCAAGGATTGCACATACATGCATGGAAAATGTAAACTTAAATACAGAAATGCATTGTGATTTTACATATTGCATTGTCATATTGCATATTACATTCTAAATTGAATTATGCTACCCATATGCTTCCATACGTGTTTAGCGTTACAGAGCTGTTACAAAGTCATGCAGTCCTGTTTGATAATCCGCACCGCTGTGATTGACCGAACACCTGACTGGACCAGTTATCCGACATCAGCAGCAATTTTATTTCACACTCGTACCATTTGACAAAGACTGTGACCCCGAGCCGGTCACAACGCAAATCGCGCAGTTAAATATAAACCTTTAACGGTCTTCAGACAGATCTTAAACACAAATAAGCACGGGACATTTAAAAACGAGTCGAATTTTGGTCTTGAATGTTAGACCCGCATTTTACTCTTGTCTATTGAGTCCCGACCTGCATCTACAACACAAATGACACCCGAATAGTCTATTATTACACCCGTTAGATCAAATATTATGCGGTTCATCCGCGGGTACCCCGACCCTGCTGTTTCGTCTGAAAACAGATAAAACAGTCTCACCGTCTGCCTCAAGTTTCTATTTCCAACGTTCTTCTCTTCCACGGGAATAATGTAAGTTTCCTTACAAACAGATTCGACTATTAATGTCTTGCAGTTGCATATAAGTAGTATTCAGTATTTAGCCTTTTGTTTTTGGACAAATATCTTATAATTTAATGTGAAACTTTGTGAGTGTCGATCTAAAGCACAGAAGATTTACTGACAGCTGAGCGGTCAGCAGTGCGCGCTTATAGCCTATTCTGAATAACTAATGGCCAGATAAGTTGATAATATGAGTACAGTGATTCCAAATGAATGTCCAAAAAACTCGTAATATGTTAAATCAAAAGTTTAATAATGTCTTTTCTCGCAGCCCTGCGCTGTGTTGGTGTAACTTAGATATGCGCGGGTGAACATCATATGCGTGATGACCTTGCAGCTTCCCAGTCGGCATTTCAACGTTGATTCAACGTTGAATCAACGTCAGGTACCAACGTTGAATCAACGTTGGATTACCTTTCGGTTTTGCAAAAAATTTCAACGTTGAAATCACGACGTTGTTTCAACGTCACACTTTCAACATAGGTGAATTATGGTTGATATCATGACGCAATTTCAACCTTCTATTTCCTTGTTGTTTTTAACACTAAATATAGATTTTTACTTTACACTGCAATACTCACTAAATTATTTACTGTAAACGTGTCATTTTTAGTGCAATTATCATATGAATGCAACTTGCTATGCATAACTTACAGTACAACCCCATTCATAAAACTAAACACTTAAGGAAGGTAAAGTTTAAATGTGGACAAATAAGATGGCAGGTGCCTACCCTTTCCAAATAAACATGAAAGCAGCTGTTAAAATATTTTTTATGGAAAAAAAAAAAAACTCTTACAAACAGTTAGGTTTCCAGTTAGTAGTGCATAAGTGGAATTTTCTAAATATATAATAAAGTCATAAAATATGAAACAAAATCATGTTTAAAAGTCATTTTATTAATCTGAATAGAAAAACTGCAAATATGAATTTTGTTGTTGGTTTAGTTGACAGTCTTCTTATGGCCACCACCCCCCATCTATTCTGGCTCATGCTGTACTTAATACGATGACAGCATCTAAGGAGGGAAAAAAACAAGATATTTAATTTTCAAAAAATGCTGCATTTTAGCCCATGTACAAAAAAATCTTGTTATTGCACATCAGGGCAAGATGCGTTTTCTTTGATAGTCTGACTTGAAACATTGCATAGCCATCTGATGAAAGAACAAAGCTGTTGTGTTTACGAAGATGACAATGAGGTTCAATTAATATAATCTACAGTGCATTCAGAAATCATACACCTTTCACTTTCAATTTTATGTTGTTGCATGATACTGTAATTGTTTAGATATTTTTACAAAGTAACAACAGGATTTTAGAAACTTTTGCAAATGTATGAAAAAAGAAAACATATCATATTTACATTATACATAATCAGACCCTTTGCAACAACTGAGGTTGCAGAGATGTTTCTACACCTTAAATCGTCCTGATGAACACAAAGATTTTTTAAGGAATGTCTGCAACCAAACTGACCAGAAGCACCATTGACTTACATAGTAGGATAAAAGAATACTATGGTAGTGAATGGTGCTTCTGATCGATGTGGTTACAAATGAATCCAATACTGAACGCTTAAGTGATATTAACTTTATATTTTCAACATCCCCAAATGAGATGCTTAACAAAGCAAACACTGACAGGTTGCTTTATGTTTGGGTCAAACAGCCTTTTGTGTAGTCCCTTACCAATGAAATCGAAGATGGACTTCAGAACTTCTGGATTGTCTGTGTAAGCCTTTAAACTCGCCCAGACCAGCAAGGCATCTTGTTAGCAGACATCCTGACCTGATCAAAAACTTTTGATTAGGAGATGTTCTAATCCTATTTTTAATATATGTTTTACAAACTTACCACAGGTGATCTGGCAAAGAGACTTACGAAACAGCATCTTCCCAAATCTCCTCTTCAGGTTCATCTTAGCGATCATTGCATTTGATAAAGTTTGGAAAAAGAAAAACAAATTTCATTAGTATAGAAATATAAATGTAATCTTGTGGTAAGAAATACAGAAAACTGTGGCCCAAGTACAACTTTTAAATAAATTAAGAATGTTTACATTTTTTGTCAACACTATTCATTACCTTTTAAGAAGGAATGATATGGGGATCTGAAAAGACACACTACTTCACCTCTCTGTATTTTATCACACGTCTTCAAATTGCATGTTGATCTGCCTACAATTTAAAACACATAATAAAATAAAAACAAGTCATAGCCCCTTTTAAAAAGAAAACATAAATTGTGAAATACAAAACACTGCATCTTAATTATTAGGATTAGTAGAATTTGATTTGGTTACAAAACAAATATTAAATGCATTGTAAGGTTTTAGGGGAGACGCTTCACAAAAAAGAAATGGTAAATTACGAATTTCTATTACAACATGGTATCTTGGTGGTGCATTACCAGGGTAGGTGGTAGCTCATTGACAATTAAAAAAATTATGATTAAAGCCATAATACATAAAGATAAGAACAAATAAATGCTGTCATGTACACCACCACAAAGACCCATTTTTTTCTGTCAATATGAAGCCTCTATAAAACTTGCATCACCATCCACTCTGAACACTGGATTAACTTTTGTCTCTGTATACTGAAAACAAAGTGTTTGAAATATGTAGGCCTGCATACTGTAGAAGGAATAGTGGCATAGAAAAGAAATTAATTGCTGTGCTGAAAAGTAACCATTGTATCCTAAATTAGTTTCTTATATTTTCCTAATGACAATGATAAACCAGTCTTGAGAAACAAGTAGCAGGTGTTTTTAAAAAGCCACTCTCAATTCTCACCTGTGAAGTTTCTTGTGTGTCATTCTGTTTCTGATCTGACAACCCTTGCTGTCTGTTTCTTGTTCAATCTTGACAAAATATAAAAAAGTAAAATTAGTGCAATATTGGAAGAGAATTCTATAATGACTTTTATCAGAACATGAATACATACACTTGCATACTGCATTTAAGTATATACTGTAGAATAGCAGGGTTAACACAACATTACCTGATCCAGATGTAGTGGCTGTTGATGCATGAAAATCTCAGCATTGACAAGATCATCATCACTATTCTAATTTGAAGAGCTCTGATAACGAAGACATTACAAAAGAATTATAAAAATATACTAAAAACAAGAGCACATTTGTCTAGATAACCATTATTTTCTATTTCCATTAAAACTTGCTAACTACTCAACAAGTAAGCAAAATTACACCGTTACAATGTATTTCAATTCGAATAGAACATGCAAACTTACACGACATGATATTTTCGTACAAAGGAGTTAATTTAAGTGTTTCATGCCGCTTAAAATCATGGATACTGCGCGAATGACCGCAGGTGCGATCATAAGCGTAACATGTAATTGACTGATTGCCATGGAAACATGAGGGTCACGTCGACTATCTTGTCCCTTTTAATTTTATAACTGCATTTATACACATTACCCCGTCGAGAAAACCTCAGCATGATTAATATTGGATTCGACGCCCATGTTATCACGTCATCAATAAGTTTGGATTAATGTCATTAACACGAACTGCTAAACGTATCCGTTATTGCGAATTCGTGAGCCATAAAACCAACATCTCATCTAAGTTTTAACACTTTATCAGTAATATGAATTTAAGAAACTAAGCAGCTTAACACTGACCGGACCGCACCGCACTCGAGCTGCTCCTCCTTACAAAAGGCTGATAGGTGTCTGTGGCGCCTGTAAGACCTCTCGGATATAAGTTACGCTGACTGAACTACGAAATCAACACTTTTTCACCGAAGTTGTCCAAAAAAGCCCCTACATTTATAACTAGTTGCTTTTCTGAAGCAAAAACCAAGTGGTTAAGTTGATAACACCACACCTCATATTAATTTATTAATATTCATAATAACGAAGTCCGATTTCGGCGGGAACATCCCGTGGACTAGTAAAGTAACTACTATAACGAATACATTCGCAACTAACAGAAAAAACCCCGCTTTGGCATCGTGCTTTTTTGTCATACCACTTTGTATATGTGAATAAAATAACGTTATACGTTTACATTGACTTATATTTCCTTACCTCTTCTTTCTCTGAAGCATTTTCTCATGTGATATGCAAGATCTCTTCTTCTTCTTCTTCTTATGTTTGGCGGGTGGCATACAACGTTAAGGTGCTACGCAAGATCTCGCAGACAGCCGTTAAAACAGTCCAGTCTCGTGTAATCTCGCGAGATTACCTCGATACCTGTATATTCAATTATTTGTTACATTTTTTTATAATTTCATCAATTTTATAAAATGAGTTTTTAAATTTTTTTTCTGAATGATTCACATATTATAAAACATTATTTTATTGTCTCTCTGCAACCATTTACTTCACTGTTGTTTCAACGTTGTTTCAACGTTGAATCAACGTTGAACAAACAACTGACGTTATTTCAACCAAATTTCAACGTTGATTTTTAAGCATTTTATTAACCTTTTTCAACCGTTTACCATTCACCGTTGTTTCAACGTTGTTTCAACGTTGAACAAACAACTGACCTAATTTCAACCAAATTTCAACGTTGAAGGTCGGTCATATGCCCGCTGGGTTAAATTACCCTAAATTTATAGTCATAAAGATAAAAGTAAAACAACATTCGAAACTTCAAATGATGTATTTTTATTTGTGTAAACTCACAATAAGGAGAAAACCTTGTGCTTATTTATAATCATTAAAAACATGACGTGCTTTCTGCTGCTTTAGAGCGCGTCACAAAAAAAGAACAGAAACTTTTTTATTCGTTTTGTCAATTTAATAATTTAATAATTATTTAAGTGCAACATATTTCGTATAGGCTTATTTATTTTATTATTATTTCTCAAAACAGAGACGTAGCTTAATCATCCTCTGTTGATTTAAATCTATTTGTGCATGAAACTAAACCCATGGAGGAAATTATTATATTTTAGAAGATTTATTTATAAATGAGTGAACAACGCGAATCCAGAAAGCAATTTATTTCTAGACAGCCAGTCTGGCAGAGCGGACATTTCAGTTGCTTTTTTGCGAGCTGCCGCTGTGGGTTTTGTCTAGAAGGTATACAGCAAATGCCGAAAAGTTAAGGATTAGATTTGGAGGTAGGATTATTAGGATGAAAACAGCGGTTCTGGCTAAATTAGATACAAATACATCCTACAATCGTGTGAAATTTTGTGTTTAGAGTTGGGTTTGGTTGAAGGATTAGGATAAAACAGTGCTCATATAACGAGATTTCGTTTGCTGTATCCCTTCTATCCACAACCGCAGGCGTGGCAGGGATGTTTTAGGAGTGGCGGGCCGCCACGGTTGAATGTATATAGCGGAAACACTGCTATATGTCCATCTGTTGAGAAGATGCACTCCGACCGCACTGATGTCCCAGGGAAACTCGGGTACTTCGTTGCCAGCTGCGTATTTCGTACTGCCAATCTTCCATCACAAAAGCGGGTTGCTGTCAGCTCGCAAGGGTGGCTCCTTGTCATAACTCCTTCATCTCCTGTAACGTCACAATTTCAACGCTCTCTCGTGTTGCACAGGTTTATTGACGTTGTCCTCCATTTTCTTTGCAAAACACTAGATGCAGCGATTGAAAGCGTGAAACTATAGGTGCGTAAAATTGCTGGGTATTTTCTGTCTAGCTTTCGCACACCTACTGCACTTTCGGAATATTTATTTTCTTTTTCTGCTTGTTTGTGAGTTTTGTTACATCTATATTTTTAACTGTTTAATTATTTTAAAATTAATAGTGTACATATTTGGTTAAAATCGATTGCCTATTTTCGTTTTCGAAACTTTTTTTGGTTGGTCCGATCGATTGTGCAATCGATTTTCGAACGAAAAGTGACAGCCCTACTTTGAACATTTGCAATGCAGTAATGAATGTAAATATACTGTAAGTAACTTTTATTCAGTGTTGCATGCACTGCAGGAATGTAAACATGTGGCTTTGAACATTTACCATGCAGTAATGTATTTAAATATACTGTAAATAATTTTCATACAGTGTTGCATGCACTGCATGAATGTAAAACTAAATGACTTTGAACATTTACATTGCAGTTATGTATGTAATATACTGTAAATACCTGCCTACACTTCAGAAATGTAAACATGTAAATATAAATAACTAACAAGCAAACAGATGTGTCAAGGCTGTAGCCAAATAGTTGCAGAGGTTGTAGTTATGGGGCATCTTGATAGCGATTAAGGTTGCGTGTTGTTGCTGCTGGTATGACAGCACACTTCAATACTAAACTCTGCCAAAGCCAAAATCCACCAAAGAATTGACATGTGACATCCTGATAGTGGTGACCGAAGGGGCTACAGCACTGGCAAAGTCCTTAAATGCCTCTGCTACTTGGAGGACTGTGAGGTCAGGCAGCTTACAGGTGACACTCTTTTAAGAGGTACTCCTGAAATGAAAAAGGTCAAATCCTATCCTAAAAATTACCATTGTTCTGGGTTTGTGTCAGCTCTCCTCCGTTTCAGTACAGCTGTGAACTTCACTGATGCCAAGCTCTGATCGAGTAGTGCAACAGTGTGCTGTCCCAGCAACACAAGAACAACTGCTCTGTGACAGTATTACACAACAAGAGTGAGAGTCCTTTAATACAGTGAATAAATAACATTAAACAATATCAAGAATTAAGAATCAATGTTTTATGTAAACTGATTCTAAATATGACACATGTAAACTCTATTTACTAGGCTACTGTCATTAAACTGAAGCACTTATGAACAGATTTAGCCTGTCTATGCACAGATGTATAACCCACAAAAACATCTGCTTAAAATGTATTTTAGCTGTCTTTTGTGTTTTCATATACACTCAGTTTATGTTGTTTGACTTTCTCATCGACCTGAAACAAGTCGCCCTCACCCTGATCTCTCATGCAGTGACCTGATCCTTACTGAAAAACTATCATAGTCAATCTCATTCCTGTACGTACATTGCAAAAACAAACACTTTAGGCATAACATAAAGACTATATTGTAAGTGTTTACTATTTAACCAAATAGGGTTACACTTTATTTTGATAGTCCAGTTTAGATATTCTACTAACTATAAACAACTTTGCAACTACATGTCAACTAACTTTCAATAATTTGCAACTATACGTCAACTAACTGTCATTAGTGTATTAGTAGACTGTAAGAGTTGGGGTTAGGGAAGAGGTTTGGGTTAGTGGAATAAGTTGACATGCACCTGCAAAGATACATAGTCAGTTGAAAGTCTGTTGAGATATCATCACAATAAAGTGTTAGTAGATATTAAGCAGACAGTCTACTAATTCTCTAAAGATTGGTAGTTGATAAGTAGTTGCAAAGTTACTTATAATTAGTAAAATGTCTAAAGTGGACTATCGAAATAAAGTGTTACCCTAAATAGATTGTGGCTGCAGCTACAGAAGTTTAATGGTTTACACCTAGCCTTGCATATTTTGCACAATTAAAGTAATAATTTCTGATTTTATATATTTTTGTAATGTACATATTTATATGAAGTTGATGATGATTTGTATTGGATGGACTTAATTTCCCATGATGCATCTGTCACACATTGGAATGTATTGGATGGACTCAATCTCCCATGATGCATCTATGTCACTTCCTGTTAAATGTTTGGTGAATCTTAGTGATGGCCAAATGAGGCTTCCTGAACCACTGAGGCTTTCCAGCCCATTAGTTTGCCAAAAGGTTCAGTTACCCAAAGCCTCGTGAACAGTGTGCTCTCTAGTGACACCTGCTGTGGAAAGCAATGTATTGCACACAAATCTATTCATTCTGAGCAACTAAATTGTAATGGTCTGGGCTTTATCTATTGCCTGTGTATTAAATAAAGTATTTTACTCTGCTAGTGTTAAACTATGTACACACAACTCATACATACACAACTTTGTGTTCAACTGTTCAGTGGTTCTTTGGGTTATTGATAACCGTGAAAGCCCGGAATGAGTGTAAATAAATTATTATGAGTGCAGTGCTTTCTGGGAATGCAATAGTGCAATGCTTATTGAACTGAGGGGTGCAATAGTGCAATGCTTATGGGACTGGAAGTGTGAAACAGCAAACTGCAACACGGAAAAGTGTTTACTGGTTTTTATTTAAAACAAAAGTTTTTTACAGAATTTGGATTGAAGCGGTTTCTCTTTTTAGAAAGCTCCTCTCAGACCTTAGGAAACACCCTTTCACAGGGCACTGATGATGCTGGGCAACATAAGGTCAGTGCCAGCTTATATAAATTGGGATATTGGAGCTTCTGTTTGTTTCAATATCCCAATGGATCCTCAGTCCTCCTAGGCCATCCCTAATACAGTCTAGTCTTATAATAATAATAATAATAATAACAGCAATGCTATATATAATAATAAAACTACTACTAATATAGGCTAATATATAGCAAAATAATTACGTATTATACGTATTAGAACTAGATATATGCTAATTTACTAATAATCTACTTTCCTAGGCTATGTATAATTTACTCTAATAATAGTCTAAACTAAGTGTAATATAATATATAATAAAGGCTATGATATATAATGATAACTATACTACAAACTCACTAAAAACTCGCCACTACGTACAACCAAAACCTCAACACCAATGCAAACGTACTGCAAAACCCTCGTCAAGAGGCGCGAGTTTCGAACCATTTGTATCCGAAGGCGATACTCAGAGTGAAGCAATGACGTATTCAACAGAAAACGATGCCTCGTTTGTCATCGTCATGTGATTTTCACGGAAACGATACAAGCCTCGAATCGGGGCTTCATCTGGAACAACGCCCCTTTTTGCTCGACACAAGCTCTGGAGCTTCGCTTCAGATGTCACATCACTAGTGAATCTAATGAATTAGCTGGTGAGCCTACAGAGGGTAAGCTACCTGTTTGAGGTGCTGCATGCTTCACTGTGTCTCATGTCATGTGTACAAAGGTTTATATTGTTTATGGTCAACTCAACAATGAATTGTGACATCCTCTTTTGGTTTACAAGCCGGTAAAGTGGTATGTTATGCTTTATTTCGGTTATTTTAATAATGATTGACATTGTGTTTGGGTTTATGAATGTATGATTGACGGTGGTATGTTGTCTTGTGTTTGTGTAGTTCTACGTTGTTTATGTTTCCTTGTTGGAGAAATAAAACATCAGTTTGGAGAACCTGAGGGCTATTACATAAAACTCGCTTGGAAAAGCGAGGATTAAAGTTACAAACCTGACTTGAACTAACCTAACAAATGGGGCGAGGCTTAAGCGGTTTCAAAAAAGGTAAATGAAGTTTACGCAATCCAACTAATTTGATCCAGATTTCCCTAGTCAAGATAATTGCGCGTGCACGCTGTTCTTGAGCAGCCCTAGAGGTCAAGCATGGATCAAATCGATCAAAGTTAAAGAGAAAGCGGCAATTTGGGATAAAAACTTATAATTTTCAGTCATTAGTAAATTCTTCATAATACTGCTTCAATAATTAAACCCATGAAATAGCTTGAAAGTCCTTATCGATTAAATCCTTTCATGCAGCAACTAAATTAAAATATATTGTCATATTTTAAATAGATCACATAAAATGTCCGAAATAACGTCAGAAATGACAGCCTAGTGGTCAGTGCTCTCAACAGCGCATTCGGCAACCCGGGTTCAATCTCCATCAATGCTCATGTGGCTCTATTTTGCTTCCACTTTTTCTGCAGTTTTTTATATACTGTACTTTTTAAATATAACACAGATCTTAACTTTTAAAAGACAGTATGTAGGCTACTAAGTAACCTATATAATAAATACTTAGCAGATGAATGATTTTAATACATTTAACTTTAAATGTAACTTAAATGTAAAGTTTTTTTATTTAGGGGTACATTTCAAAAGCAACTTGAGTGGACAAAAAAGTAACAGGTGAAAATAAAACGTAAATATATTGTTCATAAGAAGTGTAGTTGATTTAAAGCTATGGTCTACGATTTCAAAGATTGTTCATTATTAATAAACTCGTTTAGATGCTGGTTATGGTTCTACAGTAAAATCCTAACAATATGAAGAGAAAAAAGATTAAAAAAAATCCATTCAGTCTATTGGGTGTACGGCAGCAGATAAATTGACCAATGTAAACTGTCCGGCTGGACAGCTTACATTGGTTAACTGCTCTCATCAAATCCCCGTACACTTGAAAATCCACCTCGCGATCGCGTCTCCACCCCATCGCACACCACCCCGCCCCTCTCGTGCCTGCGACAAATTTGTGTCAGTGTATGTTAGCTAGCGAAGCAGCAACATCTCACTAATGGAAAAAAAATAACCGACAGCAGCAAGCTTCTTGCCCTACAGTAAAGGTTAGAAGAAAAGGGAAGTCTGTAGAGGAAAGAGCAGAGGTAAAAAAAGTGTGAAAAACGCCGGACTCTAAGTAGAATCAATAAAGGGTCCGCAATTGACCGTTGGAGGAAGCTTCAGGGAGATTTGGGGCTGAAAACCGACGCCGACACGGCGGACTTTTTGTTGAACAGGTACGCGTCTATTTATACTTTTATTGTGTGAGGTTACATAAATATATTTTTATCAGTCTGACAACATGCTGCCGGTCGGCATTGGAATGTTAGCCGTTTAGCATCGCGTATCACGGGTCAAAGTAATTATATTTACAAAGATTGTGTGTGGTGTTACATAAATCTTTTTATCAGTCTGGCAACAACATGCTCATGCTGCCGGTCGGCATTGGAATGTAAGCCGTTTAGCATCGCGTATCACGGGTCAAAGTAATTATATTTACAAAGATTGTGTGTGGTGTTACATAAATCTTTTTATCAGTCTGGTAACAACATGCTCATGCTGCCGGTCAGCATTGGAATTTTAGCCGTTTAACATCGCATATCACGGGTCAAAGTAATTATATTTACAAAGATTGTGTGTGGTGTTACATAAATCTTTTTATCAGTCTGGCAACAACATGCTCATGCTGCCGGTCGGCATTGGAATGTTAGCCGTTTAGCATCACGTATCACGGGTCAAAGTAATTATATTTACAAAGATTGTGTGTGGTGTTACATAAATCTTTTTATCAGTCTGGCAACAACATGCTCATGCTGCCGGTCGGCATTGGAATGTTAGCCGTTTAGCATCGCGTATCACGGGTCAAAGTAATTATATTTACAAAGTCATTTCTTGAAGCTCAGGAGGGGAAACGTATGCCAAACGTTGTTGTGAATGTAAATAACGTCAATTGCAATCATAATTGTAATTGTTCATTCCTTCAAGGCTTTATGTGTTTACTGCTTGGTAAATCTCTGATCTGATGTTTACTACCGGTGATCAAAGCTTGAATGAGTGACGTTGTTCAGTTCGTTTTGCGGTGGGAGGGATCAGGTAGCACAGAGGGGCAGGATGAGTTTTTTAAAACTTACTAACCGTCTCAGGCTTTCTCAACCGATTTTCAACATCGTAGACTACAGCTTTAAGCATAATCTTATGCTAATCTCATAATTTTAGATGTTGACTGGCAGTGAGGAGAGCACTGGCATCTATCAGCAGCACAGCCTTACTCCTGCAGATGAACTGTTGTTCTTGAAAGAAAAAAATGGGGTCACTGAGAGCATGGTGGGTGGACAGCATCTGCATTTCTGAATTTACAGGAGTACAAGTACTGATTGTGTAAAATTATATATGTTATACATATTCTTGACCAGTCATTATTACTCAAAATATTTTTGATGGCAAATTATGAGTGCGTTATAGAGCCACAAGTCTATCATGTTAAGCCCTGGGAGTATGAGAGATTTTAAACCACTGGTTTTATTATCACACTGTTAAAATATTAGCTGTAGTTATGCATGCATGTTATTAACTGGCAACAGTTTGTTCAAAGATAAATGAACATTAAACATTAACACGTCTTTATCTTTACAGAATAAAACTTTAAAATAACAGCCTCATGCAAAGCATTCTGGGAACCAGAAATCCTAATCAACCTTTTTCTGTTATTTCCTTCATATTTTGGTTCCCAGAATGCTTTGCATGAGGCTGTTATTTTATAGTTTTATTCTGTATATAAAAAGACTTGTTAATGTTTAATGTTCATTTAACTTTGAACAAACTGTTGCCAGTAAATAACATACAGTCTTGTTCAAAATAATAGCAGTACAATGTGACTAACCAGAATAATCAAGGTTTTTAGTATATTTTTTATTGCTACGTGGCAAACAAGTTACCAGTAGGTTCAGTAGATTCTCAGAAAACAAATGAGACCCAGCATTCATGATATGCATGCTCTTAAGGCTGTGCAATTGGGCAATTAGTTGAAAGGGGTGTGTTCAAAAAAATAGCAGTGTGGCATTCAAACACTGAGGTCATCAATTTTGTGAAGAAACCGGTGTGAATCAGGTGGCCCCTATTTAAGGATGAAGCCAACACTTGTTGAACATGCATTTGAAAGCTGAGGAAAATGGGTCGTTCAAGACAATGTTCAGAAGAACAGGGTACTTTGATTAAATAGTTGATTGGAGAGGGGAAAACCTATAAAGAGGTGCAAAAAATGATAGGCTGTTCAGCTAAAATGATCTCCAATGCCTTACAATGGAGAGCAAAACCAGAGAGACGTGGAAGAAAACGGAAGACAACCATCAAAATGGATAGAAGAATAACCAGAATGGCAAAGGCTCAGCCAATGATCACCTCCAGGATGATCAAAGACAGTCTGGAGTTACCTGTAAGTACTGTGACAGTTAGAAGACGTCTGTGTGAAGCTAATCTATTTTCAAGAATCCCCCGCAAAGTCCCTCTGTTAAAAAAAAGGCATGTGCAGAAGAGGTTACAATTTGCCAAAGAACACATCAACTGGCCTAAAGAGAAATGGAGGAACATTTTGTGGACTGATGAGAATAACATTTTTCTTTTTGGGTCCAAGGGCCACAGGCAGTTTGTGAGACGACCCCCACACTCTGAATTCAAGCCACAGTACACAGTGAAGACAGTGAAGCATGGAGCATGATATGGGCATGTTTCTCCTACTATGGTGTTGGGCCTATTTATCGCATACCAGGGATCATGGATCAGTTTGCATATGTTAAAATACTTGAAGAGGTCATGTTGCCCTATGCTGAAGAGGACATGCCCTTGAAGTGGTTGTTTCAACAAGACAATGACCCAAAACACACTAGTAAACGGGCAAAGTCTTGGTTCCAAACCAACAAAATTAATTTTATGGAGTGGCCAGCCCAATCTCCAGACCTTAATCCAATTGAGAACTTGTGGGGTGATATCAAAAATGCTGTTTCTGAAGCAAAACCAAGAAATGTGAATGAATTGTTAAAGAATCATGGAGTGGAATAACAGCTGAGAGGTGCCACAAGTTGGTTGACTCCATGCCACACAGATGTCAAGCAGTTTTAAAAAACTGTGGTCATACAACTAAATATTAGTTTAGTGATTCACAGGATTGCTAAATCCCATAAATTTTTTTTTTGTACAAAATAGTTTTGAGTTTGTACAGTCTAAGGTAGACACTGCTATTTTTTTGAACACACCCCTTTCAACTAATTGCCCAATTGCACAGCCTTAAGAGCGTGCATATCATGAATGCTGGGTCTCATTTGTTTTCTGAGAATCTACTGAACCTACTGGTAACTTGTTTGCCACGTAGCAATAAAAATATACTAAAAACCTTGATTATTCTGGTTATTCACATTGTACTGCTATTATTTTGAACAAGACTGTACATTTAAATCCACAGTAAGTTACTGGCAAACAGCTGACAGTAATACTGTCATTTCTAAAGAACTTTTTTAACAATGTAGTGTTAGGTGTTGATTGATAAACAGAGTTTCATTAATGGTTTCAGGGTGAGGATTAGTTGAAGAGAGGCCTAAGATAAACACATTTATACTGTAAGTCTACAGTACAAGCCTACTTGTGTGGTGAACAATTATTGTCTGCAGGACACAAACAATCTTCTCTGGGATCACAGGCAAAAAAGAGTTTTAACTCATTACAACTAAATGCCAAGAGCATACCATCACATCATTATTGTGTTCCTTCAGACATGCAGACACCATAAATAATTTTTTACATTTCAAGAAAAATTTTACAACTAGAGAAAGATACAAATACTGTAGATCTTTAAAATAGTGTGCATTTTTATGCACACCAACCATAAAAATATTCATTGACTGTACTTGACTTGTGTGTGTTGTATATTTAAATTAAATCTCTTTTCTGTATGACAGACAATCTGAATTATATATATATATATATATATATATATATATATTTCATCAATAGGCCTACATTGCAATTGATTGTAGATTTAGATACATCTTAAATTTAGATTCAAATTTTACTGCTGTGACTATTATTCTTATTTTGTGGTAGTTAAGATTTTCATTTATATTCAACATTTGATAGGCCTATAACATACCATATTATGAAACACATGTCTATATTTTATTAATTATTATTGTAACAGAATTTATCAAGTTTAATATACAAGTTGATTTTCTTAAATTGTTCGATTAATAGTGGTTAATAAAGTCAAATAAAATGTCAAAGAGTCAGCTGTAATATCATTGCATTTACAGTCCAGTGTTAGTGAAAGTCTAGTTAAGCAACAAGTGAGGCTTACCCTGACAGTTAGCCTGCCCCGGACCAGGCTAGTTTGCAAGCATAAGTTTCCATAGTAACCGGGGTTGAACTAGTTCAAGTTTGTTTTATGAAACGAAATCCACCAGCAATAAGCCAGCCTTAACAAAATAAGCCTGGCTTATTCTGTAATCTAGTTTTATGAAATAGCCCTCTGGCCTTGGATTTGTGACTAAGAGCGGTACATAGATAAATAATACAAAGATTATTAACTGGTCAGAAACCGAGACGAGGATTTAGCATGAGTACTTAATGTACTCTCAAAGTTGTTGATTTAACTTTAAAAAAAAACTTCTCCTTCTTACTGTTAGGTAAGACAGTCTGTCTTGCAATACGATTAAAGTCAATCAGGTTAATCGCAGGAATCTCTTGTAAACAGCTAGTGTAATGTGTGTTATTTTAGCGATATTAAATTATTAAACAATATGAAATAAAGTAATACCTTACACGTCTATCGCGCACTTCGTTCGCCATGCTTGGTTGATGACGTGAAGCTTCCTTTCAGTTGATTGCGCAAAAGGTGTGCAAGGTTAGTAAAACCTCAATGATACAAAAATAAGAAATTAGTCACCTTTTGTAATAAGAACAAATGTCCCCGTTTTCTAGCAGTGACTGTGCTCTTTAAGTTAAAGGTTTAGTCCATTTCTCTTTTGTACTCTTCTGTTTATATATTTATACATACATACATACATACATAAATAAGATATAAGAGATGTATAAGATTTTAAATAATCACACACACTTACCATAAACTAACAGTTCGAATAGAGCCTTCATTCTATCAAGGCATTTTTGAGAATTCTCTGACAGCTGCCATTTTGGCTGGATGACTTGTGCGGACCAAGTTTTTTGCTTCTTCATTTTTTTTCCAATGAAGACTATGGCCTTGTACCCCAATGTGTTTAACTTTTCGACCTGAAAATAAAGATATGTATTATATATACAAATATAAGCAATTATAAATGTCTGAAACATTGTGTGCTGTAATTATTTAAATAATAACTACAGATGTTAAACACATACCAAAACAGATGCCTCGTCAATAACATGAGAGGTGGTTTGGTTTTTGTTTTTGTTTTTCAACCACGTCTCCTTCCTGGCCTCAAATTTCAGAAGTTTTTTTTGCCAGTCTTTGCTTTCTTGGCTGTACTGACTGGCAATATTTGCAGGTCTTGGTGGCCACACCAATAGCTGCTTTGCAGCTCGCGCATGTTGTTATAGTTGACCCTCATGGCATCTTACAAGTAGAATATAAAACAATCATTTAACAACCAAAGTGACTGCAAACACTTAACTGCATTATTAAAGTGTTACAAAAAATGTTTGTAATTTGGCCTAAGCATGAACAGTAATGTCATCAACACTTCATGTGTGTTTCATATTTTCAAACACGATACAGCACGACATATATATATATATATTAGTTTATTTTGCGCTCAAATGACTACATTCCTGCCCTTGAGCCTGTGCCAGCTGTTACAGTGCATTGTGGGAGTATGAGTGAGTGGTGGCAGTGAGATTTACCGCGGGCCATTAATAATAGACGTGTGAAAAATCAGCTATATATGCCTTTATTCTATATCGCTCAGCCCTACTACAGATTCAATGCAACAATAAAAACAAATTTGCGTGTAACTTATATGATTTTACCGCTATAAGTTTTATTGTACGTACATCATTTTGATTCTGCTGCAGTGATGTGAATTTGAAATCAAGAAAGTTTTCAACTTATCATATCACTCTGACCTCGATTAGCAGATTGCTGCCAATTGCAGCTAACGTTAAATGCGGTGGTGAATATAATGTTGGTGATAAATAATTAACGAATTATGGCTTATGGGTTACAGCACTAAGCAACTTTATTAATCGGGTTCCGTTAGCATGCTGATAGAATGCGTATTCATTACTTACCTTTGAGGATGTAACTTACAGAATGGTGGTGGGGAGAGTGAATCTGCTGACCCTTGTGATACGTTTCACTCACGTGTCAATCAGCGACCTCTTGCAATACGTGCCCACACATAAAAACGTGATACCACTTTTGTGACATTGTTACATTTAAATTAGGGCGCGCTCCACGGCAAACTGTCTGCTGCGGGCTTCATTACATTTCAAAGGTCGACTGTCTCGTAACATGAAACCCAAGGACAACTGTTTTAGGCATATTATAATATTATAATTGTCACAGGTCGGGGCGGACCACTGATCTAACAAGCCACTTCCCTTCCTCTAGTTTCCACCTTTAGGAGGTCCCAAAGCCAACCCAATGACCAGACAACACAAGTACAGGTAAGTATAAAAAATATAACTTTAATTAAATTAAGAGGTATAGGGGTGGGAAAGGGGAAGATTAAAACTAAAAGGCCTCTGTTCTGCCCTCCAGGTGGGCCGTGATACGTAAAAAGGGGGGAGGGAACCAAGGGGCCAGGTGTCCGGGATCCAAGACACTGAGGGGGAGGGGGAAGGCAAGCAGGTAAGGCTCTTCCGCCTTGTTGTGTTGATCCCGTGGCGCCCTCCTTTTCTCCTGGAGGCAGAAAGAAACACCAAACAGTTCAATGTTCATATACCAGGGCTCACACTACTCACTGGTAACCACATAGGCGAGTATCTCCTGGTCGCAGGCTCTGCTTCTCTCTCTTTCTATTGCTTTAGGTTGATAGCTATAGCACAGGGGGTTGATCTCAACACTGGGGCTCATACTACTCACGGGTGGCCGCACACAGATAAGTATCTCACAGTAAAAGGCTCTGGTTCTCTTTCTCCCGCTGTAGGCTTGTTGCTGTAACACAGGGGGTTAATCTCAACACTGGGGCTCACACTACTCACGGGTGGCCGCACACAGATAAGTATCTCACAGTAACAGGCTCTGGTTCTCTTTCTCCCGCTGTAGGCTTATAGCTGTAACACAGGGGGTTAATCTCAGAGGTGGGTAGTAACGAATTACATTTACTTCGTTACATTTACTTGAGTACATTTTTTGGGTAACTAGTACTTTTAGAGTAAATTTAAGGATGGGTACTTTTTACTCTTACTCAAGTACATTTCTAGTGAAAAAACTGTACTTTTACTTCGCTACATTTGGTGGCGTTACTGCGCTACTTTCAAATGGTAATAATTAATTTATATATATATATATATATATTTAAACTTTATAGGGTGTGTTCGAAAGTTTTGCGAGACAGGCTGCGTCACCCTTTAGCACGCAATCACGCATAGATGATTATAGGAGAAGCAGATGAGGGCGCGTGTGCGTTGTGCGAGATATCGGAGGCAGATCATGCGTGGCTTCAAGTTCGGTCTATGTTTTCACTCCAAGAGGTCAAAAAGAATCGTTTCATAATGCAATGCATGCTTTGTTCAATGAACGAGCTGACATCTCAGTGTACAGGAATTCAAGATCCAACCTGAAGTAAGTGTCAGTAATGTCTATTTGAACACTATTAATGGTCATTTCACACACTGTCCGAGATCTTTTGCCATATGCACTCTTGTGCAAGCGATGACAAAACCTAGTGTAAGTTAAACCATACAAACAGCACGTTCATCTGCACATTTCCAAATCATTACCCCACAACTAAACAAACTGAACAGCATAATGTAAGGACGTCTTGCATTTATACACAAATCCGGACACCTCACTAATGTGTAGAAAATACATTCAAAGAAAAACGGGATTGTATTTTATTTAAATCCTTCCTAAAGAATGAATGAATAAAAATAAAAGAATAAAGTTTGATTTTAAAGAAACATGTATTATATATTATAATACATGTAGAGTTGATTTGCACAAACAGATAAGTTCCATATGAAATTCTAAAATGATAATTTTTATTAAGCTCGTGTTTATGTTCAGTAATTGCACTTTAATGGCAATGAAAATAACCAATTCATATAAGAAACATGATAACAAACAGACACACACGTTATTTTTTGTTTACTGTTTGCATGTTTAAAGGCAGACGCTCACAAGTTTGTGTTGTGAACATGAAAATTAATACACAGTTAACCTTCAGAAAACATCTGTGTCATGTTATGTGAAAATGTACCCATTGCAGGACTGAGATAGGCTGCTTTACTTGTATATAAGCAGAACAATGAGACTTTTAAGGAGAGGTATGTGAAAACCATCCAAGTAGTCTGAAAATCAGTGCTTTTGCGCTACTTCTCTATCAGATCGGAAGTAACGAGTAACTAACTACTTGAGTAGTTTTTTCATCTAATACTTTTTTACTCTTACTCAAGTAAATAATTAGATTTGATACTTTTACTTTTACTGGAGTTCAAATTTGTATAAGTACTTGTACTTTTACTTGAGTACAGATTTTGGGTACTCTACCCACCTCTGGTTAATCTCAACACTGGGGCTCACACTACTCACGGGTGGCCGCTAGGGATGGGCATAATTAATCGACGATCGATAATTGATTGTTAAGAATTTCGTCGATCACGTTAATTTGTTATCAATTAATTGAATGCATTTTTTTTATCTAACTCCTGTTTCACAAATACTGCGTATGCAGTGCGTTTGCGTATGTGTGCGGCGAATCCGTCAAGCACCCGTTGCAGTGCGCTGCTGACCGCTTATTCTGCATATAAAACGTTCATGTGATTGACACTTTCTGTGAACACTTTTCCGCATAAACAATAGAACAAAGCATCATTTTTTTTCACAAAACAATATATTTTAGATATTATTTGACAGACTAGTAAATGTGGATTAAGGATGTTTAAAATCTCTAGCCTGGTGGTCAGGATCTGAATGGATCAAATCAGCAGTTTTGCAATGCTTTATTTATCTCCACATATATCATAAATAAAAATAAGCAGAGTAACTTTGCAAGTCTACCCTTCCACATTATATATTTCCTATGTATATGATTTCCAAATAATAAACGAGAGTATTCAACGACAAAAAGCGTCTCATATGGAAATAAATCCTCACAATGTTATTATTTTTCAAAACTTTATGACAAAAAATAGGCAACTGTATGAATTCAAAGATGCACACATTATTCCGCATATATTTGAATATTATACAAAAGTATTCATATAACGGCACGTTTTATATGGCAAATAAATATCCTCACATTAACATAACAGCATAATGAAATGAATAAACAGACAATGAAACAGGATTGAAATATAAATTGTATTATTATTACCGGAAAAAAGCAATATTGCTAAAATAATCTCTGAGGTAAATGCGTCAAAAACGCTGTCACACGCACAATAAGTCTAAATGAGCAATTAAAGTGAAAAAAGCATTATTAGGCCATGTCTGAAAACTTTATATGACAAAATATATTTAAAAGAAATGTATACTTACAGTTCCCTTTCAGTCGGTCACTACGACGTCACGTCGTGACCGACGAATTGGGAACCGCTCCGCGGGTGACCTATCTACTTCGAGAAACTATAAAAACGCCAATGAACTTGGCATGCAGGTATTTGCATAATGCCGGCGCCGCCCCGCCAGGTGCGTATATAAGCCGCAGGTGCACAATACCAAATTAGCTTTTATTGCTTCGAAGCCGGCAGACATCTGCTCTCGAGAAGCGTTTTGATCTTCGTAGATCCCTGCTCTTGGAGGAAAATCTCAGCTTGATGAATTTGGTTGGGCGAAGACACCTCAGCGGAGGCTCGCAGTGTTTCTCCACCCTTTTTTTCTCTCACTATCTCTTTCTCTTAGGATTTGAGTTCGAGTGAGTGCGTTGCCTCTCCTGTGTGTTTCCCAGCTTGCACAAAGAGTGATTTCTAAAAGAGCAGCACGTTTGAGCTTTGTGTCTTTTTAAAGACAGCCACTCTTTCGTGTCACGGTCGGGTGCGTCTTTTTAAAGATGGCATTCCGCCCGTGCTCAGTTTCTGGATGCGGTGTGTTCATCGCTCCCCGGGATGGCCACGAGCGTTGTCTTTCGTGTCTGGGGCTCCAGCACGCAGAGGCAGCGTTGCGTGATAGTTCATGCTCCATCTGTGAGGGCATGACTATGGCGGATTTGCGGAGACGGGTGTCGTTTCTCCGGGAACGGCGCCCGCCTTCCAAGTCTGGTGCTGCTAAGGGCGCAGCTACCAAACTTGCGAAGGATGACCTCCGTATAACGGTGCTGGGTCGGTTCGCTGGTTCGTCCAGCAGCTCCCAGCGCCCTGATCCGTTGCCAGCGGAGGTCCCGATGGAGACGAGCGGCCCGTGTTCTACGGTGTCTTCGCGCTCTGTCGAGCCTCCACCGGATGCGATGTCCACCGTAACGTCGGAGGGGGGGTTGTCAGCCTCGGACGTCGATCCAGATCCGCTCCCGCCTTCGGGTCGGGTTGCGGGTCCTGGGTTCGACCCCGAGATGGCAGCCATGCTCGCTCGGGCGGCGGCGGCGGTCGGCTTGGAGTGGACTGAACCTCCCCCACCTGAACCGTCCCGCCTCGATGATTGGTACTTTGGGGGTGCCAGGGCTTCTCAGTCCTTGCCCCCGGTGCCCTTCTTCCCCGAGGTGCATGAGGAGCTGACACGGTCGTGGAAAACCCCGTTTTCTGCCCGGAACTGGCCGTATCAGCCCTCGCCCCTCACCTCTCTCGAGGGTGGAGATGCCAGAGGGTACACTGGTATCCCGTCAGTGGAGCGGCCGGTCGCGATGCAGTTGTGTCCGGCCGGTGTCGCTTCCTCCTGGCGGGCCCAGCCTACTCTCCCCTCACGGGCCTGTAAGCAGTCTTCGGCGGTGTCCAGTGCTGCTTACAAGGCTTGTGGGGAGGCAGCCTCTGCCCTGCATGCCATGGCATTGCTGCAGGTTCACCAGGCTAAGGCTCTGAGGGACCTGCATGCGGGAGGTCACGACTCGGCGGAGTTCTCCGAACTGCGTGCGGCTACTGATCTGGCGTCCTGGTAGTCCAGGAACGCCATCTCTGGCTGTGTCTGGCGGACATGAAGGATGCTGATAAGACCCGGCTCCTGAATGCTCCGGTTTCCCAGACCGGCCTGTTCGGCGAGACGGTCGAGGAGTTTGCCCAGCAATTCTCCGCGGCCAAGAAGCAGACTGAGGCCATCGCTCAGATCATGCCACGTCGGAAGCGTCCTGCGCCTGCCCCGTCCACGTCGGCACCTCAGCCTGCTCCTCGCCGAGGCTCTTCTAAGAAGCGAGAAACCGGTCGTCAGCAGCCCGCCCCGCCCGCTCAGCCCGCTTCGAAGGGTGGAAAGAGGAGATCGAAGCGGCCCTGAGACGGGCGACCTAGAGATGGAGGGGATCGCTCTTTGGGAGATGGTGAAGGCACCACTCCCCCCACCGGAGGAGGGCCGGTTGGGGAATCTTTTGTTTCATTTTTCTGTTCCGCCGACTTTTCAGTCGGCACCCACAATTTCACAAAAAGAGCGAATTCCACTTCCATCTCTAGGTCTTCAGCGGGCTCATAACCCCCCCTCGTTCTCCGACTCATCAGAGGAGAACAAGAGCAACGCACGGGCTCATAACCCCTCCGCGCTCTCCAACTTCTCAGACGGTAGGAGACAACTATGGGCTCATAACCCATCGTCTTCCTTCGCCAGAGGGTGCATCGAGTGGTGTGAGGTGTCAGAGCCTCCCTTACTCACCCACCCAGCAACGGACACAGGTGAGTGTGTTCACACACAACACTGCTGTCGGTGCGGCCAATACGCACACACCGGCGATCACCTCCGTTGCGCCCGCCGCGGGTACACCGATCGTGCCTTTAGTCCCTCTCGCACGGTGTCTGGGGGCGTGGGTACAGCTTCCCAGCCCGCCGCGTTGGCTTTTACGCACGATTCGTCTCGGCTATGCGATCCAATTTGCCCGGCGTCCCCCCAAATTCTCCGACGTTCGTTTCACTGCGGTGAGAGCTGCCGATGCGCACGTCCTCCGTGCGGAGATCGGTGTCCTATTGGCGAAGGACGCGATCGAGCCGGTCCCTCCAGCCGAGATGAGGTCGGGGTTTTACAGCCCTTACTTTATTGTACCCAAGAAAAGCGGCGGCTTGCGACCGATCCTGGACCTGCGTTCACTGAACCGTGCACTTCACAGAATGCCGTTCAAGATGCTGACGGCCAAACGCATATTTCCATGCATTCGTTTGGTTCGCATCCATCGACCTGAAGGACGCGTACTTTCACGTATCGATTCTCCCCCGGCACAGGCCGTTTCTCCGCTTTGCGTTCGAGGGGCGAGCATACCAGTACAAAGTCCTCCCATTCGGGCTCTCTCTGTCGCCCCGTGTATTCACCAAAGTAGTGGAGGGGGCTTTAAAACCCCTGAGAGAGAAAGATGTGCGTATTCTCGCGTATCTAGACAATTGGCTCATAATAGCTCAAACACGTCAGACGCTGTGCGAGCACAGAGATTTAACTCTAGAACACCTCGCTCGTTTGGGTCTTCGGGTCAACTGGGAAAAGAGCAAGCTTTGCCCCGTGCAGAGAATCTCTTTTCTCGGGATGGAACTGGACTCGGTCGATTTGACAGCTCGTTTAACAGAAGCGCGTGTACAGTCGATTCTGACTTGCCTGAATACATTCAAGAGCAAGAGCGCGGTCCCGCTGAAACATTTTCAGAAGCTTTTGGGGCATATGGCAGCAGCTGCAGCTGTGACACCACTCGGACTGCTGCATATGCGACCGCTTCAGCATTGGCTACACGACCGAGTCCCGAGGAGAGCGTGGCTGCGCGGCATTCACTGTGTTATCATTACACCTGCGTGTCGTCGCACTTTCACTCCGTGGTCAGACCGTGCGTTTCTCCGAGCCGGTGTGCCTCTGAGACAGGTCTCCAGGCATGCAATAGTATCCACAGATGCTTCAGACACGGGGTGGGGGGCCACGTACGATGGGCTTGCGGCTTCGGGGGTCTGGACGACACCCCAGCTGCATTGGCACATAAACTGCCGGGAAATGTGGGCTGTATATCTTGCGCTCGTCCGTTTCAGCAACGAATTACGGGGGAAAGATGTATTAGTTTGCACAGACAACACTGCGACCGTGGCGTACATCAATCGTCAAGGCGGTTTACGCTCGCGTCACCTGTCGCATCTCGCCCGTCATCTCCTCACTTGGAGTCAGAAGAATTTGAGGTCTCTTCGTGCCATTTACATCCCGGGCACGCTCAACGTAGAGGCGGATGCGCTCTCTCGGGCTGCGCATCCCGGCGAATGGCGGCTCCACCCCATTGGGGTTCAGCAGATTTGGAGACGTTTCGGCAAAGCGCAGATAGTTCTGTTTGCTTCCCCAGAAACGACCCATTGTCGCCTATTCTATTCACTAGCCGACGACTCGCTCGGCGTGGATGCATTGGCACACAGCTGGCCGCGAAACATGCGCAAATACGCGTTCCCTCCGGTGAGCCTCATTGCGCAAACCCTATGCAAAATCCGGGAGGACGAGGAGAGCGTGCTGTTGGTGGCACCGTATTGGACAACCAGGAGTTGGTTTCCAGAACTCTCTCCTCGCGACAGCCCCTCCTTGGAAGATTCCCCTGAGGAAGGACCTTCTTTCTCAACAAGAGGGCACATTATGGCACCCGCGCACCGACCTGTGGAACCTCCATGTGTGGTCTCTGGACGGGGCACGGAGGATGTGAGTGATTTACCGCAAGAGGTATCTAACACTATTGCTGCTGCGCGAGCGCCATCTACGAGACAGGCTTACGCGCTTAAATGGAACCTGTTTGTCGACTGGTGTTCTTCCCAAAGTGAAAACCCCCGAGAATGCCCGATAAGTGTTGTGCTTTTGTATCTCCAGCGTCGTTTGGAGAATAGGCTGTCACCATCCACTATTAAAGTCGATATCGCTGCGATATCAGCTCACCATTCACCCGTAAACGGTAGGACAGTGGGTCAGCACGACCTGGTCATTAGATTTCTTAGAGGCGCTCGAAGACTGAATCCTTCGCGTCCTCCCTCTATTCCTCCTTGGGACCTGTCCTTGGTGCTGAAATCACTCCAGGAAGCCCCATTTGAGCCTCTGCATAGTGTGAGTGTTAAATTTCTTACTATGAAAACATTAACTCTCCTTGCTTTGGCTTCTGTTAAGAGGATAGGGGATATTCATGCATTTTCGGTCGACGATTCGTGCCTTCAGTTCGGGCCGGCTGCATCCAGCGTAACACTGAGACCCCGGCCCGGCTTTGTGCCCAAAGTTCCCACCACTCCTTTCAGAGATCAGGTGGTGAACCTGCAAGCGCTGCCTTTGGAGGAGGCAGACCCAGCCATGGCTTTGTTATGCCCTGTTCGTGCACTACGTGTGTATATAGACAGGACGCAAAGTTTTAGGACCTCAGATCAGCTCTTTGTGTGTTACGGTGGTCAGCAGAAAGGGAAAGCTGTCACCAAGCAGAGGATGTCCCATTGGATTGTGGATACTATAGCCCTTGCATATCAAAAGCAGAATGTGCCTTGTCCATTTAATTTACGTGCTCACTCTACACGCAGTGTGGCATCATCTTGGGCACTGGCTTGCGGTTCCTCGCTAACAGATATTTGTAGAGCTGCAGGCTGGGCGACACCTAATACGTTCACTAGATTCTATAGTGTTCGTGTCGAGCCGGTTTCCACTCGGGTTCTTTCTACTAACTAGTTAAGAATGCCGAGGGTCGGCTCGTGTGTCGGCTTGGAGCCTCTATTTTGGTGCTGTACATTTGCACCATTATGGAAGGCCGTCGGGCAAAAAACGTTTCAAAAACTGTTTTTGTCTCTCCTCCACCGCCATGATAGCCGATGTTGCGGAGCATCCGCTGTCAACCTATCACTGATGTATTCTCTGTAAACCTGTGTAGGCTCGGCGTCCACATTTGTCCCCTACGTGGGGTTCATTTGTGTGTATACTCCGTGGGGTTCTAATCCTCCACGTTTTTCCTTAGCAGAGCCTGCTCTGCATCTCTCTGCATACTATGTTTTGTTCAGAGACTTTTTATGAGCAACCTTCGGTTGTTTCATATATGTTTGTCATTCATTCAACCTTCTTAGGGGATGGCTTCCGCAGTGTTCTAGCTCCGATCAGTTTAGACGCTTCCCCAGTTCGCTGCTTCACTATCGTGGGTTAGGGAACAGGTCAGAGTGACCGACTGAAAGGGAACGTCTCGGTTACGTATGTAACCCTGGTTCCCTGAAGGAAGGGAAAGGAGACGTCACGTCCCGTCGCCACAGTTTGCTGTTCCGTTGCTGTTTTCAGGCCGGGCACTGTTGCTCGGCTTCTCAGCAATAATATAGCTAATTTGGTATTGTGCACCTGCGGCTTATATACGCACCTGGCGGGGCGGCGCCGGCATTATGCAAATACCTGCATGCCAAGTTCATTGGCGTTTTTATAGTTTCTCGAAGTAGATAGGTCACCCGCGGAGCAGTTCCCAATTCGTCGGTCACGACGTGACGTCTCCGTTCCCTTCCTTCAGGGAACGAGGGTTACATACGTAACCGAGACGTTATTCAAAGATGCACACATTATTCCATATTACTCCCGATTATGAGCACGTTTGTCTCTGGCCTCGCTCTGTTATGTAATAGATTGAAAGGTGTGCCCATCCCTAGTGGCCGCCCACAGGTAAGTATCTCACAGTAACAGGATCTGGTTCTCTTTCTCCCGCTGTGGGCTTGTAGCTGTAACACAGGGGGTTAATCTCAACACTGAGGCTCACAATACTCATGGGTGGCCGCACACAGATAAGTATCTCACAGTAACAGGCTCTGGTTCTCTTTCTCCCGCTGTAGGCTTGTAGCTGTAACACAGGGGGTTAATCTCAACACTGGGGCTCACACTACTCACGGGTGGCCGCACACAGGTAAGTATCTTACAGTAACAGGCTCTGGTTCTCTTTCCCCCGCTGTAGGCTGGTAGCTGTAACACAGGGGGTTAATCTCAACACTGGGGCTTACACTTGGTCAACACTGGTAACTCTTCACCACTGTAGCAGGGTAATTGTCTTAGTCACACTATCTCTTAGGTTTCTTCAGACAATATTCACATTCCATGCATTCAACGAATATTTCAACGGTGGCCCCGATGCGGGGATGGTGGACTTACGGTGTTTGCCTCAGTCGGTGGATAAATATTTTTCCAACCTTTATGATGGCGAAGTGTCGCGGTACGTCCTTCCCACACGCCGATGATACTGTCAGCGGGGGAAATCCAACACTGCCACGCCGAGCTGAACGCTGCCCTCTCCTCTTGTTCACTTCGACTCCCGAGAACTGGACAGGGGCGCACCTTTGTAGAGGCTCCGTGACAGGTGGTATCGATCTATGCTTCCCTGTACACAACAGTGCAACATCCACACAACGTACTCCGTAAAAGGGTGCTTTACTCACAGTAATCTGATGTTCCAAGATGCTTCACCACTGTTCCACCGAATCGGCCACGTCCAAGGGTGACAGAGCCAGTACTTCGCTGAAGCTCCAACGCAAGAGTCACACACACAGCATATACAGTAAGTAAATTGCGAGCCTCACGGCCTCTCGTTGTCTCACGACAAGTTCAGTAAAGGGGGCTACTGCAAACACCACACAGCATCACTGCAATAAGTTTAAAGTGTATCCTCACAACCAAGTCTCAGACTCACCCACAGCACTCGTCACTCTTCTACGTGAATCAATAAAGTCGCAGCCCCACTTCATCCGACTGTCTTCGGGCTGATGGAAAATGGTATTGCAGGCTGGCGGTACAAGCGTCGCTGCTGTGGCCCTTTAATCCTCTCCGAATTGTTATGCCCCGGCTCGCCCACCATCTTACTTCGTGGTGGGGCCGTTGTCTCGCCCACTAAGGCTCACAATGAACTTTGAAACAGCATTTCACAATAGCACATTAATTTAGATGCTGAGTACTCACAATATTGACGATCCTTTTCCTTTGTTTACCTCCGTAGGGCAGATGCTTTCCTCTTCACCCCGATGTAAATCCACATCCGCCGTTCTCCTTGGTGCACTCACGGTGAGTCGGCTGCTTACAACAGCACACACACATCAACAACGTACACAAAGCGGCTCGTTTCCCACAGAGCCTTCAATGCATCATATACTCAGCCTGTGTCTTTCTCTTCCTCTCACTCTTAATTCCAGCAACTGTAAAATCCTTCTCTTACCAGCGTGACTCAGCCCAGTTCTTCCCTTCGACGACACCAGAGCGAACCAGCAACGTAATCCCAGCCGTTTTCGACTTCACAGCGAACTCCTGCGCTGACCGGACTGCAAAGCAGAGCAACAACAACAACGGAAAGAACGGCCCACTGAGCAACTGACAAACTGAACTGCTTCTTTGTCTTTACAGCTCCTTTATATATCCCTCTTCTTCTATGTATCCCCCAATCACTGATCGCTATGTTCATTACTCACACCTGTGTTAGATTACGCTTGATTCGCCTCGCGGCGCTTACCGGAAGTTCCGGTGTTTCCGTTTCATCGTCCGGGTGGGAAACCTCCCGGGCGGAACTAATCTTCCCTATCAAACAGGTCCGCCCCTTGAAATCGTCACCAGGTGACATCCTACCCCACAAAAGCGTTCTAGTATCGAGAACGCCTCCTGGCTATCCACTCACCGTAACGGGCAGGGGGCCGGCCCCAGTTCTCTCTCTGCGACCGTCTCGGGGGAGAGTCAGGCTCGGCTCGAGCTGGCACAACGTCCTCTAGTGCCCTCGGAGCCTCCTGAACTGGTGCAGCTGCTGGACCTCCCGGGATCACAGCCCACCATTCGACCCAGGGGGCTGCTGGCGCTGGTTCCTTGGGGGCTTCCCCTACTGGTCTGGGGTAGTTTGGACATGGGCGGATCCTATTGCGATGGACCACTCGGTCGGGCCCCGGCCTCCCTTCCGGCAGGATCTTGTACACCAGCTGTCCTGGTCGTTGCTGCGTGTGGACCACATACGGGGTGTTCTCCCAGCGATCGCTTAACTTCCCTTTTCCTTGTCGCCGGTTATCCCTTACCAGAACCCTCTCTCCTGGTAGCAGGGGGGCATCACAGGCCGTTTGGTCGTACAACCTCTTGTTCTTGGCTCCGGTTGTCTGTATCCGCTTCGTCACCTGCTCGTAAGCAAAATGTAGGCGCTGGTGGTTCCGTCCCACCCCCTCGGACAAGCTCCCGTTTTCCTCTCCTGCTGTCACCCCCAGCATCAGGTCCGTGGGCATCCTTACGTGTCTGCCAAACATCAGGTAAGTAGGGGCGTACCCCGTGGTGCTATGCACACTGTTATTGTATGCCTGAAGGAGGTTAGGTAAGGCACTCACCCACTCGTCTTGCCGTCGTTGGTCCAGGGTCCCCAGCAACCCCAACAGGGTCTGGTTGAATCTCTCGCAACTTCCATTTCCTTGGGGATGATATGACGTGGTGTGGGTCTTGGTACAGCCATATATCTGACACAGCTCTTTGATCACCCGCGACTTGAAATTTGCCCCCTGATCCAAGTGTAAGAACTCCGGGCATCCAAACGTCTGGAAAACGGTCCTCCATAGGGCCGTGGTTTTCGCCTTCTGATCTAGAGTGGGGACAGCCCAAGCATATTTCGTGAACAGGTCAGTGACCACAAAAATATTTTGATTACGGTCCATAGGTCGACCCAATGTCAGAAAATCCATTGCCATGATATGAAGGGGGGCCTTTGCATGTATGGGGACCATTGGTGCTCTGGCCTCTCGCCTAGACTTGAACAATGTGCACCGAGGACATGCCTGAATAAAGGCGTTCACTGATGCCTCTAACCCTGGCCAATAGAAATGTCCTAGCTGGTCATGATATGCCATAATTAGTGCACGTACCTGATCTTCTGGTACCACAATCTGGCAGACTTCCTCGCCCAGTCCCGGGTCTCTGCTGCTCCTACACAGCACTCCTTCTCGTAACCGCAGTTTGTCCCACTGCCCCAACAGCTTCCGTCCCATGTCGGTCTGGGCTCGTCTCTCCTCCCGCGTTGGCCATCGGCCCTGTTCCAGCCACTTACAGACCTGGCTCACCTCCTGACTCTGTAGCTGTCGTTCCTTCCAGCGGCGGGGGTCCCATCTCCAACTCACGGGCACCGCCTCCTGCTGGCCTCCTGGTACATCCACCACGCCCACCATACATCCTCTTCCGTCTCCTCCCATTCCTGCTCTGCTCGTCTCCCCAGGGCCATCCTCTTCGGGGAGTCTTGACAGCACGTCGGCGTTGGTGTGCTCTCGCCCCGGCCGATACTGTAACTGATTGTCGAAATTTGCCAGCTGGGCCACCCAGCGCTGTTCCACGGCCCCTAATTTCGCCGTCTGTAGATGTACAAGTGGGTTGTTATCAGTAATTACAGTTACCTTAGTGCCCCAGAGGTAATCTTTGAACTTCTCACTCAGTGCCCATTTCAACGCTAGCAGCTCTAATTTGAAGGAACTGTAGTTGGCGTCATTCCTTTCAGCCGGGTGGAGGCTCCGGCTAGCATAAGCGATGACCCTCTCTGCTCCGTCCTGCTGCTGGGCCAATACCGCCCCTAGGCCGAGGTTGCTGGCATCTGTGTACAGAACAAATCGTTTCGTAAAGTCAGCATACGCTAGCATGGGAGCCTGCAACAGCTCTTGTTTAAGCACCCGAAATGCAGCTTCACAGTCCGGGCTCCACTCTATAGCGGGGGACCCACGACCCCGAGGGCGGCCTGTACCGGCCAGTAGCTGGTTTAGGGGCTTGGCAATTTTTGAGAAGTTATTTATGAAGTGCCTGTAATACCCCACAAAGCCCAGGAAGGAACGAACTTGTCTCACCGTCTTCGGGGCAACCCAGTCCCTTACCGCGGACACCTTTTCTGGGTCCACTGACACTCTGGCGGCGCTGACTACATGACCCAAGAACTTGACCTCTCGACGCAGCAGGTGGCACTTGTCCGGCTGTAACTTTAGCCCGTACTTCTCCATGGCTTGAAAAACCCTTTCCAGGTGCTGAAGGTGGGATTCAAAATCTGGGGAGTAGACAATCACATCATCTAGATAGACCAACACTGACTCCATTAACTGACCTCCCAGACACCGCTGCATCAGGCGTTGGAAGGTGGCGGGAGCGTTGCAAAGGCCGAAGGGCATCCGATCCCACTCGAATAATCCGAAAGGGGTCGTGAATGCGGTCTTCTCTCGGTCCACTTCAGCCACCTGCACCTGCCAATACCCGCTCGCCAAGTCCAAGGTAGAATACCATGCCGACTGGGTAAGGCTAGCCAGAGAATCTCCAATCCTGGGTAGAGGGAAAGCATCTTTCTTTGTCACATGATTCAATTTACGATAATCAACACAGAATCTCCATGCCCCTGTCTTCTTTTGGACCAGCACTATGGGTGCAGCCCATGGGCTGCTACTCTCTCGTACAATACCTTGGTCAAGCATGCCCTGTAGTAATGTACGCACCTCAGTATACAGTGTGGATTTAGCAAATTGGGGGCCCAATGCGAGGGTATATATGGTAAATAAGGGTCACCTTCCGATCTTTAAGAGAAAATGAAACCTCACGACCCGTTTGACTAAGGCCTAAAGCCCCACTGTCGTCGTTAATGCAGGTTCAGTGGCAAACGGGTCTATATTGTATACCATTTACAGGACCAGGAGAAAACGCCAAAAAACATCGCAACCCGACCATACGTGCTAACCCGTTTGACTAAGGCCGGAAGCCCCACTGTCGTCGTTAATGCAGGTTCAGTGGCAAACGGGACTGTATGGCATACTATTCACAAGCCCCCAGAAAGCGTGAAAAACGCAACCCGCCCATACATACCAACCCGTTTGACTAAGGCTGGAGGCCCCACTGTCGTCGTTAATGCAGGTTCAGTGGCAAACGGGTCTGTATGGCATACTATTCACAAGACACACGAAAGCGCGAAAAACGCAACCCGACCATACATACCAACCCGTTTGACTAAGGCTGGAGGCCCCACTGTCGTCGTTAATGCAGGTTCAGTGGCAAACGGGTCTGTATGGCATACTATTCATGAGACTTACGATAGCGCCAAAATCGCAACCCGACCATACGTCCCAACCCGTTTGACTAAGGCTGAAGGCCCCACTGTCGTCGTTAATGCAGGTTCAGTGGCAAACGGGTATGTATGGCATACTATTCACAAGACACACGAAAGCGCGAAAAACGCAACTCGCCCATACATACCAACCCATTTGACTAAGGCTGGAGGCCCCACTGTCGTCGTTAATGCAGGTTCAGTGGCAAACGGGTCTGTATGGCATACTATTCACAAGACACACGAAAGCGCGAAAAACGCAACCCGACCATACATACCAACCCGTTTGACTAAGACTGGAGGCCCCACTGTCGTCGTTAATGCAGGTTCAGTGGCAAACGGGTATGTATGGCATACTATTCACAAGACACACGAAAGCACCAACATCGCAACCCAACCATACGTGCCAAACCGTTTGACTAAGGCCGGAAGCCCCACTGTCGTCGTTAATGCAGGTTCAGTGGCAAACGGTGGCAAACTATTTAATGCAATTCATTTTAAGTGTTCATGCAGAAAAGGTTTTTATTTATTTATTTGGTTGGTCTGTGTTATGACCGTGAGTGCTTTGTTCCGTGAAAATAACTATTGTGAGTTAAGAACCTTTACTAGACAAATTATGCGAATGCTTTGTTGAAGAGAAAAGTTTTAAGCCTAGATTTAAAATGATCGACTGTGTCTGATTCTCGGACATCGGTTGGTAAATCATTCCAGAGCTTAGGGGCTAAGTAGGAAAAGGATCTTCCACTTTTAGACACTTTTGATAGTCTAGGGATAATCAATAGGCCAGAATTTTGCGACCGTAGTGTGCGTGATGGATTGTATTCTGATAGTAATTCTCTAAGATATGAGGGTGCTAAGCCATTTAAAGCTTTGTAGGTGATTAGTGATATTTTAAATTGGATGCGATATTTAACTGGTAGCCAGTGTAAAGATGCCAGAATTGGGCTTATGTGGTCATACTTCTTAGGGCGAGTAAGTACCCTTGCAGAAGCGTTTTGAACTAGCTGAAGCTTGTTGACCTGATTTGAATGGCATCTCCCGAGTAGCGAGTTACAATAGTCTATTCTAGAGGTCATAAAAGCATGAATAAGCTTCTCTGCGTCAGATGTAGACAGTATATGGCGTATTTTTGAGATATTTCTAAGATGGAAGAATGCTGTGCGGCAGACGTTGGCGATATGACTATCAAAGGATAAGTTGCTGTCGAACATCACACCTAAGTTCCTAACCGTGGAAGATGGCACCACAGTACAGCCATCTATGTGCAATTTGTAATCTGACATATTATGTTTGTAGCGATTTGGTTCAATAATAAGTACCTCTGTCTTATTGGAGTTGAGCTTAAGAAAGTTATGTGCCATCCAGTCACTAACATCGCTAATGCAGTCTTTTA
Organism: Paramisgurnus dabryanus; assembly: GCF_030506205.2. Taxonomy (NCBI): domain Eukaryota; kingdom Metazoa; phylum Chordata; class Actinopteri; order Cypriniformes; family Cobitidae; genus Paramisgurnus; species Paramisgurnus dabryanus. The sequence continues at coordinate 48,221,077 of NC_133343.1, forward strand.
GCTTAGAAAAAAAGACTGTTTTCTTTTAGCTTAGAAAACGTGTGTGTTTCGCTGGGATGCGAGGAGATGTAAATGATGTAAATGGATGTTATGTTCCACCACTTTGGTGCACCCATAATCCTCATCGTGGGCTGAAAATACATGCTGCCATCTCTTCAATAATGCCTGCAATTTCTGTGTTTGTTCTAGCTCTTCCCCTTGTAGGGACTCACCCGCAAGATGGCCAGGCATACCTCCTTCCATAACCCTGGGTGGCGACTCGGCCTGGGTGAGAGCCACCTCAACGACTGTGGGACACACATGCCGGAAACTCACGTCTCTCCCTTCACGCACTTGCTGGGGTGCGACCGTCGTCAACCGGGCCAATCTTTGGTGTCGATACAAGTATACAGCGTAGGGGATCTCATTTCGGATCCTTACGGGGACCCGTCCTCGTCGGACCACTGCCAGACCCCGGGCCACTTCTACCTGCTGGCAATCCACATGAGGCTCTACTAACACCCAGTCTTCGGGGCTCCCTTCTCGTGGCGGGACCCTCGCCCATACAACGGCCTCGCTCCGGGCCGGCACAGATAGCGCATATCGACAGGCCACTCGGCCTACCTCTTCACAGTCCCTCCGGACCTTGGTCATGTGCACCCGGCGGCAGTCAGCCACCACTCGTTCCCACTTGGATTGCTCGGCCGGCGGTATCCTTTGGACGGGCCTGGTTTGGAACAATTTCTCCCAGCACTCCGAGAGGACATTCATTCCCAACAGGGCCCTGTGTGTACCTAGACAGTGGTCCTGGACGATAATCACTCCCTTCTGAGGGACAACCACTCCATGGATTTCTAGGTCTGCCAGCCGATAGCCGATGTAGGGGATGTCTAGGCCATTCGCGCCCTTCAAGGTGCTCCATTTACCAAACCACTTTTCTAACATGGAAGTGAAAGGATCATCTACCATAGAGTTTTCAGCCAGTTCATATGATATGGGGGGTCAACCCTTCTAGGGCGTGAGTTATACTGCCATCGGGCGCAGTATTATTAGGAATGAACGCACAGCAAAACCCAAGCACCATCTTGCAGATGCCTCCTTTCTCCGCTAGCAACATGTTTAGCGCCAGGCGGTTTTGTTGTGCCATAAGTGAAGTCGGACCCAATTGCTCGGCTATTCCTTTTACGGCGTCTCTTGTATAGTTCACAAAACTTTGTTGATTGTAATATAAATAATTAATCCAGTCTACATTTTTGTTTATGGTTGACCACCAAAAAATGATTGACTCAAACCCTGCAGCAATTTGATTTCTAGCTTTGTATTCATCTGCAACCCCTCTTGGTACCCCAATAGCATCAATGTATACTCTGTTATCAAATGATCCACCTGGTAAATTTCTCTTTACTCTCTTACTTGTTTCTGTTGCAATTTGCTCCCACTCTGGTATAGTAAACATCTGAAATGGCATAATTAGTTGTACAAGAGTACATGTTCCCTTCCAATTTATTTTTAAATTTGGTCTCAGTTTCATATCTCCACACAGCCACCACACATCAGCCCTGCTTGTGTTATGGTTAACAAACCACTCAGCTTTGAATGAGTCACTTCCTTTTGTTACATCAATCTTGTGTTGACACCATCCTTCTTCAAAATTGTTTACATCTTTGTCACCTGTAGTTCTCAAGAAACACGTATAATTGCCCTTATATGCATGTACATTGGGTGGAAGTGCTAGTCCAGTTTTTGGAAACAAATTATACACAGTAGTACAGTTATTATCATTTACCCCCTTAAATGCCTTAATCATACACTGCAGGCCTTGCCTGTCATTTCTAGTGTTTAACCTAAATGGGGAAGTGGCTAGACTTGGCCTTGCGGTTGCACAAGCCACACAATTAGATACTCCTGTCTGCCGTGCAGTATACATCACCCACTCAAACCACTAATTTTTATCAATGAATCCTGTTTCAATAGCTAACTTTTCTGATACTGTGGTGACATTAAGGATTTGCACTACGGGCCCTCCTGGCTCCCATGACTCACTGCCTTCACCAACACTATATTGTGATCTATTTTCTTTCGTGTTTACATTAATCCAGAAATATCCTAGAGGATCAGATCCTGTCAGATATGCTCCCAACACATATTTCCCTGTATCTTTTATGTCAGCATCTTGTATGGTAATTATTAATGGGTTGCATTCTCCTTTTTTACAGTTTGAATTAGTTTTGCCTTTGATAATGGTCATTCTATCAATAAGACTCTTACCATTCTTATTTTTCCAGTAGGCTGTGGATATTTTTCTCCATGATCTATTTGAGGTTGACCATTCTACTCCTGTCTTCCATCCACCTGTGCATTTATTTTTTAGATCCTTCTCTGTAGTTTCTATTGTCCGGCTACGTTGTGTTTGAGTAGTTTCACATATATATTTGACACTCCATACTAATGCTGTTTGATCCCATCCTACACAATTCACTACACGACAGAAATCTACCTGAAATACTATAGTTTCCCCTTCTGTAATTATTAATAGTGGGTCCCCCCTTTCGGTCCTGGTTAATGATCTTTTTTTTCCTAATGACAACACTCGTATCTATTTTCACTTTAGCTTTCACTCACGGCCGCACACACCGGGGGCTTTCTCACCTCAGCCTCGTCCCTCTCCAACGCCACTGCCTCCTGGTTCAACTCTTCGAAGGTGAGCTCGTGATCTCTCCGAAACTGTACTCTTATACTTTGTCTCACAGGGCCTTCTTTCATCCCTAGCAGGAACTGGTCTCGTAACAGGGTTTCTCCATCTCCTAATCCATGATCTTGCCGACCCTGCAGTCGAGTAAACTGCTCCCGTAGCCGCAGTGCGTATGCTCGAATGGGTTGACGGGGGCCTTGCTTACAGTTAAAGAACTGTGCACGGAGGACAGCAACAGGGGTGTGATTGCCATATTGCTCGGAGAGGAACTGCAAGATCATTTGGGCGGTGGCTCGGACGGCTTCCGGGTCGGCCTGGACTTCTCGCCGTGCTTCCACTTCTAGCGAGTTCAATACAAACTGTAACCGTTGGGCAGCATTTAATCCTTGGAGGTCAGCGTAATATTCAAGTTGGGCTTTCCACTCTGACAGGCATACCTCAGATTCTGCTCCTCCATATTTCTGCATCCAGGGGTTGCCTACTGGCATGGCTTAGGGTGGGGCCTCAGGCACTTCGTTGTCGGCCATTGGGAGACCTTGGTCGCTCAACTCGAGGTGGAATCCTGCCGAATACCCCAAAATCTGTCACAGGTCGGGGCGGACCACTGATCTAACAAGCCGCACCCCTTCCTCTAGTTTCCACCTCGAGGAGGTCCCAAAGCCAACCCAATGACCAGACAACACAAGTACAGGTAAGTATAAAAAATATAACTTTATTTAAATTATTTAAAAAGAGGTATAGGGGTGGGAAAGGGGAAGATTAAAACTAAAAGGCCTCTGTTCTGCCCTCCAGGTGGGCTGTGATACGTAAAAAGGGGGGAGGGGACCAAGGGGCCAGGTGTCCGGGATCCAAGACACTGAGGGGGAGGGGGAAGGCAAGCAGGTAAGGCTCTTCCGCCTTGTTTTGTTGATCCCGTGGCGCCCTCCTTTTCTCCTGGAGGCAGAAAGAAACACCAAACAGTTCAATGTTCAAATACCAGGGCTCCCACTACTTACTGGTAACCACACAGGCGAGTATCTCCTGATCGCAGGCTCTGCTACTCTCTCTTTCTCCTGCTTTAGGTTGATAGCTATAGCACAGGGGGTTGATCCAAACACTGGGGCTCACACTACTCCCGGGTGGCCGCACACAGATAAGTATCTCACAGTAACAGGCTCTGATTCTCTCTCTCCTGCTGTAGGCGTGTAGCTGCAACACAGGGGTTAATCTCAACACTGGGGCTTACACTACTCACGGGTGGCTGCACACAGGTAAGTATCTCACAGTAACAGGCTCTGGTTCTCTTTCTCCCACTGTAGGCTTGTAGCTGTAACACAGGGGGTTCATCTCAACACTGGGGCTCACACTACTCACGGGTGGCCACACACAGATAAGTATCTCACAGTAACAGGCTCTGGTTCTCTTTCTCCCGCTGTAGGCTTGTAGCTGTAACACAGGGGGTTAATCTCAACAATGGGGCTCACACTACTTACGGGTGGCCGCACACAGATAAGTATCTCACAGTAACAGGCTCTGGTTCTCTTTCTCCTGCTGTAGGCTTGTAGCTGTAACACAGGGGGTTAATCTCAACACTGGGGCTCACACTACTCACGGGTGGCCGCCCACAGGTAAGTATCTCACAGTAACAGGCTCTGGTTCTCTTTCTCCCGCTGTAGGCTGGTAGCTGTAACACAGGGGGTTAATCTCAACACTGGGGCTCACACTTGGTCACTGGTAACTCTTCATCACTGTAACAGGGTAATTGTCTTAGTCACACTATCTCTTAGGTTTCTTCAGACAATATTCACATTCCATGATTCAACGAATACTTTGAATGGTGGCCCCAATGCGGGGATGGTGGACTTACGGTCTTTGCACTCAGTCGGTAGATAAATATTTCTCCAACCTTTATGATGGCGAAGCGTCGCGGTACGTCCTTCCCACACGCCGATGATACTGTCAGCGGGGGAAATCCAACACTGCCACGCCGAGCCGAACGCTGCCCTCTCCTCTTGTTCACTTCGACTCCCGAGAACTGGACAGGGGCGCACCTTTGTAGAGGCTCGGTGACAGGTGGTATCGATCTATGCTTCCCTGTACACAACAGTGCAACATCCACACAACGTACTCCGTAAAAGGGTGCTTTACTCAGTAATCTGATGTTCCAAGATGCTTCACCACCGTTCCACCGAATCGGCCACGTCCAAGGGTGACAGAGCCAGTACTCCGCTGAAGCTCCAATGCAAGAGTCACACACACAGCATATACAGTAAGTAAATTGCCAGCCTCACGGCCTCTCGTTGTCTCACGACAAGTTCAGTAAAGGGGGCTACTGCAAACACCACACAGCATCACTGCAATAAGTTTAAAGTGTATCCTCACAACAAAGTCTCAGACTCACCCACAGCACTCGCCACTCTTCTACGTGAATCAATAAAGTCGCAGCCCCACTTCTTCCGACTGTCTTCGGGCTGATGGAAAATGGTATTGCAGGCTGGCGGTACAAGCGTCGCTGCTGTGGCCCTTTAATCCTCTCCGAATTTTTATGCCCCGGCTCGCCCACCGCCTTACTCCGTGGTGGGGCCGTAGTCTCGCCCACTAAGGCTCACAATGCACGTTGAAACAGCATTTCACAATAGCACATTAATTTAGATGCTGAGTACTCACAATGTTGACGATCCTTTTCCTTTGTTTTCCTCCGTAGGCCAGATGCTTTCCTCTTCACCCCGATGTAAATCCACATCCGCCGTTCTCCTCGGTGCACTCACGGTGAGTTGGCTGCTAACAACAGCACACACACATCAACAACGTACACAAAGCAGCTCGTTTTGTCGTGGATTTTCCAGATGGAATAATGGATGCAGTAGAGAGATATGTAAAATAATTTGTTTTATTAAAGAATTGTATCTAGACAGCATAAACACAATACTGGCTCAGCCTGATGATCATCAAACAGATATGACAGCTGAACTGCCCTCTCCAAAACCACAACTCCTATTCTTATAGTTTCACTGCAAGCTTGCAACGCACAGATTTCCTGTTTTTTATCACCTTTTAAAAACCAGACTCGGTGTTTTCCATAGCATCAGCTACTAATTCCGTGTCTGTCACTTTTGCTAATTTGAGCTGACCAATTGTCAGGTTTTTAGTTTTCAACCTTTTAGTTTCCACCAATCAGCAATTAGGTTTGCTTCGTTGCTACAGAGTAAGTTATTTTTGTTTCAATGCAACTGCACTTTTCTTGGAAACTTAACGATGCACTTGCAATGAACTTAGTTCAAAAGGGCAATGGACTCAGTGTCCTTTTGATTAACCAAAACTTAACAGCAAAACAATTCTATTCAGGTGACAGAAGACACATTAATATTCAACTTTTAAAATATGAAAACACTCAGTATATAAAACCATATGATAATAAAACAAATACAGAATATAAATGCAATATGAATCTTCCAAATTCTCTCACATTCTCCCCCCCTTTGGAAACTCAAGTTTTCAACACTACCTTATTAATGCAATAGTACAATCATATGTTTGCAAGCAACTAACTCCTGTCTCCCGAAAGGATGTTGTACCTCCTCCGGTTACAAAGCTTCTCTACTTGTGTCCATTAATAGGGCACAGGCCCCTGCATTCTTGCATTACTCTTATCTATTAAAAGTGAAAAACCACACATCAAAAAACATAGATTTAAAAAAAACATCCTTAAAGATAAAATGAAACATCAAAATATCAAAGCTTGCAGGCTGGCCAGTATAAACATTTCTATATCATGAATTAACATTTGTGTAATCTCATTGTGAGTATTTTATGCAAATCACTAGTGAGCTAAACATTGTTAATTACATTCCTATATGTGTATGTGTAAAATTGTGTAAGCATGCAAATCCTCTTCAACCCAGGCAGCCCACTTTAGCCGTAGAGGGTCGTGTGAGGGGCGAGGTTCCACTAGCACCTCCTCATTTGTAGGGCCCTCACACATAACTATCATCCTCATTTTGCTCCTCAATTTTATTCTCAATTTCCTCCTGTTTGACCCGTTGGTACATTATTTTGGTCATACCTTTATCAATTGTTTTCTCGATGAGACCCCTTATACATGGTATGCAACAACATCCACACAAAGCCAAAATAGCAATCATTACACCTATTGACAACAACATAGATGAAATCAACCCACTCCATTTACCAAACCACTTTTCTAACATGGAAGTGAAAGGATCATCTACCCCAGAGTTTTCAGCCAGTTCATTTGATAGTGCGGTCAACCCTTCTAGGGCGTGAGTTATACTGCCATCGGGCGCGGTATTATTAGGAATGAACGTACAGCAAAACCCAAGCACCATCTTGCACACGCCTCCTTTCTCCGCTAGCAACATGTCTATAGCACCAGGCGGTTTTGTTGTGCCATAAGTGAAGTCGGACCCAATTGCTCGGCTATTCCTTTTACGACGTCTCTTGTATAGTTCACAAAACTTTGTTGATTGTAATATAAATAATTAATCCAGTCTACATTTTTGTTTATGGTTGACCACCAAAAAATGATTGACTCAAACCCTGCAGCAATTTGATTTCTAGCTTTGTATTCATCTGGAACCCCTCTTGGTACCCCAATAGCATCAATGTATAGTCTGTTATCAAATGATCCACCTGATAAATTTCTCTTTACTCTCTTACTTGTTTCTGTTGCAATTTGCTCCCAGTCTGGTATAGTAAACATCTGAAATGGCATAATTAGTTGTACAAGAGTACATGTTCCCTTCCAATTTATTTTTAAATTTGGTCTCAGTTTCATATCTCCACACAACCATCACACATCAGCCCTGCTTGTGTTATGGTTAACAAACCACTCAGCTTTGCTTTCAACCACGGAAGAGCAGCTCAACAGATGGGTAGAGCACTTCCAAGAGGTTCTTAACAGACCACCACTAGCAGAAAGGCCACACATTCCTATAACCAGGATACTATTAAACATCAAGTGTGACAGACCAACTAAAATTGAAATAAGAGCAGCAATCAAACAACTGAAAACCAGCAAGGCTGCTGGCCCTGACAATATTCCACCTGAAGCCCTTAAAACTGATATAAATACATCTACAGACATGCTCTACAGCCTCTTTGGGAGAATTTGGGAGGAGGAGAAGACACCCACAGAATGGGCAGAGGGGCACATAGTGAAACTACCAAAAAAGGGTGACCTAAGGAAGTGCAACAACTACAGAGGGATTACATTACTTTCAGTGCCCAGTAAGGTCTTTAATCGGGTCATCCTCAATCGCCTTCAGGAATTTGTAGACAAGAAGCTCCGGGACCAGCAAGCAGGATTCAGGAAAGACCGCTCATGCACAGATCACATAGCAACACTACGCATTATCATTGAACAGTCTATTGAATGGAACACGTATGAACTTCATTGACTTTGAAAAAGCATTTGATAGCTTAGACCGGACAACACTATGGCAACTAATGGAATACTATGGAATCCCCACCAAGATCATAAACCTTATTAAGAACTCGTATGATGGCACTGTATGTAAAGTTATGCATGCAGGCCAGCTTTCCCAAAGCTTCGAGGCAGGCCCGGTACTAGGCTTGCTGGACTGGGGGGGCAGTCAGGATTTTTGGGTGGGCAGCCATTTCTCGACTAAAATGATTCATACACTAAAATTATGGATGTTTCAATCCGATATTATTTAGCATATGTTTTATAATAAAGGGCCATTAATATGTCCTTAGATGCGATTAGATTTATAATGATTTATGTTATAATGATTACACTTAATGTAGTTTTACACACTAAGTCACAGTTAATGAAATCAGGCAAGCAGGTGATATGAATGCAAAGCTGTACATTTAGCTATTTTTTATTAATGTGTACACTGCATTTAATCTATTATTTCACTTTTAGATAAATTAAAGCCATTCTTATACCTACCCTATCCAACATATGCCTTTATTCTAAATAAACACTTGTTAGGACTTTATTTCCACTTCTCAAACATTTTCTTCATTTAAAATAATGCATTTTCATTGTCATATGTGATAAGAAATATGTTCATTAATTCTTGACCCTATCATGCTGCTGCTGTAACGATAGAACACGCTGGAAGCAGATGCAGGAAAATAACACAGGTTTATTTATATAATGTAGACAAACACAAGGATTTAAGCAAACACAATGTCCAGATGATGGTAATGGTGCACGAAGGACTACGGTGGTAAAGCGGGTGATGGTGGTTGTGGTGGTCGTTGGTGGTGTAGGTCTGAAGTGGAAAATAATCCTGAATAGAGACCGGAACATCCAACACGAAGACGACACGAAACAATCCACACGCGCTGTACAAACAATCCAAAGACACGGAGGCCAAACAAAGAGTGAGGATCTGACGAGGAACAGAGAGCAGAGTGAGTTTATATGGAGAGTCTGTAATGATGAGCAGCTGGAGTGAGACAATCAACACAGGTGAAGGGAATCGGGATAACGAGCACATGACATCACAGGTGAGTAAACACCATACACGAGACACAGAGAGAGCAGTGTATTTACCCACCGTGACAGTACCCCCTCCCCTAGGACGTCACCTGACGTTCCTAGCCTGCTGTACCTGTTGATGGTAATCATCAATAAGGGAGTGATCCAGTATGTCCCGAGCAGGCACCCAACTTCTCTCCTCCGGACCGTAACCTTCCCAGTCCACCAAGTACTGAAATCCGCGTCCCCTCCGCCTAGAGTCCAGAATATGATTCACCGAATAGGTGGGTTCCCCTGCTACGAGACGAGGCGGGGGGGGAACCGGGACTGGCGGGTTAAGTCGTGAACGAAAAACTGGTTTAATCTTAGAAATGTGAAACGCAGGATGAATTCTCCTGTACGCAGGAGGGAGGTTAAGGCGAACTGTTACCGGGTTAATAATCTTGGCAACAGCGAATGGGCCAATAAATTTGGGAGCAAGTTTGTTCGAGACGGAACGCATCGGAATGTTCTGAGTAGAAAGCCACACTTTTTGACCGACGACGTATACGGGAGGCTTAGACCGGTGGCGATCGGCTTTAGCCTTGGTGCGCGCCCCCACCCGGAGTAGAGCCTCACGAGCTCTAGTCCAGGTGCGGTGACACCTCTGGACATAGGCGTGAGCTCACATCAGTGGTGACGTCACGCTGAACAGATCGTGCATCGTAGCTCCGTCGAGTTCATCATCTAAAAGCTTTTTTTACCATCTTATTCCTATTTATATAATATAACTTATTAGTTTTACATAGGAATACTTTACCGTGACGATTATTGAGCAGTACTACCACGTGAAACTATTTATCACTAATAAACAGTTAGCATATAGCCCGCTAGCATCCTCACGGTGGAGGCTGAAGCTAGCATTTTCCGATCTAATGGCGGATTCATCTGATATATGCTTTTCTGACCTATCCTCACCTGAGCGGGAAGCTGTGGAGGAGTTGTTTCCCGGTTTTAGCAGATCCAAGGCGAGGTACAGCGCCCACTTCACCCTGCCTTCCGACGTCCACAAGCGAGCAACAAACATGCATTCCACGCGATGCAGCTTCACGGACCGTGAACGACATGAAAGCGATCGGGAAGCTGTGGAGGAACCGCTGCCCGGCCTTCGCAGATTCAGCAAGCCAAACATCACCCTGACCCCAGACGTTCGCAGGCGACCGAGGCGTGTCACACCCGAACACCCCACGCGATGCAGCTCCGGGGACCGCGTTCGGGTAAACGAAGACGCCATCGCCCAGCATGAAAGCGGTAAGACTCCGCTTGTTATTGTAACATGTACTACTTGCCACATGTATAGTTTAGCTTCTGCTGTTAGCATAGAGGGGTTTACATGCACTAAGTGTATTGAAGTATTAAGGTTAACTGAGAAGGTTGCTGAACTAGAATCGCGCATCCGAACGCTAGTTGAGGATAGCAAAACCGCTAATGTTACTGTCGCAAATAATCTATCGAGCGAAAAGACTAATGGCTCGGTTCCGACATCAGATGCTAATATAAATATTACAAATACTGTATCGAGCGCGCATAGTGTTTATCAAAATACACATGGCTCGGTTCCGTCATCAGAGTCAAGTCGGCGGTCAAACTGGGTGACTGTTAGGCGGCATAGTCATATAAGGCGTCCTTCTAAGACCCATAACGTAACGACAATTTCTAACAGATTCGATCCCCTAAGGACTATACCAGCTGAAACACCTTTTAAAAGTGCCCTGGTCATTGGAGATTCTATACTCAGGAACACTAACATTGAGGCACCAAACACCATAGTCGACTGTATACCGGGAGCCAGAACGTCTGACATTAGATCCAAACTTAAAGTGCTGGCTAATGCTAAGCGGAAGTTTTCTAAGATTGTTATTCACGCCGGCACGAATGACACTAGGCTCCGCCAGTCGGAAATCACCAAAGATAATATTAAGGAGATGTGTGAAATTGCAAAAACAATGTCAGACAATGTAATATGCTCTGGTCCCCTCCCCGCCTACCGGGGAGATGAAACACATAGTAGATTAGTGTCTCTCAATGGATGGATGTCAAAGTGGTGCCCTCAGCATAACGTAGGGTTTATAGACAATTGGAAGCATTTCTGGGGAAGACCATTCCTCCTAACCCGAGATGGCCTTCATCCGTCATCGAAAGGAAGTGCTATACTCACTAAAAATCTGATCAATAGTCTTAATTCTGATATAGTCTGACTATCCAGGGCCCAGGTCAGGAAACAGACGGATCGGCTTAACCGTCCATCTGTTAGCTGCCGTGATATGTCAAGACCACTTATATCCCAGCACTTCGAGTCAATCTTACCGAAATATCAGCACATTTCAACTGTATCTGTTCCCCGAACAAATAAATACAGGGCACCGCTTGTTACATCTGGTACAAATCTGATTCAAATCAAATTAGAAAACAATACATTAACAGATGAATCTCGAATCTTAAAATTCGGCCTTCTTAACATTAGATCGCTTACCAATAAAGAACCTATTGTCAATGAAATAATTACAGACCAAAACTTAGATGTACTCTGTTTAACAGAAACCTGGCTTAAAGCAGACGACTACATTAGTTTAAATGAATCCACCCCACAAGACTATTATTATAAACACGAACCTCGATTAAAGGGGAGAGGGGGTGGTGTAGCTACAATATACAACAGAATGTTTAAAGTAAACCAAAAATCTGAGCTAAAATTTAAATCATTTGAAGTAATGTTGTTAAATATGGAAATAACTGATCGTAACCACAAACCGCTTTCTTTTGCTTTAGCGACAATCTATAGACCACCGGGCCACCATGCAGATTTCCTTAATGAAATAGCAGATTTCCTATCTGAGCTTGTAGTCACTGTAGATAAAGCTCTTATTGTTGGTGATTTTAATGTCCATGTGGACAACCCAAAAGACGCATTAGGACGTGCGTTTATAGATGTTCTAAATTCTCTCAATATTAGACAAAACGTGACAGGGCCAATGCATACTCGTAATCACACATTAGACTTAATTCTGTCACTCGGACTCAATATTAATGACGTCGAAATATCACCTCAGAGTGATGCAGTTTCTGACCATTACCTTGTGTCATACACTGTACTTCTAGATAGGATCACTCAATCTACAACATGCTACCGACTAGCCAGAACAATAATTTCCACCACTAAAGATAGCTTTATTAGCACTCTTCCAGACCTGTCCCAAATGAAACATGTAGCAGATAACTGTGACGATCTAGATATTGAAATAGAAAACCTAAACAATGTCTGTTCTAACACATTGGATGCCGTTGCTCCCATTCGAAAAAAGAGATTCAAAGAAAAACCGCCAGCTCCATGGTATGACCATCACACAGCAGCCCTTAAAAAGGCAGCTAGAAAAATGGAAAGAAATTATAGAAGCACAAAGTTAGAAGTATGGCGCGCAGCATGGAAACAGAGTGTTAAACACTACAGACAGGCTATTAAAACCGCCAGATCTACATATCTTAGCAAGCTTATAAATGAGAATCATAATAACCCTCGTTTCCTCTTTAGCACAGTTGCGAAACTGATTAGAAACAAAGAACAAACAGAAACCAATAGTAAACTTCAACACAATAGTAACGACTTCATGAACTTCTTTTCTAACAAAATTTCGGCTATTAGGGAAAACATCGTAGCTACCCAGGCAGCCACCACTCTACCCATTAGTTCACTTAACACTAGACTACCATACGAACATCTTGATTCATTTAAACCTACTACAATAGATGAGCTCTCTAAACTAGTCACATCATCCAAATCATCGTCCTGTATATTAGACCCCGTTCCCACAAAACTACTTAAAGAAGTATTCCCTGTAGTGTCAACCCCGGTTCTAAATATCTTTAACTCATCGCTAGAAATAGGATACGTTCCAACAGCTTTCAAACTAGCAGTTATTAAACCGCTGATTAAAAAACCACAGCTTGACCAAGGAGAACTTAATAACTTTAGACCAATCTCAAATCTCCCTTTTCTTTCGAAAATATTAGAAAAGGTAGTGGCAAGCCAGTTACGCATATTCTTGACAAATAATAGTACATATGAAAAGTTCCAATCAGGATTCAGGCCCCACCATAGCACAGAGACAGCGTTGCTTAGAGTTACAAATGACCTCCTATTAACATCCGATCGTGGTGAAATCTCAATTCTTATATTACTAGACCTTAGTGCAGCATTTGACACAATAGACCACAGAATCCTACTCAATAGACTAGAAAACTATGTTGGTATCAGTGGTCAGGCGCTAGCCTGGTTTAGGTCATATCTAACCAATCGCTATCACTTTGTTTATGTAAATGAGGAAGAGTCATATCACTCCCTGGTTAAATACGGTGTACCGCAGGGATCAGTTTTAGGTCCTATCCTGTTCTCGTTATACATGTTACCCCTAGGAGACATTATCAGGAAACATAACATAAGTTTTCACTGCTATGCGGATGATACCCAGCTTTACATCTCCTCGCATCCCAGCGAAACACACACGTTTTCTAGGCTAAAAGACTGCATTAGCGATGTTAGTGACTGGATGGCACATAACTTTCTTAAGCTCAACTCCAATAAGACAGAGGTACTTATTATTGAACCAAATCGCTACAAACATAATATGTCAGATTACAAATTGCACATAGATGGCTGTACTGTGGTGCCTTCTTCCACGGTTAGGAACTTAGGTGTGATGTTCGACAGCAACTTATCCTTTGATAGTCATATCGCCAACGTCTGCCGCACAGCATTCTTCCATCTTAGAAATATCTCAAAAATACGCCATATACTGTCTACATCTGACGCAGAGAAGCTTATTCATGCTTTTATGACCTCTAGAATAGACTATTGTAACTCGCTACTCGGGGGATGCCATTCAAATCAGGTCAACAAGCTTCAGCTAGTTCAAAACGCTTCTGCAAGGGTACTTACTCGATCTAAGAAGTATGACCACATAAGCCCAATTCTGGCATCTTTACACTGGCTACCAGTTAAATATCGCATACAATTTACAATATCACTAATAACCTACAAAGCTTTAAATGGCTTAGCACCCTCATATCTTAGAGAATTACTATCAGAATACAATCCATCACGCACACTACGGTCGCAAAATTCTGGCCTATTGATTATCCCTAGACTATCAAAAGTGTCTAAAAGTGGAAGATCCTTTTCCTACTTAGCCCCTAAGCTCTGGAATGATTTACCAACCGATGTCCGAGAATCAGACACAGTCGATCATTTTAAATCTAGACTTAAAACTTTTCTCTTCAACAAAGCATTCGCATAATTTGTCTAGTAAAGGTTCTTAACTCGCAATAGTTATTTGCACGGAACAAAGCACTCACGGTCATAACACAGACCAACCAAATAAATAAATAAAAACCTTTTCTGCATGAACACTTAAAATGAATTGCATTAAATAGTTTGCCACCGTTTGCCACTGAACCTGCATTAACGACGACAGTGGGGCTTCCGGCCTTAGTCAAACGGTTTGGCACGTATGGTCGGGTTGCGATTTTGGTGCTTTCGTGTGTCTTGTGAATAGTATGCCATACAGACCCGTTTGCCACTGAACCTGCATTAACGACGACAGTGGGGCCTCCAGCCTTAGTCAAACGGGTTGGTATGTATGGTCGGGTTGCGTTTTTCGCGCTTTCGTGTGTCTTGTGAATAGTATGCCATACATACCCGTTTGCCACTGAACCTGCATTAACGACGACAGTGGGGCCTCCAGCCTTAGTCAAACGGGTTGGCACGTATGGTCGGGTTGCGATTTTGTCGCTATCGTAAGTCTTATGAATAGTATGCCATACTGACCCGTTTGCCACTGAACCTGCATTAACGACGACAGTGGGGCCTCCAGCCTTAGTCAAACGGGTTGGTATGTATGGTCGGGTTGCGTTTTTCGCGCTTTCGTGTGTCTTGTGAATAGTATGCCATACAGACCCGTTTGCCACTGAACCTGCATTAACGACGACAGTGGGGCCTCCAGCCTTAGTCAAACGGGTTGGCACGTATGGTCGGGTTGCGATTTTGGCGCTATCGTAAGTCTTATGAATAGTATGCCATACAGACCCGTTTGCCACTGAACCTGCATTAACGACGACAGTGGGGCTTCCGGCCTTAGTCAAACGGGTTAACACGTATGGTCGGGTTGCGATGTTTTTGGCGTTTTCTCCTGGTCCTGTAAATGGTATACAATATAGACCCGTTTGCCACTGAACCTGCATTAACGACGACAGTGGGGCTTTAGGCCTTAGTCAAACGGGTCGTCAGGTTTCATTTTCTCTTAAAGATCGGAAGGTGACCCTTATTTACCATATATACCCTCGCATTGGGCCCCCAATTTGCTAAATCCTCAACTGTGGATAACATAATTATGCCGCAATATTTAGTCTGTCTGGAACTAAGCTGAGTTAAACCACATCACTGTGTGACACTTCAATACATATGAATGGCCGCTACGCTAATACGATTTTGTTTTTCTCTCCCTGTCTCGTCCTCGACCCGAGGACGAGACAAACAGACCCAGTCCCGGTAGATGTGAAAGTTGGCACACCTCTGATCTACTGGCTGTCCTTCAACGTTATGCCCAGCTGATACCTGACCAACGATCACCGGCAGAACCGCTTAATCTCCGCTAAATCTCCATTTCCGTTCTCCCAAGGGTTTTTCCCTCCTAGGACTTATTTTTCCTCGGATAAAAGCCCGGGGTTTTTTTTTTCTCCTAGGGGGTTTTTCACCCCGGGGAGGCAGCCTTTTTGGGCTTTACCTAGCTTCCTCTTCTATACGTTGCTTTAGTAATACGTGCAATTATAATATTGAGTCATAGCCGCAGCAAATTTAACTGCTCATGCTATCATGTATTTTGTTGTGCTATCTGTCGTTTTCTGTGCTTTTCACTGCTTCTATTTATGTAAAGCTGCTTTGAAACAATTGACTTTTGTGAAAAGCGCTATATAAATAAAATTGAATTGAATTGAATTGAATTGAACCGCAATCTCGGATTCCATACTGGGAAAATTAGGTGGCTGGTAACCTAGACTACATTCAAACGGAGATAGGCCCGTAGATGACACTGGCAACGAATTGTGTGCGTACTCCACCATAGAGAGATGTTGGCTCCAGGACGAAGGATTCTTGGAGGCCAAACATCGTAACACTCTTTCAACATCTTGGTTGGCTCGCTCAGTCTGACCATTGCTCTGGGGATGAAACCCGGAGGACAGACTAACAGTCGCTCCTAACAACTTACAAAATTCTCTCCAAAATTTTGACACAAATTGGGGACCCCTGTCGGAGACCACGTCTGTCGGAAGGCCATGTAACCGGAAGACGTGGTCTACGACAGTAACCGCTGTCTCCTTGGCTGATGGTAATTTGGGCAAGGGGATGAAATGAGTCGCCTTCGAGAATCGGTCCACTACGGTTAAAATCACCGTATTCCCCAGGGAGGGTGGGAGGGCGGTAATAACATCTAGCGCAATGTGGGACCAGGGTCTCGAAGGGACTGGCAGCGGTAAAAGTAACCCGTCAGGAGGGCGATTGGAAGTCTTACCAGTGGCGCAGACCGAGCAAGCCAAAACAAAATCGTGAATGTCACGAGCCATACCTGGCCACCAGAATCGTTGTTTGACTAAAAACTTAGTGCGACTCACCCCTGGATGACAAGCTACCTTGGAACAATGACCCCACTGGATTACGTTGGACCGTAACTTCTCCGGCACAAATAAGCGGTTCGGTGGGCAACGAGACGGGGGCGTTACCCCTTCTAAGGCTGTCAAAACCCTCGATTCGACCTCCCATGTGAGCGCGGAGATGAATAGAGTCTCCGGTAAAATACGCTCGGGAGTAGAAGTGCGATCGGAACGCTCAAAAAGTCGAGACAAAGCATCGGGTTTGATGTTTTTGGAACCCGGACGGTATGAAAGAGTAAAATCGAAACGTCCGAAAAATAAAACCCACCGAGCCTGCCTGGAGTTAAGTCTTTTGGCAGTTTTAATGTATTCGAGGTTCTTGTGGTCGGTCCAAACGATAAAAGGTACACCCGAACCTTCTAACCAGTGGCGCCATTCCTCCAAAGCCAGTTTGACTGCCAATAACTCTCTGTTACCAATGTCATAATTACTTTCCGCCGGAAATAACCGATGAGACAAAAACGCGCAGGGATGAACCTTTCCGTCTGAGGGTGTGCGCTGGGAAAGCACTGCTCCTACCCCCACCTCTGATGCATCGACCTCCACTATGAACTGACGTGTGCGATCAGGGGACACGAGAATGGGAGCTGAAACAAAGCAGCTCTTGATTTTGGCAAACGCAGCCTCGGCTGCGTCTGACCACCTGAACGCAGTACTAGGGGAGGTCAAGGCAGTCAGAGGAGCGGCTAGTTGGCTGAAATTGCGAATGAAACGCCTATAGAAATTGGCGAACCCCAGAAATCTCTGCAGGGTCTTGCGAGAATCTGGGGATGGCCAATTCACCACAGCCTTAACCTTATCAGGATCCATGCGGACACCCTCAGTCGAAATGATGTGCCCTAAAAAAGAAACAGACTGTGCATGAAAAACGCATTTCTCCGCCTTGACAAAAAGCCCATTCTCTAGCAACCGCAGAAGCACTCGTCGTACGTGTTGCACATGTTCCTGGAGAGACGACGAAAAAATCAATATGTCATCCAGGTAGACATATATGAACTGATCTATCATGTCTCGCAACACGTCATTAACGAGTGCTTGGAAGACCGCTGGCGAGTTCGTCAATCCGAAAGGCATGACGCAGTACTCAAAATGGCCACGAGGGGTGTTAAAAGCAGTCTTCCATTCATCCCCCTCCCTGATGCGGACCAAATGATAAGCATTACGTAAGTCCAATTTAGTGAAGACGGACACTCCTTGCAACCTCTCGAAAGCTGAAGACATTAACGGCAAAGGATACGTATTCTTTACCGTAATGTTGTTCAACCCTCGGTTATCAATGCAAGGTCGCAAGGATCCATCCTTCTTCCCCACAAAAAAGAACCCCGCCCCCGCTGGAGAAGAGGAAGGACGAATGAACCCCGTTGCTAGAGAATCAGAAATATATTTCTCCATGGCCTTCATCTCAGGAACAGATAAAGAGTATAACTTGCCTTTAGGCGGAAAAGTACCGGGAAGTAACTCTATAGCACAGTCATAGGGACGGTGAGGAGGTAGAGAATCAGCCCGCGACTTACTGAACACCTCCTTCAGGTCATGGTACTCTGCGGGCACGTTAGATAAATCCACTGCTTCCCCCTGAAACACAGACTCAGAAACGGTTAGACACGCAGACAAAAGACAAGACTTGTGACACCCCTCACTCCAGCTGATAACAGTCCCAAGACGCCAGTCGATCTTCGGATTATGCTGATGAAGCCAGGTGTGTCCGAGAACAATGGGTGAGAGAGGGGAGTCAGTGACGTAGAAAGAAATGTTCTCATGGTGATTGCCCGATGTGATGAGGGAGACCGGTTCCGTGATGTGGGTGATGGTAGGAAGCTTGTGTCCATTAAGTGCAAACGGTGCAATCTGGTGAGTAAGCTGAGTGAGTGGTATCTGAAGCTTACGTGCCGTGGCGTGATCGATGAAACTCCCCTCAGCTCCCGAATCCAAAAGTGCGTGACAGTCGTGAGAATGAGTGCACCACCGTAGTTTCACCGGGAGGAGCGTAGATGTTGATGAGGTCTTCATGGAGGAGATCCCGCCCGATAGTAGCCTCGGATTTACTATCGGGCTTGGTCTTTTACCGGGCACTGATGGATCTGATGCCCGGCTTTACCGCAGTATAAGCACAGTCCAAGGGACCTCCGCCGGAGCTTCTCCTCCCGGGAAAGCCGAGCTCGACCCACCTGCATGGGCTCGAGATCATTGGAGGGGCTGACCGCACCGCTCTGGCTGGTTTGGAGATGATCCAGTCTTACGGGTAACGGCGTGGTAGCTCTCCGGCGTGCTGCTTGGCTGAGTCGGGCGTCGACCCTGATGGCCAGGTCGATGAGAGCATTCAGGGACGTGGGTAAGTCCACCACATGGATCTCTTGCTGGATGCGGTCAGCCAGCCCATGCAGGAAATGGTCCCACTGCGCTTCTTCGTTCCACCTACACTCCGCCGCCAGGGTGCGAAACTCGATCGCGTAATCCGACACAGTCTTATCCTCCTGACGGAGCTCTGAGAGGCGTCTCGCGGCTTCCTTCCCGGCGACGGAGCGATCAAAAACCCTCTTCATCTCGTCAGATAGGGCGGAGAACGAAGAACAGCAGTTGTCACGGTTCTCCCACACCGCCGTCCCCCAGAGGGCAGCCTTCCCAGTCAGGAGAGAGAGCACGAACGCCACCTTGGTTTGCTCGCTGGAAAAGGTTCTGGGTTGTAAAGCAAAGTGGAGAGAGCAGTGAGACAAAAATGTGCGGCAAAAACTCGGCTCACCCGCGTATTTATCCGGAATGGGAAGTCTGGGCTCCGACTGGGAGGCGCCCTCTGGTGAAGAAGATGTAGCTGGGGGTGTGGGAGGCGCAGTGGGAGGTAGTTGTTGTTGTTGTTGTAGGGTCAGCTCGGACACCTTCGTCACCATTACTTGGACTGCTCGACCCATCTCCTCTATAACCTTATCCTGAAGGTCCATCCTCTGAACCGCCCGCTGGAGAAATTCCTCGAGAGGAGATGGGGAGTAATTTCCCGCTGCTTCCATTTCTGGTCAGATCCTTCTGTAACGATAGAACACGCTGGAAGCAGATGCAGGAAAATAACACAGGTTTATTTATATAATGTAGACAAACACAAGGATTTAAGCAAACACAATGTCCAGATGATGGTAATGGTGCACGAAGGACTACGGTGGTAAAGCGGGTGATGGTGGTTGTGGTGGTCGTTGGTGGTGTAGGTCTGAAGTGGAAAATAATCCTGAATAGAGACCGGAACATCCAACACGAAGACGACACGAAACAATCCACACGCGCTGTACAAACAATCCAAAGACACGGAGGCCAAACAAAGAGTGAGGATCTGACGAGGAACAGAGAGCAGAGTGAGTTTATATGGAGAGTCTGTAATGATGAGCAGCTGGAGTGAGACAATCAACACAGGTGAAGGGAATCGGGATAACGAGCACATGACATCACAGGTGAGTAAACACCATACACGAGACACAGAGAGAGCAGTGTATTTACCCACCGTGACAGCTGCAGCAACCTCAAATATCACAACAAAGCACAACACAATAATCTATTTTGAAACATCATGAAAACAATTTGACATGCATGACAAGTTCGTCAAAGGTTATCCTTTAACAGCACCAGACAAAAGCACAAGCCCTAAAATACTGTAAGTGTGATTTGCGACGAGACCAAAGATAAATCACACTGCTTTGTTCATAACACAGCAAATTAGACAACTACTACTAACACAACACAACATTATAAAATACAACGTTTACCTTACAACGACCTTGCGGAGTGACAGCTCCTCCTGAACTTAAAAGTCTGTAGATTTTTGCGTGTGAAGTTTTTTCAAACGCGAGCTGAATGAGCTGATGAATGACGATGACAGAACCGCAAAAATTTGCTTAAAACTGCACACGATGCTTAGCTGTTACAATGCTGTATATTTACTGTATAACCATCTTACATCATTTATATCTACTATATAGTATGCCACAACCAAACTGCATATTCCAATTTGAATAAACAGAACTACGTCTAAAACGAACATATTAAATGCTGCTGGAGACTTGCCATTGGCTGTTGTATTTGCATGAATAAATAATGTGGTGAGTCTAAGAAAGGATAAGGGGCTAGTTTGGGCATGTTTTACTATAAAAATAAGTTTCATTTTAATATGGCTTGTGTTATTACGTTTATGTAATCCTAAATTGCATTGTTTCTGATATATATTTTAAAGATGCGTTTTTTTTTAGTTACCGTCATAGAGAACAGTAGTACTTTTGCTGTGAGTTAAATACTGCTGAAAAGACCTGTAAAGGTTGAATAAGCTAATTAGACAATAGTTGGCGGAAGCCGTAGACACTAGCGTTTGCCAACAGAGGACGCTTTTTGTTTAAATAGACTCCGTTATTTTATGGTTGGCTGGACATTTTTTGAGGGGCAGAAGGAAAATCAGCCCCCCCGTAGACCCGGCCCTGCTTCGAGGTCAAGAAGGGTGTCAAACAGGGATGTCTTCTCTCACCATTCCTCTTCCTTCTTGCAATTGATTGGACCATGAGGGAAACAACTGAGGGGAAGAGAAATGGAATTCAGTGGACAATGTGGGAGCAGCTGGATGATCTGTAATTTGCGGATGATATAGTTCTCCTCTCACATACACAGACACAAATGCAAGAGAAGACAGACAAACTTTCACAAACTGCAATAAAACTTGGGCTCACTCCTAATAGAACAAAAACACAAGTGATTAAGATCCACTCTAAAAATAGACATCCCATTTACATGAACAGCACTCCCCTAAAGGAGGTAGAAGCCTTCACCTACCTAGGCAGTGTAGTGGACACCAACGGAGGGACAGAGGCAGATATCAGAAGCAGGATTAACAAGGCCAGAGTGGTGTTTAACATGCTCAGAAAGATCTTGAGCTCAAAAAACATCTCCACCAATACTAAGATATGCATCTTCAACTCCAACGTAAAACAGGTAATGCTGTACGGATCCGAAACATGGAGAACAACAAAACGCACAACACACAGGCTACAAACATTCATCAACACCTGCCTCAGAAGGATATTAAACATCTGGTGGAAAGACAAAGTCAGCAATGTGGACCTATGGAAAAGGACAAGCCAAGACCCCATAGACTTACAAATCCAAAAGAGGTAGTGGAGTTGGATTGGACACACCATAAGACAGCCTGCCACAAACATCACTCGACAAGCCCTGAAATGGAACCCCCAAGGGAAAAGGAAACAAGGTCGCCCCAGGAACAACTGGAGAAGAAGTGTAGAGGCAGAAATGTTAAAGTGTGGGCTCAACTGGGGAGAGCTTGAGCGAAAAGCTATAAACAGAGTGAAATGGAGGATATTTGTCAATGGCCTATGCACCCACGAGGAGCTAAGGGCTTAGTGTAGTGTTAGTGTCAGCTTTGAATGAGTCACTTCCTTTTGTTACATCAATCTTGTGTTGACACCACCCTTCTTCAAAATTGTTTACATCTTTGTCACCTGTAGTTCTCAAGAAACACACATAATTGCCCTTATATGCATGTACATTGGGTGGAAGTGCTAGTCCAGTTTTGGGAAACAAATTATACACAGTAGTACAGTTATTATCATTTACCCCCTTAAATGCCTTAATCATACACTGCAGGCCTTGCCTGTCATTTCTAGTGTTTAACCTAAATGGGGAAGTGGCTAGACTTGGCCTTGCGGTTGCACAAGCCACACAATTAGATACTCCTGTCGGCCGTGCAGTATACATCACCCACTCAAACCACTCATTTTTATCAATGAATCCTGTTTCAATAGCTAACTTTTCTGATACTGTGGTGACATTAAGGATTTGCACTACGGGCCCTCCTGGCTCCCATGCCTTCACCAACACTATATTGTGATCTATTTTCTTTCGTGTTTACATTAATCCAGAAATATCCTAGAGCAGAGGTCCCCAACCACCGGGTCGCGGCCCAGTACTGGGTCGTGGACAAGTTGCCACCGGGTCGCAAGAACGCCCCGTAAAAATGTGTATAATAGCCACGTAATAGCTTAATCGGGTATTTTGTACTGTAAGAGCCGACTTCAAATAACATCAATCATTTCCACTTTTGAACAGAGCCGCGCTCTCTCTCTTTTTCTCCGCCTCTCTCTACCAGCGCATCAGTGATCACATTGCTGTCATTAGAGTTTGAGCATACAGTACTTCTAAAACACAATCGATCAAAGAATTGCGGAGGTATGACTTTATGAATCATTTGCAAATGTACGTTGCAATGATGTACATATGCGGAGACGTTCAAATGTGTGACAGCGCAAATGACTGAAAAGTAATTATTTTATTCTTCTTTATAACAACTTCAGAATTATCCATCAATCGTAGCACCATGATAAAAATAAACTATTAGGCTAATAATATTTTAACGGCTACACTTTTAACGTAGGTTTGAAAGGAACCTGTCAGGACTCTGCCTTGAAGTCTTGTTAAATTTGTATTTTGTCATGGTGGCAGAGTTCTGGCAGTCCCTGGCCTTGTGTGGAGGTTCATGCCTTGTTTTTGGTGTTTGGCATGTGCCCCCGGTGTCTTGTCATTTGTCCCCGCCCCCTCGTCCGCCTGCTTATTGTTAATTATTCCTTATTCCCATCACCTGTTCCCTGCTCGTTATCTTGTTTGGTTTATTCTATTTAATGTCAGTGTATCTTTAGTTCTGTGCAGGATCATTGTGTTGTGTTGTGTCGAGTTCTCGTGTTGCGTGTATATTAAGAGTCTAGTTACCCAGTCAAGTGAAGTGTTATCTGTCAAGTATTTCGTGTTTCATGTTTCATACCCCCTAGTGGGTCTTTGTGTTTTGTAAATAAATAAAGTGTTTTCTGTTTTTCCCCGACATCGTCTGCTCTTGGGTTCATCTGTCCTGCTAATCCTCACAGAACCTAAACTTGTCAATCATCATTATTCATGGTGAGTCTCCGTGCCCAGCCGCAATTCTTCTGGCATCTCTCCTCCTTCACTGCATTTTTCTTCTCTTCTGTTACTTGGAATTGGGTCTCGAGCCCGACCAAGATTCGAGCTGCCTTCGAGAACAGCAAGACAAGTTCGTTTAGGTTCCATTAATTATTAAGACTAAAAGGGCAGGCAAACTATTAAAAACAATGAAAGTAAAAAACAATCCGCCAAAATATGGTTTTACACGTCTATAGAAAATATACTATAGCCTAAATAAAGCAATTATTAATTTTCCTCATGCATGGTTGTTAGCTTTACTTCCGTTTAAAAGGTAAATTTCGAAAAGGAGGATTTTCAGCACGTTTGAACAGCAACTCAGCGACCCCAAGCCCCCCCCCCAATCTCATCCCCGGTCCGCAAAATTTTTTTAAAGCTGAAACCGGTCCGTGGTGAAAAAAGGTTGGGGACCCCTGTCCTAGAGGATCAGATCCTGTCAGATATGCTCCCAACACATATTTCCCTGTATCTTTTATGTCAGCATCTTTTATGGTAATTATTAATGGGTTGCATTCTCCTTTTTTACAGTTTGAATTAGTTTTGCCTTTGATAATGGTCATTCTATTAATAAGAATCTTACCATTCTTATTTTTCCAGTAGGCTGTGGATATTTTTCTCCATAATCTATTTGAGGTTGACCATTCTACTCCTGTCTTCCCTCCACCTGTGCATTTACTTTTTAGATCCTTCTCTGTAGTTTCTATTGTCCCGCTACGTTGTGTTTGAGTAGTTTCACATATATATTTGACACTCTATACTAATGCTGTTTGATCCCATCCTACACAATTCACTCCACGACAGAAATCTACCTGAAATACTATAGTTTCCCCTTCTGTAATTATTAATAGTGGGTCCCCCCTTTCGGTCCTGGTTAATGATCTTTTTTTCCTAATGACAACACCCGTATCTATTTTCACTTTAGCTTCCATCTCTTTGATTGTGTTGTTTAACTGCATGTTCATCTTTATGTCTGACTCATTGTCTTTCACTACTGTGGGCAGAGCCAGCGCCAGACCATAACTAACAGGGGGGCATTTGGCTTCCAAAGGGGGGCACGCAATAGCAACAATAACTTGCAAAAACAAGACATTAAAACAACAAAAACAGTGCAAGCACACACTCATACAACTGGTACAGACTGTCAGCTCATTTCCCGTATAAAGTGCAAAAGACCACAAACGATGCTCAAAACTATGGAACTTCGACCGCGGCGTGAGCGCAAGCTGAGCTCCGCTGCGCTCGCGCTTTGCTCGACGCAACAACAAACCGCCCTCGCGCGGCACAAGCCATTGAAATGAATGGGGCGCATAGCGCAGCGCACACCGCGTCCTAACTTGAAAAAAGCCGCTTTACCATAATCACGTCGTAATGCTGTTAATGGTCTATATCCACACTTCACATTTAAGCTTACGTAATTTAAAACAACGCTAACTTACCTTTAGAATAGCTGAAGACGGCGTGCACGAACATTTAACTTCCTTAAAACAGTGTCCAGTAGATTTGTAAATTCCACCTCGACCTCTAATCTCTGAGTTTGAGCCAGTCTGTGTTTGCATGAAGTCAGATGAAGCAGGCGGTGCTGGTTCGTTCTAAATGTTCTAATATCCGTATTTTACACGATCCATAAAATGCCGCGAAAAAACACGTTGCTAGTATCAAGTCACAAATATGCTAAAGACGTAAGACGGGTGAGACGCGGCAATACATCCAATCAGAGAAACTGGGCTATTTTAATTAAAGAAAACATATATCAACTATATTTTCCTCATTTTATTACATTACAAGTCATGAAACATTCAATGTTTAATTTATTTTAATTATTCTGGATACAGTGTTTCCCATATATTCATTTATCTGTGGCGGGCCGCCACAGAATCAACACTGGCCGCCACAAATAGATTTTTCATGATTTCCATTTCCATTTTAATTTTACTATTTAAAACGGCTTAATTCATTGCAGCGAGCGCTCAGCGCACCTCCATCCTCCCTCTCTTGTTGTGTGCAGCGCAACAGCGCGCGCCCCCGTCCCCCTCCCCCTCCCCTCTCTTTGCTGAGCCTGCACGCCTCTCTCACATAACAGTGAAAAGTATTTAACTCTGTGTTCCTCCGTGTACTTTCTCTTTTTCGCGTAAACGTCAACAGTCACGGATGTTACTGACAGAGAAGTCGGTGGCTGATTAAGTTCATCATGAGAGTGACTTAACAAAAGGTTAGCATAGTGTTTCCCACATATACCCGTTCTGATGTGAGTCTGTGTCCGAGCTCTCTCCCTACCTATTATGTGGCATGCCCATGCACGTGTTCTGTAGTAACAGCAACTGTGTATTCTCTCATATTTCTGAATTTGCAACAATTTGTCTGCGCTATACAATAAAATACCACTCGTATTTCAAATAAAAAAGCGCTCATAACACAACAACACTGATGAGAAGAGCAACACCAGTACAGCCTCAATGTAAACGTATGATGATTTTTTTCAGATAAGGTCGCGTTTTTAGCAGCAGTTTAAGAAAGAGCTGATTGGATTCAACAAAGAGTTACTGAGTCGTGGGTCGTTACTGGGTCCTGTTTAGTCACTATTTTATAGACAACAGAACAGAAACTATGTAAAAATAGCAACCTAGTTGTGTTAAAATGCAATATAATATGACAGATCAAAGAGTAAAACACGACACAATGACGTCACATATATGCTAATCAGCGTGTGACGTCATCGCCCCCGCAGTATCTCAAAATCCTGTGGGAAACACTGTGATATATATTCAATTAATAAAAACTTTGTAGGGGGGCACAACAACCTGTTTGGAGGGGCACTGCCCGCGAATGCCCCCCCTTGACGCCGGCCCTGACTGTGGGGCTTTCCCCTTTCTGCATCCTGTCTTCTGTCATCATGCTAATGAATATGGCAACCACACAGAAACACAAAACAATAATAGCAATACATTTCATTTTTCTTGGTATGTTCCCACATTTATCTTGCTGACCACCCAGGCCTTCTGCCCTCGCTAATGCTTTGGTATGGGTGGACAGCCCCCACCCTTTCCACGCTCTGTACTCAAAAGGTTTAGGAATAAATCTTAATTTCTGTTTTTTACCAGTCACTTTGGGTCTCCTCCACCTGTAGGAAAATGTTCTGGGTGAAAGAACAAATATAGCACATCATTGCAGTGAGGGTATCTCTTTGGATATTGTTTTATGTGTGTGCAACCTACGGCAATGATACTTGGGTCCTCCTTAAATGCTCTTTCACACTGGATTCGTTTTTTCACTGGCAATACTCCCCGGATCTCACCATCATCATATGGGGTAACAGAAAACTGCCAAACACTTGGGTCTATGAAGAAAGCCTCAGAGCTCATTTGTTAAGTACGTTTATTGGTTTGCAGGTGTAGTGGTCTCACCTGATTCAGGGGCAGCACCTGGGGCCCGTATACAGTGGGTGTTGTGGTACCACAAATTGGATCCCTTTACCTTTACTGCAGTGGGACTGGCTTCAGTAACCTCATACGGGCCTTCCCGTATCGGGTCATCCCACTTACGTTGGTAAACTTTGATGTATACACACGTTCCCACAGGAAAAGGTGAGAGAGTTTCTTCTTCTCCTGGGGTCAGCCTTGGTCTGCTTTCAATCTGTAAAATAGCTTTGTGATTTCTCATCAGTGCACAAATATATTCATTCAGTTCAGTTTTTAAATCCTCTGTATGTTCTAGGCTAAAATCTTTTTGTTTAGCTCTAAACATCGGTCTTCCTGTCACCATTTCATGGGGGGTTAGACGTCTTTCTCTATTTGTACTAGATCTCATGGCCATGAGTGCTATTTGCAAAGCTAGTACCCAATTTAGCTTTGTGTGCGCGCATATATTTATTATTTTTCCCTTAAGGGGATGGCATTTTGTCTCTCCACTGCTCCTTGAGACTGTGGGTGATACACAGAGCCAAATTTCTGAGTAATCCCTACTCTATTCAATGCCTTTTTCAGTAGGTTAGCTTGGAATCCAGGACCATTGTCAGACTGCAACACCTTAGGAAGACCAAATCTTGGGATCACATCCCTCATTAATGCATCGGCCACTGCCTCTGCACTCTGCTTCCTAACGGGAAATGCTTCGGTCCAACGAGAGAATTTGCACACAAAAACTAATAAATACCTCCGACCCTTCACTGGATGAATCATATCCACAAAATCCATGACTAGATGTACGAATTGCCCTTCCACACTTGGATATAGGCGCACAGGGTGCACTGACGACTTCACATTCCTAGTCATACATATACTGCATTCTGACAAAAACTGGCTAACTTTAGCCTGCATGTTAGAAAACCAAAAGCCTTGTTGTCTCAAAATTCTGTCTATCATCTCCCCCCTCGCACAATGTTCACTACCGTGTGCGTTTAGCATTACCATTTTCTTCAGTTTACATGGAATGACTAACTGCTGTTGTTCTGTCGTCCATAGTCCCTGTGTATTAATTACTCCTCTGTTCTGCCATTCAATTTTTTCAATGTGGGATGCAACATCCTGCACTTCTTTGATATCTGCAAGAGAAATATCAGCTGTGATTGTTAGTTGTTCATTATTCGTCTCTCTGCCTGATCTTGTGAGAATCATATTTGTAGCTGCTGTATCTGTGTCTGTGACAGCAGCTGCAAGTTTCGCTTCCTGATCTGCTCTGTGGTTTCCTTTCTCTATGAATGTGTCACCTTTTGTGTGTGCAGTGCATTTAATGATATTCACTTTAGAAGGCAGTTTTATCACATCAAACAACTTTGTTATTTCTTTTAAATGTTTGATTGGGTGACCATTGCTTCTTTTGAATCCATTTTCCCTCCATATTCCACCAAAATACTGTGTGACTCCATGACTATAAGCAGAATCAGTGTATACATTAATTTCTAAACCCTTTCCTATTTCACATGCCTCAATCAAAGCCAATAATTCTGCACGTTGGGCAGACATATGTCCGTCTGAAACTTTTACCCTCCTCAAAACTTTAAAGGTGTCATCTGCTGTGTCACCTAAAATCACACTGTAGCCCATGCAGCTGTGACCCATTTCATTTTTGTAACATGAGCCATCTACAAACAGATGTTTATAACTGGGATCTTCCTCATATCCTAAATTTGGTCTAAGCTTCATATCTTTGAGGCCTTCTGTCATACAGCTATGCGGTGTGCCCTCTCTGCAATACAACAATGTTTCTGCTGCATTTTTTGTCTTTATTGTTCTGACTTTAAGATTACCCTTTTCCAACAGCATCCAGTATCTCATCCGCCTGCTGGGTGACAAATTAAATCTTTCCTGCTCCAAAATGCCTACACCTTCATGAGTTGACCTCAACTCTATGTCAGCACTTAAAGCAATTTGAGAAGCCTTTTTGTATGCCCAATGCAATGCTTCTAGTCCCTTTTCACACACACTTGAATCCAGCATATCCTCTAAATATGTGGAATACCAGGCTAAAGGTCTGTCTACAGTGCCTTGTTTTTGGTGTAAAACTGCTGTTGCCAACTCTCCTTTAAACACTGCCACATCCACTAGAAATGTTTTTCCATAGTCGGGCATCCCTAATTTCCCTACCATTGCTACAGCCTTCTTCACTTCCTCAAAATCTCTGTGTTCTTTTTCAGACCAGACCAGCACCCCAGAGAGATTTTTTACTCCTGTAGCTTTCATCATTTCTCTTAGTGATTTCACTTTGTTGGCATATTCTGGTATAAATTCACTGCAATAGCATGTGGCCCCTAAAAAAGCCATCATTTGTTTAACTGTGTTTGGCCTTGGATAGTTAAGCATAGTTCTGTGATGTTTGTCACAAATCTCTTTTTGTCCCTCAGAAATTACTCCCCATAGGTATTGCACACTTGACTCTGCTACCATAAGTTTTTCCTTTGACACTTTCATTCCTAGCCTATCTAGCTCCTCAAGTACAGCTTTGGTCAGTTCTATGCAACCATCTTTGGTATCGTGCGCTACCAAAATGTCATCAACATATTGTAAACACACACCTCTGTCATCTTTATTTATTACCAGGTTGTCCTGCAGTAGTTGGTAAAATATATGAGGTGACAAACCGAGCCCTTGTGGCAAACGGTTGTAACTGTATTTCCTTCCTTCAAATGTAAACGCAAACAGGTCTTTGCTTGCACTGCTTAAAGGAATAGTAAAAAATGCTGAAGTTAAATCAATAGTACTAAACCATTTTTTTACTAGGATCAATGTTATTCAAAATAACAAGGATTTGGTACCACTGCTTCAACAGGCTTGATTATCTCATTCACTGCTCTCAGATCATGCACTAATCTCCACTTCCCATTAGGTTTTTTCACAGGCAAGATGGGCGTATTACATTCCGACTGACTCTCTGTCAAAACGTCTGCAGCCAACAAGCCTTAAATTACTGGTCTTATTCCTTCTCTTGCCTCCTCTGACATTCTGTACTGCTTTCTGTATGGTTTCTTGCTTCCTGCTTTAATCTCAATAACCACAGGTTGCACATTTGTCATCAACCCCACATCAAACTCTCCTTCAGCCCACAAACTTTTTGGCAGCATTTCAATGACTTGCTCTTTTGTACTGTTGTCTTGCATTATTATCTGCTTTTGCTGTGTGCCTACCTCTGCCATAACTAATGGCACTAAATACCAACCTAGTTCCCTGTCTTCCAACATTCCATCGTCTCCTTCTACCCATTTTGCAGAATAAGACTTCTTTACATAGGGTCCCAGGTCCCTGGCCCTATGTTCTCCCCACACCCACACGGTTACGTGAGGATGACTTCCTGACATTTCAAAATGCTTCAGTCTCTGACTGTTAATCCTAACAGCCACTCCTGCATCACATATTAATATTCCATCACTTTCCACTTTAACCTCTTCTCCTAACTTAAACCTTTGTTCATATTCTTTATTTTGTCCCCCATGCAATATTTCATTGTACAATGTCCCTCAAATCTTGGTTTTCTTCCCTGAAAATCTTTAGTCTTTACTCTAGCAACCTCAAGCATTTTGCCTAATTTCCCTATCCAATACACCTCAGGGCTGGTGAGAGGGGTCATTTCTTTACTGGAAATTTGGTTAAGGCATTGTAAAGTTAACCCCTGAGCAGTAGTTTTGATTGTGGCATTTAATTTGGTTCTGACAGACTCATTTCCATAGATTTTCCAGAGAATCCCACTGTTCTAACAGATGATGGTGAGGCTATAACCCCAGGAACCAATTTTGGGTCTATGGAGCTACATGTAGCCCCAGTATCAATTAAACACTCAATTTGTACCCCGTTTATTTTGCAAATTAATTTTGGTTCTTTCCAGTCATTTTTTGATAAAGCCACCTGTTGTGTAATGGGACTCTCCGAACACCCCTATTGCGAATATAGGTTTTGGGGGCAATCCCTTCTCAAATGACCCATTTCCCCACATCTCCAGCACCCTAAACCATTATTTTGAAAAGTTCCTTGATTATTTTGTCCTCTGCCCTGTGGCATCCCCCTACCACGTCCCCTTGGGTTACGTTGGAAATTACCTCCTCTATTTTGGGTTGGAGGTGCCATACACTCAAAAAATAAACTTGGGCATGTGTTGGATTTGCAAATTAGGAGTTTGCTTAAATTACATGAATGAATGGTGTTTATCTTCTTTAAATGATTCATTCTTGTCTGTAAAACGTGATTAAAAGTAAAATCAGATGAATTATTAACATACAGATCAATGCAATGAGAAGTGGATTAATCAAAACAACGACCGTCTATACTACGTCCTTGACCGGCAGCTGATTGGACGAACGCGTCACGTGGGTCCAGGTACTCTCCTGAATTTCAAAAGCATAATGGCGGCTCGTTCGGAGTATACAATATCGTATTTTACGAAAATGGTTCATCGAAACGTGTTTTTAAAGACATTTTAGACGAAAAATAGGCCACGCAGTTGCTGAATCTGTCATCATTTCAGATCCACAAAGGTCAGTTTGAAAGATTTTCGTCAGATTTTGAGAGGCGGGAAACGAGACGGCCGCTACTCATTTGAATATGGGTAGTTTGATTAATCTAATTCAACTAACATGAGAATGAGCGGGCGAATCGATGCTCCGCTTCTCGCGATGCTACCAGAATGCATTGCACGGCTCCCTTGAAGCGTGGACGTGACGCTGACTTTGATTCAGGAGTCGGATACAACAGACACGGATGACTAGCTGCATGTTTCCCATCCTCCATCATCCACGTGTAAGTAATACATATATTAATATCGTTAATTTAATTTATCTTGGTGAGTGATATAGTCATTGGCCCTTGTGAAACGTTTCTCAGTGCAATTGTTTTTTCTAGACCTAATATAA
Organism: Paramisgurnus dabryanus; assembly: GCF_030506205.2. Taxonomy (NCBI): domain Eukaryota; kingdom Metazoa; phylum Chordata; class Actinopteri; order Cypriniformes; family Cobitidae; genus Paramisgurnus; species Paramisgurnus dabryanus. The sequence goes on from NC_133343.1 coordinate 48,253,240, forward strand.
TTTGTGTGTGTTGTTTTTTTTCGTTTCCTTGATAATACATTTTCACTGGTCAGTTGTGGAATTCATTATCTCTATTTGCGTTGATATAGTATTGGGTTGTTTTTTCATAAAAAAAAAGATCTTCTGGACTAAGTTGAGTAACGTCTGTTATGTGTAACTACTGATACTTAAATGCTTATTTCCAACATAAATATTGCTTATGTTTTAACATTTTAAAAGTGTTTATCTTTTTGTAGCCAAAAATTAATCCGAAATGTATTTATTTCAATTATTTTATTTCTACAGGTAAGTCAATTTCGAACAAGTTCTGTCCCCATGCTTTGAGAGGTGTACCTCATGAAATACATGGTAAGTTAATGTATTTATGGAGTTAATATAACTTTTTAATCATTGATTATCTGAATGTATTCGGTTTTATTTAGTTTGTGCATATTACAAGTTTGATTGAAATGTACATGTGGAAAACGTGGCATACAACCAACAAGTTAGGTGTTTTATTGTTCTATTGGTTCGTGTGAGTTAAGTACCGCCCTCACTGGGGTTTGATGGAATTTGAGTGGTTGTTCGAGAGAGGTGATTGACAAGTGCGGGGGGTTTGTTTTGAGATGTGAAGTGGAGAGACAAGCTTGCGGTAAGAAAATCGTGATTTGCTTAATTATTTACAAGTTAAAAAATCTTGAACTGTAATGTAGGTCCTAGAGGGAAGCAGGGACACAGAGATTAATCAATTGTAGGCTTGGGCGGTATTACGGTAATATCGTATAACGCGGGATCTAAAAATAGCAACGGTGACAGTTTCAATACCGTCATACCGTCATAAAAATTCACTTATATAGCAGACAAGGATTAAATATTAAATATAATTTATTCAATGCCTAAAAACGCGTATGCATGGTTGTCATCACGTGACAGCGTGGATGAGAAAGAGAGCAGGGGAAAGATGGCGAGTCGCGCACCAAGTGACCTCGTCTCCAAAAAAAACACAACTTCTGCAATTTGGCAGTATTTCGGGTTTCGACCGAACGAGAAGGGAGAGGCCCTAAATACTCACGAGGCAATTTGCAAATTGTGCAATAAAAAGGTGACGGCGAGAGATGGAAATACCTCGAACCTAAGGTCGCATATATGAAACCACCATCCACTCACTGCTGCGAGGATGGACCAGAGTTCACCCAGTGCAACAATTTCAAAGCCTCCCGATGCAGGACCAACAACATCTTCATACACCGCCAGCACGCAGCCGACGATAATGGGGGCCTTCACGAAAACAACAAAGTACAAAAGGGACAGTGTCCGTTGGAAAACCTGTACTGATGCAGTGACAAAATACTTGGCGAAGGAAATGGTCTCTTTCCACACAGTGGAAAAAAAGTCCTTTAAGGACATGGTAAAGGTCCTAGATGCCCCGTAAGAGCTGCCTGGACGGAAATACTTCTCACAAACAGCCGTCCCACATTTATATAGTAAAGTTAAAGACAATGTTCAAGTGCCGCTGTCAGCGGCAGACAGTTATTCCTTGACACAACATGACACCATATATGTCCCTGACTGTCCACACAATTACACCTGACTGGAAACTTGAATCCAAATGCCTCCAAACTACATATTTTCCTGAGAGTCATACGGCGGACAATCTTGCTGCTGCGCTCAGAGCTGCACTTCAGGAATGGGGACTTGACGAAAAAAACTTTCAGCCATAACCACTGACAACGCTGCTAACATTTCTGCCGCAATCAGGTCCCTGCATTGGCCGTGGCTTAACTGCTTCGGTCACAATCTAAACTTGGCTGTCACAAATGCATTGCATGATCAGAGGCAAAAAACAGACCGCGCCCTCGGACTATGCCGTAATATTGTCGGGGCTTTTTCACACAGCTGGCAACGTAAGCATGAACTTCACAAGAAGCAAGTGGACTTGGGACTCCCAGACAGGCCCCCCATGCACACAATCAAATTATAATATATATATATATATATATATGTATATATTATATGGTTCTTTTTGTTAGAAACACCTCTACTTTTACAGGATTTACACTGACACATAACAGCTGGTGATCACTACCTGTAGGACAATATCAATACATGTAGATATTTTTGTTGCAGGCAGGGACCTGCACAGAGATCTGCACAGGGGGCAGATGCTCAAGTGACAAAAGGGCATTACTCTTAGGACTAATTCTTTTTTAAACAAAAGATTAAATATATTGACTTCCTTATTTTAATTCCTTCACACACCCAACAGTTTCATACTCAACAGATTTCAACAAAATACAAAATAATCAGTTCACACAAACTGTTCATCACAAGAACAGAAGACAGCAAATGATACTGCCAACAATGTGGATGTTTTCTGTTCTACTAGTTTCACATATATTTAGAATAAATGCTGCGCCAAGGAGAGGGTACAGTTTCATTAATAATGTGTTTGTTTATTTTGCACGTGGTAGTACATTTTTTAAATTCTTTTGGTGTTAAAATAACACATCTATACACTAAACTAAAAAAGGAGGGTTGCTGCTATATTGTTAATTTCACAGGAAAAATGCTGCAAAAAAGTGGGGGGGAAATACAGATAGATTGACAAAATAAAAATAAAGCAACTGAAACAAAGTTTCAAAAAGTATTGAACTTTAAACTAAAACCTGTTACTAGCTTATCTACACTAGGGCTGTCACTTTTTATTCGATATTCGAATATGCATTCGAACATGACGTGAAATATCCGTATTCGAACTATAAATAAACCATCCGTTTTTTTTATGCCATGTGTAGCGCATTTTTTACAGTAACACCTCGTAATAGGAAGGAGGCTGAGAGTGAGACCGACGACGGCAACTGTGCGCAAGAGAGGGAATCAAATTGGACTAAAATGAACCTCATGTGCATGTCAAGATAGAATTATAGTTTGTATATAAAATGACATTGTTTATAGTGTTAAATATTATAGCAGAATAAAAAGCTTGTGTTAATACGTTCGCATTATGAAATTAGCATGTATGAAGATAATTTTATCATTTTTACAACGCAATGTAAACTTTATATTAAACAACAACAGCATTTGTCTTGTAAACGGATTTTAAATGATCATGTGCTGACTGTCGCGCGTCACATAGACGACAGAGTCAAGTGAGAACTGCTTAACTCAGCGGTAAATTTAATTTCATCTCAAGTATCAAAGGGTTTGTGCTCTCTATCATTGAAAACAGGCAAGCAAACAGCACGCGCAGGGTTAATGTACTTGTGAATGACGGCTCACAAACGCGCGGGATAGGCTTTGTATGTGTGCTTGTTGTCAATGACAGTTCTGGTCACAAACACGCTCAAGCGCGAGATATGTGTGCTTGTCAATGATGGGCATTAAATCCGCGGAATTCCGCGGAGTTTTCTGCCGAAATCTGCGGGCGCGAAATCTGTTTGCGTCTGCCTATATACTCCTGCTGCTATTTAAGTTGTCACGTTATTGTTTGTAACTGTTCTAAATCATTTATATATATATATATATATATATATATATAAGTTTGTTATTCATAAGTTGTTAACCTGCGGTTTCAAACATTAGGTTAAAAAGTAATCCAGACAACCCTGTGTATGACTGTCACTGTTAATAATTTTGTGATTGAATCTCCATTACGGTGGATTTTTGATGCGTGTGGGGGGGGGCGGCGCCTAGATATTCGAATATATTCGGATACATTGCATGATATTCGAAATCCGTTCGACTTTGATTTTTCTCAAAAGTGACAGCCCTAATCTACACTTTAGAAAATGTATTATGAGTCATGTTAGCAAGACAACTTATTGTCTTTTGGATAATGAGCTGTAAAACTGAGGTACTGGTAGTTATGTCATTTGATCTCCACTGACTTCCCCACAAGTCAAGAAAAACACAGCTGGAATACGACCTGTGTGAAGAGCTCCTGCCTACCTGTCTGTCTGTTGGCGATGTGTTTTTCATTGTTGCGCACAGATGCAGAGGAGCAAGGGCAATCTGGGCAAATACGACAAACTTTCCCCGTCTGTCTTTGTCGCGCGCGCATTCCCGCGCAGCTTCCAAACCACGGACAAGCGCGGACGGCTCCGTTCGACACATACGCAGTACAAATGATTTCTTATACAAATGATTACTTTACCAGGCTGTCAGAGCAGCACTGATTCGCGTCATTTACAGGACATTCACATATTCAGGATAAATTAAGAAAAGTAATGGATTGTCTGATAAATCAACTGATGTGCACTGCTGCTTTTCTCACTCATTCCGAACTTAAACTATGAAGACTACTGCCACCCACAGTCCGCTCGATTCAGCGCGGGATTATTTGCGCTTAAAAAATTAATCTAAATAATTAACAATTAGATTTTACATTTTATTTTCTCCCGTCGCTTGGGCCCTGACTGCGCGTGGGCCCCTGGGCATGTGCCCATAATGCCCATTGGATAATCCGGCCCTGCTCCCAGAACATAGTCTCATAACGGTAAGCATAAAACGTTCAGAGAATTCCTCAGGGGCAGGTGCTTGAATGTAAAAAGGGAATATATACACTACCGTTCAAAAGTTTAGGGTCACTTGACTAAAATGTTAACTATGAGCTTAAAAATCACTTAATCTGAAGGTTTATTAAATGCTTGAAATTACTTTTGTAGACAAAAATATACCTGTGCCAAACAGATTAATTTCTGTTATTAGAAAACTAAAATTTTATTTTAAAATAACATTTTTTAAATAGATGGCTTACATTGAATATTGAAGAAAAAGCAGCCAATAAGAGCCCAGATTAAATATTAACTCATTCTATACTCTTTTAAATTAATCCGATAATAACATATAACAGAGTTTTGATTTATTTTTATGCTTTTAGTCACCAACATAATTCTCACAGCTACATTTGTGTTATGCCGTAATTTTGACGAGTTAATTATTATTCTGTAATACGGGAAAAATATAAATAAAGAATGAGTGAGTGTCCCCAAACTTTTGACCGGTAGTGTATACGCTTTCATCATATAAATAAATTATAATTAAAAGTAGGCTATATTAAAATAGAAAAACATTTTTTTTAAATTTTATTTTTTTCTGTTGTTTTTTTTTCAAATAAATGCAGGCTTGATGTGCATAAGGGATTTAAAAAAAGGAAGGGCATGAAAATTTGACCAAATGGAATAATATACATTAATGGACTTATTTATGCATTAATTCGTTTATTTAGGCCTATTTATTCATTCATTCGTTTATTTAGGCTTATTCATTCGTTTAGGCCAATTAATTCATTCATTCGTTAAACGAATAAATTAGTTTATTTAAGCCTATTCATTCATTTAATCGTTTATTCATTCATTAATTCATCCATCCATCGGCAGGACTGCGCAACTCGCTGGGGCTCCAAACTGGCAATGGTGGAGCGCATCCTCGAGCAGGCCCAAGCGATCAGACACGTCCTGTCTGATGACAGAAGGAGCAACCTGTCCCTGACCTGGCAGGACACTGACGTCTTAAAAGCTGTTCACGAGGCACTAAAACCCGTCGGTGATTTCACAGATATTTTGTCAGGAGAAAATTATGTGACCAGTTCCTGTATCCTCCCCATACTACAGCTCTGCAGGGACAATGTTTGGCTGTGTCCGAAAATGACCTCCAGCTAACAAAGTCCATAAAAACTGGAATTCTAACAAAGCTGGAGGCCAAGTATGAATCCGATTCAGTGCGCAAAATAATGCGAAAATGCACTTTCCTCGACCCTCGTTACCGTGGAGGATACGAGACGGATGACAACTCATTGGCTGAGACCAAGGCTGAATTACAGGCTGAGATCGTGAGCTTAGAGGCAGCAGGTCCAGTGGCCATCAGAGTGGAAGAGGAAGAGGCGCAACCCGAACCCCCATGAAAAAAGATGACTCTGGGAAGTATGCTGCAAAAAAACCCCGATGCAATGGCAGGTCCCGTCGGCACAGGCACTGTAGAGGACTGAGTCGAAGCTGAAATAACAGCCTACTGTTTGGAGCCAGTTACTCAAGGAGACGAGGACCCACTTCTCTGGTGGAAAAATGCTGCCTGGCGTTTTCCTCAGATGTCGCGAGTGGCACGAAAGTACCTGTGCGTCTGTGCCACAAGCACACCATCGGAGCGGGTTTTCAGCACCGCAGGTAAAGTTGTCGGTCCACAACGTGCCCTTTTAAAGCCAGACAAAGTAAACATGCTGGTTTTTCTAGCGAAAAATCTTGACTAGATTTGATGCCACTTGCCATTCGTTCCTAGTTTTTGTTTTGGACTATTGCTTTGCAATAATTTTATAATACGGATGTTTATGCTGTGTTGGTCTATCTGCAATTTTTTCATAAGCTGCTCTTTGTTATTACAGTTTTTCGGGCGGTGTATTTTAATTTAATTTATTTCTGGATGTTTATGTTAATTTAATTCTGTTTGACAGTTGTATTTGCACTTTTTCCTGTTATATTTGTTGCTAATAAAACAAAGTTAATATTGTTGTGCATGTTATTTTGTTATTCTTTCAGTTTTAGTGTTTGGTATTTAGTTTCTGAAGGGTTTAGACACAAGCCAACAGTTTGGTGACGCTGTCTGAGCCTTACGTCAAAATTTTATAATTTTGGCGGTAAAACCGTATACCGGGGTAAAACAGGGAGGCGGTTTGATGGTATCAAAATTTGGTCGTATATGGTCCAGTGTTGTTAATCTGCCGTGCAGGCGCAAATACACGGTTTCATTATTAATACGCATGTGAACGAGTAAGGTTGCGCCCAAATACCCACACTTGCGGTCTTGGCCACTGGAGAGCGCGTTCACGCGACATGAAGTAAGTGCGCAGGACTGTCCCATGTCTTAAAACTGACAAAATGCAGTGCCCTCATCGCACACTAAACCCACAGTACCGCTTCGAAGCGGTATTCAAGGCTAAGGGTATCCCGTCATGCATCATCTTCTGAATATATATATATATATATATATATATATATATAATATGAAACTTTTGCCCAAACCTCGCGAGATGTCGTGGAAACTTTTAACTGTGTGTTAATAAATGGATTTTACATATTTTGGTAGTAAAACGGAAAGTGTTCCACATTTAATTGGTGCAAACATTATGTATTTTGTAAAACATCTGTAACTGCTTTTATAACATTAAAACAACATTAAGGCTCACATAACACTCGCTGTTTTTGCATTTCTGATGTTAATCTGGAGTACATGTAGAGTAGTATTACATCCTTTATATCTCCGAAGAGTCTTTAGTTTAATCAGATTTCTAAAAGAAAGATTAGCTTTACCGATTATTTCCGATAATGTACCAAAAAATAAAGGAGGAGTTACTACCAGGGGAGGGAGCGAGTACGAGTCATGCCAACGCGCTGACATACGGGACAGACCAGGTTACTTTTCGGTTTCTTTTAAGATTAAACACATTAAACACAGTCTCACCTTTCAAATCATCTCTTCCTTCTTGTTAATTTATAGCATCAAATAAACATGAATGACCATGAGAAGGAATGTTGTTTTAACCGCGGAAAGGCGTCGGTACACTCCGCTTTTCAAGTTCAAATCCTCTCATGCTAATCTACTAACTCTCCTGAAAGCACATTCACTGCTAGTTGTCTTGCTGTTAATTTTAAATAAACGTAGAGCAAGTAGCCTATCAGTGTCTAGTTTATACATACGCCGGTTTCACATCGCAAGCGTGAGCACTGAGCAGCGCGTATGCAGAGAGTGTTTTCCTGCGTGGCCATTGTGCTTTTACACCGACTGCGTTTGCAGCGCATACTGTGCAGTTTAATAACAGTATAAAAATCTCAAGTTCACATTACTTTATTTTACATGCATTTATGAGCAAAACCTCTTCAAGACGCTTTTTAATCCACATTGTTTTTGTGCTGTTCTGGTCTGTGTAGTGACAGAGATAGACACAATTATAGACATAAAAAGCCCATGGCACACATCTGTTTCTCTGAAGATTATTAAAATAATAGATAATAGATAGAGGATTAATTTATGCTGGGTAGAGAGTGTCAGCGCAGTCTTCTGGCAACAGTGTGTTTTTAAATATTTCATTGCTTTCCGTTAAATTGCTCAAAGTCATTACTGTTTAAAACACACTTGGCATCACATTCATGATTTTAGGTAAAACGACACTTTCGCGTCAATCCACGAGCATTTAAACGAGCAAAACGCTCCCCCACCGACGGTTATGTTACGACCGTCACATTTGACTCACCTCATAACCGTCATCACCAATTCTGAAACCGGCACACCCCTACTTACTGCATGCATTTAAATGTGATTTATGTGAATGTAGTGACCTCTAAATTAAAAACTAATACGTTTTGGTGCAAATTGCTGACACTACCTCGATTGACATTTTAACACTTGGTAAGTGTGTCCTATTGGGTGAATCATTTTTACATGCACACTTGTGATCTTAACGCCTTCTAGAACACTTGGGCAAAATGCAGGAAATACGTCATGTAAGTGGTCAAGTGCAAAGACCGCAAGTGTGGTTATTTGGATGCAGCCTAAGTTAAAGCAATATTTGACATACCCATACTAAAGACTGTTAACGTTGTAGTTTCCTTTAAAACGAGGGAGACTTTGAGGACCAGATATTATTATTGGAGAAATATAGCACGTAAAAAGTAATATGCTAACCGTTTGTTCTTTTTCTTTCAGTGACGTGTATGTGGCAGTGCAAACATTGTCCCACCAGAGAGAGAACAAGGTACAAATTACTTAAACATTATAAACTACATCATCATTATGTGAGAGGCCAACAATATCAATGCATATATGTAAATTGTCCATGCACATTCAGGACGTGGACTGGACTCCACACCCATGTCTATAAAGCGCATTCATCGCAACCTACACAGACTGCTTTGAATTCAGTTACATTTAAATGTGAGGTATGTGAATGTAGTGACCTCTCTACTGAAAGAGATTTTTTTGTTCATATTGGGACACATCTGCATAGTTGTGAGACAGTTAGTTGTGTATTTCTTGGATGCTCTTTCCAGACAAATACATCCCTCTATCATCTGTGTGTGTGCACGTAAGCGCTGGAGCGCGCTGCGACACTTCGATAGCATTTAGCTTAGCCCCATTAATTCAATGGTACCACTCAGGGATAAAGTTAGAAGTGACCAAACACATCAACGTTTTTCCTATTTAAGACGAGTAGTTATACAAGCAAGTTTGGTGGTACAAAAGAAAACGTAGCGCTTTTCTAAGCGGATTTAAAAGAGGAACTATATTGTATGGCGGAACAGCACTTTTGGGAGTACTTCGACTCGGCGCAGTAACACCCTCCCTTTCCCATTATGAGAGGGAGAAGGGGAGCGGATTTTTCAGGCGAGTTGAAGTACTCCCAAAAGTGCTGTTCCGCCATACAATATATTTCCCCTATTAAATCCGCTTAGAAAAGCGCTACGTTTTATTTTGTACCACCAAACTTGCTCGTATAACTACTCGTCTTAAATAGGAAAAACGTTTATGTGTTTGGTCACTTCTAACTTTATCTCTGAGTGGTACCATTGCATGAATGGGGCTAAGCTAAATGCTATCGAAGTGTCGCAGCGCATTCCAGCGCTTACGTCCACGCACACAGATGATAGAGGGATGTATCAACTCTTCTTAGTTAAGGTAATAACATATTTTAATATTGAAAATGAGTAGACTATTCCTTTAAAGGAACACGCCCAGGTTTTGGGAATTTAGCTTATTCACCATATCCCCCAGGATTAGATAAGTCCATACATACCTTTCTCATCTTCGTGCGTGCGGAGCCCCCGCTAGCTTAGCTTAGCACAAAGACTGTAAGTGAATGGCTTTAGCTAGCATACTGCTCCCAATAAGTGACAAAATAACGCGAATATTTTCTTATTTATGTGTTGTGATTTTGTATAGTCACACCGTGTACAAAAAACAAGGTCATATGAGACACAGCTATCTTTTAATAGTATACATACTGGGAACTATATTCTCAGAAGACGAAGCACTGCTACGTGGGTGGAGTGATTTGCTCGCAGCACCCGTGAAGCCCCTGGTGAGGGGCAGAGAGTTTGGTCAGAGTTGTGCACCCGCGGGCCGCATGTTTGACACCCCTGATCTAAACATAATAAGGGTGAATTTTAAAAATTTCTGCTGTATTTCTGTTAAAGGGATTCACCCAAAAATGAAAGTTCTGTCATCATTTACTCACTCTTATGTTCTAAACCTGTATAAGTATATTTTATTTTGATAAACACAAAATAAGATATTTTGATAAATGATGGTAAGCACACAATTAATGGTATATCCATTAAATTCCATCATGTTGTTTTTATTCCAACTATGGAAGTCAATGGTTATAGTCAGCTGTGTACTTACCATCATTTATCAAAATATCTTCTTTTGTGTTCATCAGAAAAAAAAAATTCATGCAGGTTTAGAACAAAATTTTTCAGAATTGTAAATTTGTGTGAACTTTCCCTTTAAGCAAAAGATCATGAAATCTAAACTCCATGATAAACTTATTTCAAATAGCAGAGCTCAACACAAAGGATGTTTGGCAAAAAAAAAATGTTTTAAGTAAATGTGGATTAATCTTTATTTACGAAGATACAAACATTTTCTTTTTTTATATTTAATTAACTTTAATGACAGAGACAGATTATGCTTATTGTAAGATCAAATGCAATACAATGTTTATTCGTTTAAGACGTACAGTAACCAAATGTTTACTATAAAAATCAAAAAGACAGCTATTTTGAAATATGAGCATTTGTCCGATTAAGCCAAAAAGATGCGAACATGAAGTCGTATAAGTTCTGCCTGTGCACGTGCGCTATCGGATATGCGCGTCGCGCTTTCAAGTTCAATCCAGTCCAATTCACAATTATACAGAAGCTTAAATAAAAATCACGTCAATAATAAAACACGGTGCTGGGTGTTGTTGTAAAAAAAATGCAAATCATAGACTTTATTCAGTCCACAAGAAAATTACTTTGGTCTCACACGTGCATGTGGCGAGCTGTGTCAAAGCGTTAACACAAAAATGAGAGGTTGACGGAATTTTGACGTCGACGGAATAGGCCTACGCTCGCGTTTAAATGACAGCGGAGAGACTCGCCCACCGTCTCACAGACCACCCCCTCAAAGTATTCAGGACAGAAGCGGTCGAAAATGAACAAAAGAGACGGATTTAATTTCCAGGTGTAATCGTAATGTGTCTTTCTCGTCCACTTCTGATCCGATTGATGAAAACACATCTTAATACCAAGTGTAAACAGCCCCTTTGTTTCATTACAGCCATTTGCTAAAATCAAAAGTTAATTTTATTTCTTATAATTGTACACTCAGCACCCCATTTTGACAGAAAAAACAGACATGTAGAAATTTTTGCAAATTTATTAAAGAAAAACTGAAATTTCACACGATCATGAGTATTCAGGCCCTTTGCTAAGTATTGAGTAGAAGCACCATTTTGAGCTAATACAGCCATGACTCTTCTTTAGAATGATGCAACAAGTTTTTCACACCTGGATTTGGGGATCCTCTGACATTCTTTCTTGCAGATACTTTCCAGTTCACAATAGCAAATGGCTGCAATTAAACAAAGAGTGACAAACTTAAAGGGGTCTGAATACTTTCCGTACCCACTGTAAATGCTGACAGATAAGGGGCTATTGGTATTAAGATGCACAGTGTTTGTACATGTATATGTTAAAGCCTTCTCTGAATTTTCAGCCCAATTGATGAAATGGGACCACGTAACTTTCACGCACTTGCAAAATGAAACTGCAAAGATCAGACGCTTTAGTTTTATCAACGAAAAGCAAAAAATAGCGCTGTTCACCATGCGTTTGTGTGGCTTTATTTCAATGGAATGGATTCCAACACCGAGACATATAACAGTCTGCGGCTAAAGAGACAGAGAAGAGATTTGGCACACCGTAGCCAGAGTTGGATAAGGGACTAAGCTTGCGCACGACCTGATTTTGCAGAGTTCGACGTGTCCCTGGGTCAACAAGGGAGGGGCTTCGAAAAAAACCTTAGTTAGATTTGTGGTTTTCATCAGATTTTTAAACTGTTTTCGCGCGAGGATAAGGGTGGGTTTGGGTTAGAATGTCATTTAAACATTGGTTTGTACATTTATCTGTCTGAAATTTTAACTGTTTTTGCTTGGGGTTGGGGTTAGAGTTGGGTTAGGGTGAGGATGTCATTTTATGTCACAAAGTTGTTCTAACCCCAATCCCAAGCAACAATGGTAAGAAAATAGGAAAAACAATTGAATAACCAATACGTGAAACTGGCACGAAAAAGAAAGTCGTGCCACGGACACGTGAAAACGCGAAAAAACACATCACTTAAATGCTCGAAACATTTCAAGCTGAATTCAAAAACCGTCTCTTTCCTATCTTACCATATCTGCGCTACTCACCTGACCAACGGTGAGCTCAAACTGCTTCACTGCGGAAGCTGCCTTGAAGGCTCCGTTGAGGGCTTAAACCAGTAATGAGCACTTTGATTGGTCATTTTTGTGAACCAATCATATTTCTTTCTGCCCTCAGAACATGTTTAAGTAAGGAAAACGCCTACGTGCAAATTGCACAAGGTCGCGTGACTGCGCTGATTGGTTGAAAGGTTTTTTCGAAGCCCCTCCCTTGTTGACCCAGGGACACGTCAAACTCTGCAAAATCAGGTTGTACAAAAAAAATACCCTTCGGTTTCTCAAAAAAGCAAATGAGTGGTGAAAAATTAAGTTAATTTTAAATCTTTTAAATATAACCATATGCCCTTGGTGATAAACAAACCTTTTTTTTATTAATATATACATAGTATAAGTTGTAATATTCGTAGGTGTGTTTTATTAGTGTGTATGTATGTTTGGACTGACCATTTTAATCTATTATGTGCATAGCTGAAATGATGTAATAGCTTCAAGCACGCATAAAACATTTTATTCATTACATCCCGCAGAACACAGACGTAGAGGCCAGTGCTTCCATGGAGCAAACTGTAATGGGGATGTATGTCATACGGAAGGAGGGTGCGGAGCCTGAAGATAAACCAGAGGACATTGGTGTCCTGATCGAAGGTGTGGAGGTCCTCCGTGAGTTAGGAAATATTGGGGACGCCTGTGCATTGTTATTTGGACTAATATACTGTCTGAACCTGAGTTACCCAGCAGACCTCAAATGCACCTTTGAGGTGATGCAGAAGATTCTCATGAATCTGGATGGGCAGAGGTTGTCGTCCAAGGCACAATTCCTAAAAAACAAGCTAATGAAGTAAAGTTGTTTTAAAAATGTTTACATTTCATTGTTTAACAACTGTACTGCCTGTATTGATGTGACCAGTATCAAAATTGTTCCCAGTTTATTAGCAAAATGGTACAATTGGCTGCATGTGTACTGCAGACAAAGTGTTTTATAAAAATGCACTGTTGCATAAATAAAAATGTCAATTGGATTTGCATGTTATTTTACATTCTTGTCCTGAAAACAACACTAATAAAACCAGCAAGATTGACATAAGTTCATTCAACAACACTGAAATTACTATAACTGACCAAATCTATACGAGTTGATATGTCAAGGTGGAATTTTGTTCTACTGAAGAATTTTACCAATGTAGGATAAACTCAAATTGATTTAACTAAACCGACTAAGAAAAATCATATAAATTAAACTAGATGTAAATGCATTGAATGCAAATACTAATATTATGTTTAACCAACACATGTATACTGTGTTCAAATAACATCATGAAGGTTTGTTGACTTAACTTGGTTTGTTTAGATGGAATATAGGTGGCATGATAAAATCATGTTCATCCAATGAATTTTTTTGAGTGTAACATTTACTACCACTGGCTGAGGCAGTGTTTGAACCCGGGGCTGCTGATAAGAGGTTTGATTGGTTTGCTGTTTTATTTGATTGTTACTATTACTATGTGATGGAGGATGCGTGATGGAGGATGCACTGCATGTGTAACGCCCTGTGCTTTTTCTGCAGACTCAGTCTGACCAGCCCATCCCACCACAAAACTACCGCTGGTTCCCTTTCCCTTGTCTTTTTTCTTTTATTCCAGACTGACTTGCACTAGCTTTTGCGAGTTTTCCTTAGCCTGCTGGTCAAGGTCTCTTTCTTGCTTTTGATGTTTTGCAGCATGGTGTTTCAAAGTCTCTACCCACTGGTTATGCGGCATTTCATCCAACCCTGGGTTGTCACTGAGCTTGTTTTGCACAGGCACTGGCAATTCCCCAAGCACTTCTTTTCTAAACAGTCTGGTTAAGGTCCTGCCTTAACCCCTGACCTCTCCAGGTCTGCATGTTTTTAGCAATTTAGCAAACTTATCATCTTCTAAAACCCTTACTTTTCCTTTCACATCTAATTCCAGCTTTCCTTGAATTACAGGATACATGCTAGGGACTGGGGCAGGAGGAGTTACTGTTGTAGAGAAAACTGGACTATATAGTGGTGGGGCGGTAGCTAATGCGACAACTGGCATCTGTGACTCAAGTAATTTAGTTTTTTCAGATATTTCTCTTTGTTTATCCTTCTGTTCTAACTTGATTCGTTCCCTTTTTTCCATCGCTCTCTCTGCTTCCCTACTCCACTCTGTTCTAATTTTTTCCCACAATTCCAGTCCCTGAATTAATTCCTTCCTTTTTTATTTTTTCTTGTCCTTTCCCTTTGTTAAATCCTGGTTAGCTGTGTAAGTAACAATCCATATCTTCATTTCTTTAATTTTTGCTTTACTCCACGTTCCTTCAGTTGGCCACTGAAAGGGAGGTTGCTTACCTTTCTTATATTTCTGTGGTCTTGTATACCAATTCATGTCATTACACCATTTCTCCATTTTTTTTCCCCATCATAACAATTATCTTGTAAATTACACCATTCAACTGGGGTTCTGGTCATGGTCAATTCTAAAGCTTTAGTTGCTGCCTCCATCCTGATGTAATAAAAAGTTACAAACCTTCTGCAAATTACAACCTCAAACAGGGTTCTGTTCTTCAGAATACACTTCAAATGGTCCTACTAGAATTTTCACAATTTCTTCTTCGTCTTCGTCCTGTTTTTTACCAAAATTCACACACCACTTCCAATTATTACTCTCTAAAGTTAGCTTTCTGTGACTGACAGTGGTTTTAATTAATTTCACTTCACACCTGCGAAACCTTCTGACTTCCCTGACACCGTAATCAATTTTTCCAACTAATTCCAGCAATGATTTTATTTTATATGCAGATACAGTTCTACTACAGTTAATACCTGGTCCCTGAAAAGTTAAATTTCCCTCTAACAATTTTTCTTTGGTCAGAGAAAACACATGAGACAACTCATCAACAATTTTCTGTAATGATTTCACATGCCACAAAAATCTGTATTCATACACTTCACACTTCATTCATTCATCCATTCATTCACACTGAAACTACCCAGGTGTGTTAAAAACAACTCTTTCCTATTTGTGACTCACAATTCTTTTGTAATCAACAAATCTTGTGGACCTTTTCAGTCCACCACTCGGGCAGGATCTTCCTGTAACACAAGTCACCGTACCCTAACTTTCCTTACTCGGGCCGGGTCTTCCTGTAACACAGGTCACCTTACCCCAACTTTGCTTACTCGGGCCGGGTCTTCCTGTAACACAGGTCACCGTACCCTAACTTTCCTTACTCGGGTCGGGTCTTCCTGTAACACAAGTCACCGTACCCTAACTTTCCTAACTCGGGCCGGGTCTTCCTGTAACACAAGTCACCGTACCCTAACTTTCCTTACTCGGGTCGGGTCTTCCTGTAACACAAGTCACCGTACCCTAACTTTCCTAACTCGGGCCGGGTCTTCCTGTAACACAAGTCACCGTACCCTAACTTTCCTTACTCGGGCCGGGTCTTCCTGTAACACAGGTCACCGTACCCTAACTTTCCTAACTCGGGCCGGGTCTTCCTGTAACACAGGTCACCGTACCCTAACTCGCCTTACTCAGGCCGTGTCTTCCTGTAACACAGGTCACCTTACCCTAACTTTCCTAACTCGGGCCGGGTCTTCTTGTAACACAGGTCACCTTACCCTAACTTTCCTAACTCGGGCCGGGTCTTCTTGTAACACAGGTCACCGCACCCTAAAATCTACATTTCCCTACTGTAACAAAGAGTTTTTATTGTATCACCAACTCATCTTTTTACAATTTTGGTTCTTTTTGGGTGGAGGAGAGATTTAAAGAGCAACTTGTAAGTTAAACCACACAGTCACTCAAAGTATAGAAAAATACTGTATGAACTAGATTTTCTTTAAAATATAATTATAAATACACTAGTAAGGCTTTGGAGTCATTTTTGTAAGGAATTTTAGGCCCGCCTCTAAAAACCGCTAAACCGGAAGTGACATCACGAGAGGCGCACGATGGATCGCAATGACAGTTCTTCGGACGCTGAGGAACGAGTAAATGTTTATTCATACTCGTATGGCGAACTACAGCCATACAATAATGAGTTTGCTATGCAGCCAAGAGTGCAGGGACTGGTCAGGATTAAAGAGAACGGTCAGAGGAGACAAATTGAAGTGTTATGTGAGGAGAAAAGGACAGATGTCTGGGTGAGATCAGTGTTTATAGACACTGTAATACTGTGCTCAGATCACAAGATTGTACAGATTATTATCATATATCATGCAATAGCAAAGATAGATTGATACTTTACGTCTGTTTAATGCTTATAAGTTATGTCACACTCGTTAATATCCATCCACACTTACATTACGTGATACAGATGTTGCTCATCACCGCAGAAGAGGTGAGCTGTCTGAACCCATATGTGCTACAGGCCAGGCCAGTAGAAATGAGTATGTTTATGGCAGAGATTATTTATTACTAATTTATTTAATATGCATGTATAATTGAACAGTAAACTAAAGATTTGAATGTTAAAACAATCTTAATAAATTTGTTTTAAAACAATCTTAATTAATTTGTTTCAATTACAAGTTGCCTATAGGTCATGACTAAGTCACAATTTTTGCTGGCACTAGTCAATATTCAAATTAACAATATTTATAGTTTTCCCATCTCCAGACAATACCCCTAAATACAGCATAGGCAAGTTATCCGCTGGGCGTCAAAAGAATTCTGTGCAGGCGCCCTTACCTGCATGTGTCAGCCATTCGAGGACAGGTTCCAAAGGAAGGAGGACTTTATAAATGGTTTGAATAGCCTTATTTTGTGATAATCAATAAACAATAATCACAAATTGTCTTACCGTATAAAAACTGGTTTATGAAGTTTAGATCAGATATATACCAAGCAGATCTGCATTTGTAATTGGATTTAGTTTTATTTATGTAGCACCGAAAGAAAGATATACAATATGACCCATTTAAAAACATTTAACAATTTTTCAGTATCTTTCCCATCATATGTGCGGGTATTATAATAATGTGTTAAAGTGTGTTAAATTGTGAATGCTGTGATTAATAGATCCCAACAGCCTCATCCTTGTTGATCCTCTGGATGGCTCTTGGAGAGGGGAGCAGGTGTAGTGGAAGACAGGACAGTGCTGCATTCTCGTAGAGCCTGTGGTGACCTGGAGTATTCCAGAACAGAATATTTAAATAGATTAAATTTATTTGTCCCTGTTAACAGTGTACACCAAAGTAATACAGTTCTGATAAAAAACATTATAGTCAAAGTGGTTTTGATGGTTTTGGTGATGATTCAGCTTTATATTATTTTTTGAAAGCGATATGCAATGCTATCGTTCAAACATTTACAATCTTTTAACAAAAAACAACCGCTTACTGCAAATCTCTCATTCTGCCACGCCTTCACGATGGTAGAAATTGTGTACATGGTGGAAGAAGGTGCTGACAAGATGCTCTGAAGCCCAAACAGCTTTAACATCTTGATGATCTGGGTCAGTGTCGGCCGGTGACTTTTTTTCGAGGGCACACGTTGCGAAGCTGGTCACATGCATTGAGCTCGTCATGTGTGTTGCTTGTCATTTCAAAATATGTGTTCAGCGCGTCATGTAAACTTATGTGCATCACACGTGATGTCAAAATACAAGTCTGCCGCACACGCATGTAAAGGGTTTATGATCAAAGATACGCTCACGTTTGCCTGATACTCACTTAATCTCCTGTGTAATCACAGTTTAGTGTCAAGTTAGTGTCTTGCGAGTATTTTGTAAACATGAGTGCTTCTTTTATCATAAACCTTTTCAACGCGTGTGCAGCAGGCACGTATTGTGACAAGAGGCATGATGCACATTGTTCACACACGTCACAACAAACACATATTTGGAATTCACGCCCCTCAGAAGAGAAGTCACTGGTCACCAAAAATGCTGATACATGCATGCTGCACAGACCTAAGAGATGTATATAAAAAGCATAAAATTACTATACCATAGCATATAAAACAAAAAATACAAGTTATGGTACAACAGACATCAGCTGGCTTTGGCAAACAATGAACTTGCCAACAGCCCTGAATAAAAAGAAAAACATTATTTTTGACTTTGATAGACATGAATAAGTCTTACTTGTGTGAACAGGATGAGATTCTTGCAGTGGTTTCTCATCAGATGAGTCTTTTTTGTTTTTCCTCCTCCATAACACATCTCCAGGTTCGTCCATGACAACAGAGGATGATTCATCATACTAAGCATCTTCATCTGTAGCTGGACAACTAGAATTAAAACAGATTCACCTTCATATAATTGTATAACAGCATGTCACTTCTTAGGTACATACATGAACACACCACATGACAATAAACTATATTACGAATTAGTTATGCAAACAAAGTAAATAAGATGTAACTCGATTTGATGGTTATACTATTTGCAAACTAAGGTTATCAGTTAGTTGATTTCCATATTTATAAGAAACTTGAATGAAATCATTATGTTAAATGATTTGGTAGTTAGCAAATGTTAAAAAAAACAAGACTTACTGTGCATAGTTCACGTTATCTTCGAGCTGTATCTCAGACGGACCGTGATCGATTCATGTTTTCTCGCGGCGGCAAAAACACAGGCCTCACGTAGTTCTTGCTTCGGCATCCAATGTTTAACTCCATCATATTGCCTGGATGATAATCCTCCGATCTAACGTGAACGCTATACACCACCGCGTTTTTCTGAAGCACATGCTGAAGTGAAGTCGCGTCTCCCGTCTCTTTCCTCGTGCTGCGCTAAACACACCCAGACACGGAAGATAGCGCGGTCTTTATTCTTCAAAAGAAACCTGTGGACTCATTGTCCTGACAGGCTGGAGTTTGTAAAACCTCCACTAACACAATTATTAACCATGATGATGCTAAATTGAAACTACGGAGAATCACATCAATTTGCGACTGCTTTTGGTGAATACAACCGCAGCACTGCCTGTCAGACGAACGCCTCTGACTACGTAATATGACGCGTTGTTTAAAAAAACAGGGATTTTGAGAGCGGTCTTAGAAAATTTCACCTTTTTTACTAAATTTATGCGCTTAGAGTATTGTAAATGTTTTTTGCTTTCGCATTTAATTTTCATATGGTACTTTCATACAAGGTTATATATTTATCTCACAAAAAATTTAACCTGCAAGTTGCACTTTAAGGAAACTTTAGAAAATCGCCGTGCTGTCTACTAATTTCCAAATGATCCCACAAATACGTCAATACAGGTGCAAAAATAGCAGTTAATAAAGGCTTTCTTACCTTTTTAACTTGATATGGGTGGCCACCCTGTAGCTATTTCAGCACCCGCAAAGACGCACAGAGGAAGTCCAGTGGAAATCAGGATTTTTCCCTCGGAGTAAAGATCCTCAGACGATCCCTCGGTTAACCAATTTTCTCTCCTACCACCCTGCTCGCAGCACCAGGAAATGTCGTGGATTTTCCAGATGGAATAATGGATGCAGTAGAGAGATATGTAAAATAATTTGTTTTATTAAAGAATTGTATCTAGACAGCATAAACACAATACTGGCTCAGCCTGATGATCATCAAACAGATATGACAGCTAAACTGCCCTCTCCAAAACCACAACTCCTATTCTTATAGTTTCATTGCAAGCTTGCAATGCACAGATTTCCTGTTTTTTATCACCTTTTAAAAACCAGACTCGGTGTTTTCCATAGCATCAGCTACTAATTCCGTGTCTGTCACTTTTGCTAATTTGAGCTGACCAATTGTCAGGTTTTTAGTTTTCAACCTTTTAGTTTCCACCAATCAGCAATTAGGTTTGCTTCGTTGCTACAGAGTAAGTTATTTTTGTTTCAATGCAACTGCACTTTTCTTGGAAACTTAACGATGCACTTGCAATGAACTTAGTTCAAGAGGGCAATGCACTCAGTGTCCTTTTGATGAACCAAAACGTAACAGCAAAACATTTCTATTCAGGTGACAGAAGACACATTAATATTCAACTTTTAAAATATGAAAACACTCAGTATATAAAACCATATGATAATAAAACAAATACAGAATATAAATGCAATATGAATCTTCAAAATTCTCTCACAGTTTCCCACAGAGCCTTCAATGCATCATATACTCAGCCTGTGTCTTTCTCTTCCTCTTGCTCTTAATTCCAGCAACTGTAAAATCCTTCTGTTACCAGCGTGACTCAGCCCAGTTCTTCCCTTCGATGACACCAGAGCGAACCAGCAACGAAATCCCAGCCGTTTTCGACTTCACAGCGAACTCCTGCGCTGACCGGACTGCAAAGCAGAGCAACAACAACAACGGAACGAACGGCCCACTGAGCAACTGACAAACTGAACTGCTTCTTTGTTTTTACAGCTCCTTTATATATCCCTCTTCTTCTATGTATCCCCCAATCACTGATCGCTATGTTCATTACTCACACCCAGGCACGTGCACACATAGACATCAAAGGGGGCTTGAGCACCTGCCCTTTTTATTCCTGGAGAGAAAGTGCCCTTTTTTTCTGGGGTGCTTTAAAAAAAAAAAAGATCTTTATTCATATAACAACTGATGTCTGTCTGTTTCTTGTGTTTTTTACTTGTTGCTTTTTTTTAATTTAACATGAATTCATTCAGGAATAATTTAAATGAGATTTAAACTCTTATATAGAAAAACTGCGCTATTTGTGGCACACAAACGGTTAACAGATGAGTCCTGCCTCCAATTTTCACATCGCTAATATGATTGGCTTTACCTTTCCTTAGTCCCGCCTCTCTAACTTACTGCGCTTTATGATTGGTTTGTCTACACTCGTGCTGCATCATTCGCGCTTCATGCGCCAAAGCTCAGCCTGAACGAGACGCGATCATGTGCATGATTATGCAGGCAGGCTATCGGTAAGTGTTTGAGGATGAAAGCATTCTTATATTAACAGTTTTATGCACAAAATATGGGACACGTTGTTACACATATTGATTCAGGGACATTGTTTTCCATGGCAATCCCATATTAAGCTGAAGAGTTGCAAACTTGTAACAGTGTAGTGTAGTTCAAACAGACTGCTCATAAAATAATAAAGCACAAACAATAAAATAATTGCTAACTGCAGTAGTAAGCTTTTTTGTTTGCGTTTTTTGTAATGGCTGTTAAATAAGTATAATGTGTTATACTGGATTGCTGGAGTAGATTGGGAAGAAATCTGATGGTTCAGTATTTTACTTGCCCAGCCTGAATTTTCACTGACATCACAAAAAAGTAAAATATAAAATACAAATAAAATAGGCCTAATCTATATTTGTTGTTTCTGACATGTGTAACCCTCATAAATATTAAACCTAAGATTAAAGGTGCCATAGGATGTGTTGTCATAATATGTTAAATTGTTCTTTGACAATTACATAGAAGGTATGTTGCTTTATTAAGTGCAAAAATTATCCAAAAAACGTTTTTACATGTCCATTTACAATCCTAGAATTTGTCATTTGAATTAAATGGTCTATTTTTGCCCTATTTGAAAGGGTCATAAATAATAATGTTGAGCTCTGCTCTGAGGCTCATGCCAGAAGCTCAAATTAGTAAACAGACCTTATATTTTGAGCCCTTATCAGACAAAAATACATTTTGAGTAACAACTAATCGGCTAAACGCTAGCATATGATATAGCATTTATTGGCATGTAGGGCTAACTCAGCAGTCACAACTTTGTTTTTAGCATTTTAACAAATATGTAATTAATTTGTAATTTAATGTTTTCAAAACATGCACATTGTGTAATGGCTTCCTTTGCTGCTCTATAAACCTACTACTAAGGAGACCATGGTGTCTGTGTGAACGGATTATTTTGTAGACATCTTTTGAAAATTAAACAATTGTGTGAGTTTGAGGAAGATAAAATTAATTAACGTTTTTAATAATTTTTTTTTAAAAAGGAAGTCAGAATTGCATTAATATATATACTTTTGTTTAAAAAAAAAGAAAAAATATACATAATTATGAGAAATGCCCTTTATTTCACTTGAGCCCCTGCCCCTCAAAATGTCTGTGCACGTCCCTGCTCACACCTGTGTTAGATTAGGCTTGATTTCGCCTCGCGTCGCTTACCGGAAGTTCCGGTGTTTCCGTTTCATCGTCCGGGTGGGAAACCTCCCGGGGGGAACTAATCTTCCCTATCAAACAGTTCCGCCCCTTGAAATCTTCACCGGGTGACATAATAGTGAAATTATAAGTTTATTTCATTGTAGGCTATATTTCCAGCAGAGTGCCTGGCTGCAGCTGAGGTTATGCCATCCAAACAGGTCTTATGCCTTAGGCTCCTAGTTAACCATGCTATCCAATAAAGCACTGCACACACTTTTTTGTCTACTAAAATCTAACATTAGAGATATAAGCAGCAGATATAAATGATTTGAATGACCGTGATAGGTTCCCCTGGCATGAAACCCTACAAAATCATAAAGATTATCAAAAACTCCTCATTTTTATCATAATTAACAACAAACACACACACACATTTTAACAATTTATTTAAGTCCACTTAAAGTAATTTACAAGGACATAAATAGTACAGATGCAGTTAAATACATGGACAGAATCATGGACCAGTTGCATACATCAAATCTATACACACTATGCATAACACTCAGTTGCTATGGATATAAATAGCATCGTCTTCGCCATATACAATGGTTACCTAATGGCAGACAAGGCACAATATTTTACTTTTGGGGCAGCTTAAGTTGTTGTAGCCCTGATACAACCACTCTGTGTACATGTCCTAAACTCCCAAATATGAAAACAAATAGTCGACTCTGGTAACCTATGTTTTAGATTATGTTTAGTAGTGGTTGATATTTAATGACTTTGTTCATAAAAGCTTCTTCCAAACTAGAATCAAAGGTACATGCATTGTCCAAAATATCTCTTTTGACTCTTAATTCATCACGACAACATCTGATGTATAAGTAGACATGTGAGAGAAGACAGAATTACCGTTACATAACTGAAACATGGGAGAATTTACACAAGAATGTTTGAAAACTTTTAATGAAAGTGAAAAATAGTTTGATATGTCTTTCACAATAATGTCCAATATTCTGTTGTGGCGTGCTCAGTGGCGGATTTAGCAAATTGGGGGCCCTAGGCGAAGGTATTTTTTACTCCAAAATGAAGATGGAAAGCAGAGGTCACACAAAGTGCAGCACTACAAAAACCAATAGAGAATAAGTCAATGGGGAAAAAACAGCCACGAACAGTAAATGAGGGAGAAATATGCTGCACAAAAACTAGCAATGCATCAAAGCCAATGTTGTTACTAATCTTTCACATACCCAAGACTGTGTTAAAAGGTTTTAAAAAATCCAGTCTACAATCACTTTATATTAAAACTATGTTTTCTTTGATGTTTTCTTCACAAACATAACAAAAGGGTTGTGAATTTTACCACAGTGTATTGTTGAGTTTTTGAAAAATGTTCAAAGCATTTTCCCAAAATATGTGTCAACATAAGATTTTTCACCAAAAATCATTCCATATGCTGAAAGTTGTGGCCAAATTAAGACTCAACACCACCCCATAGTGGACGAAAACATCCCCAACATAACATCAGCAGGGCTCCAGACTAACATTTGAGAGAGGTTGCACTGGCCTCAATTTGGTGGCACCAGTCACTGGGTGGTGTAAACAAAAAATAAACACTAAAACTAAGTCCAAACATGTTTAATGCATTAATAATTCATTAAAACCTAAGTCCAAACAAGTTTAATGCATTAACAAATTAATTACAAATACAAATAATTGTATTATTTATATACATTAATTTTTTTTTTTACTTTACCATACTTATAATTTTAACATATATTTGCCTTACTGTAAACCATTAAACTGACAATCAACTTTTTATTACTTTGTTGTAAAAGCTTTAGGTTACTTTAACACAGACTTGAGTAAAGAAATCACATGCTTGTGCTGTAATCACTACAAAATGTCATCATGCACTTTGAAGATATCATTTGGCCAGGACTTGTAATCTAAGGTACTGAGCACAATGTATTACGTTTTTTCAGACTTCTAGCGTGAATAAGCAGTGTACAGCGCTATTTTTAGGCTTTCATTGATTAAACTAAAGCAGCTGATCTACGCCTCTGTTATTAGTGTCATTTTGCGAGCGTGTGGAGGTTGTGGGGAGATTATTTCATCAACTGCCCTGAAATATCAGAGAAAGCTCTTACATACACATAAAAAAACACTGTGCAGCATCGTTAATTACAACACCGGACTCTGACATCACATAATATTAATTCACGTTATTTTAAACCCGTCATTTCTCCCGAAAACGAAAGCAGAGGCTCTCGCCCGCAGTCTCCATAGACCACCCCTCAAAACAATCAGGGCAGAAGCGGTCGAAAGTGGACAAAAGAGACGGGATTAGAGAGGTGATATGCACCTGAGCTGATAGAAAGGCGGGGGAGCGGGCAACAACAAGATGAGTGACTGAATGTGCGCAGACGTAATCGCCTGCGCATTATATTAATATAATTGTATTTAAATTTCACAGTCCAGCCAGTGCGACATTTAATAAAAAATAGTCATAGGCAGGGAAAATACTCGCAAAATGCGACTATTTACTCACAGTCTGGAGCCCTGTAGGGTTACATTAGTTTTTTTCTGTAGTAACATTATTTACTTCACCACAAAATAATTTTTATCAATGTAGGGCTATTACTAGCCGGTTGACTTACCAAAGCCCCATTTTCGCGTTTATATTTGTCTTTAAGTCTCTGTTCATGTACTTTCCCAGTCCACGTGTCACTTTGTGTTTATCTTTCGCGCCGCAGCACGCACCGTTATGGACTAGTCCATTTCATTGTGAAAGAAGGGGGTGTAAGTGTTTAGTGACAGAACGTGAACTGGACATTTTAACTACTATTTCAAATTTTCAACGTATTTCTTAAGAATATTAATACAATTTAAAATGCTTTTGAAGTGTTCGTGATGATAAGGGTTTTATTTATTTATGTAGGCTATTTATTAGGTTGGTTTGGGGCCCCCCTAATTTGACCGCTGGTGGGGGGCCCCAGCCGGCCGCCTACCTATGCCTCTATGGTAAGACCGACTCTGGGCGTGCTATATACCGACCCTTGTAGGCATGACATCCATTTAAAATATGTGGCAATGTTTCAGTAACCTGTTCTGTGGTATGATACAGACAATGGGAAACTTGAGTAGTTGGAAACCAGATAGAAAGATTGAGTCTAGTAGAAAGGGCATGTAATCTGTCTTTTACTGTAAAAGTAGCAATTGTTATGTTATAGTTTCAGAACAAACAGGAGACCGCGTGCGTGTAACATGTAACTTTACTAAAACTCCTTTTCTCTCTCTCCTCCACATGCACACATCACACATACATAACATCATATCAGTACATCTCCCCCTTTTAGCTAAAGAACTCCCTGAACATAAAGCATGAACACAACATAGCGTTATCAATTAAATTATCATTCAGTCCATTCATCCCTTCTCCCTTATTTTTTTCTGTGTCCGAGAAAAAAAATCTCAGTGCCTGTGGGAAAAACACAAAAACAAATATTATGCAATTATTGCTATTTTCAACAGAAGCAGGGGAGAATAAATGAGAATGGAGGGAAACAAGTCTCAGCTCTAAAGGTTCAGTCTTAACGGTGGTCTGATCACCCTGCCCACTCTACTTCTAACACAACCCTGAATCTCTCCTGGCTGTGAATGAACCGCTCTCAGGTGGGAACAATGTCTTCTCAAACTGCCAGACTGCCCGTCAACAATGTAGGAACGTGGAGTATCAGCAGGACTGATGACTGTGCCTGGATTTGGTACATTCTTAATCCAGACTGATTGTCCCGTCAGTAGAGCAGGTTTTATGTGTGCCCTGTGGCGTTTGTTGTACCACATCTTCTGTTTTTCCTTCAACTCAATTTCTTTTCTTTTAAAAGTGTTGAGGTTTGGCCATGCGGGTTTTAGTGTGGATGGACTCACTGGAAGAGTGGTTCTGACGTTCCTTCCCATCAAGAATTGAGCAGGTAAGGCTCCTGATGCTAATGGCGTGGCTCTGTAAGCCATAAGCGCTTTGTGAGGATCCTCTCCTTTCCTCGGTAGTGTTTTAATGGTTCTCACTGCTCTTTCTGCTTCCCCATTGCTTTGAGGATAATGCGGGCTGCTGGTCACATGATGGAAATCATAGTCTTTTGCGAAATCAGCAAAGTCTGATGCTGCAAATTGTGGACCATTGTCTGTGACAAGAACCTCTGGGACTCCGTGCCGGGCGAACATAGCTTTGAGTTTATCCATCACTTGTTTTGTCGTTGTCAAAGTAAGTGAAGCAACTTCTATGTAGCGTGAATAGTAGTCAATCAGCAGGATGTAATTACCTTTGTTCCAATGAAAAAGATCTGCTGCCACTCTCTGCCATGGTCTTGACGGTAAGGGAGTGGTCATCAGGGGCTCTGGGTGACTGTAGCTGTTTTTTACACACGTTTCACATTGACTCACTTTGTCTTTGATTTGCCTTGTTATACCTGGCCACCATACGGACATTTGTGCACGTCCCAAACACTTAGTGATGCCTTGATGTCCCTGATGTATCTTCTCTAGGACATCCTTCTGCAAACAGAAGATCAGATTTTTTCCAGCGACGTGCATAATCTTGAAAGAGAACCGCAGAAGGCGTAGACGAAATCTCAGTATACACGGAGGTAGATCGTCCAGCGATCTCGAGCCTAATATACTGACCAATGGCTTGTGATCCGTCCTGACTACAAAATCCAACCCAAGAAGGTAGGTTTGAAATCTTTCACAGGCCCAAGTAATTGCCAGTGCCTCCTTCTCGATTTGTGCGTATCTTTTCTCCGTGGGTGTCATGCTTCTCGAAATGAACGCAACAGGTCTCCATTCCCCTGCAGGCTGCAGCTGGGAAAGTACTCCACCTAATCCAAAAAAGGAAGCATCCGTTGAAAATCTTGTCTGTCGTTCTGGACAATATTGTGCTAATACTGCCGGAGAGCTGAGCTCTTGTTTCACTTTTTCAAAAGCTTGTTGTTGTTGTATCCCCCATATCCAGTCATTTTCGGCTTTAAGCAGGTCTCTGATAGGTCCCGTCAGCTCTGCAATGTTGGGAGAGAATTTTCCGATGTAATTCACCATGCCCAGAAATCTTTTGACATCAGCTACACTTTTGGGCTCTGGCATCTGTTTTATGGCTTTTATTTTGTCAGCATCGGCTCGTATGCCCTCTGCACTGATGATTTGTCCCAAGAACTTAACGTGAGGCACTGCAAATTCACATTTTTCGTTCAGTGTCAGACCATTCTGTTCCAGCCGTTTCAAGACATTGAGAAGTCTAACATCATGTTCTTTGTCTGTTGCGCCAAACACCAGAATGTCATCTGCATGGCACAATGTGCCCTCCAGTCCCTCCAGCATCTGTGTTAGCCGTTTTTGAAAGTGCTCTGGTGCCGAGGATATGCCGAATGGAAGACGGTGAAAGCAGTATCTTCCAAATGGCGTGATAAAGGTAGTGAGAGGGACTGAGTCTTTATGTAGGGGGATCTGCCAGAATCCAGCAGTAGCATCCAACTTAGAGAAAACTGTAGTGCCTGACAGTTTCGCCAGTGTCTCATGAACAGCAGGAAGAAAGTGTCTCTCTACAGACATCATTGTTCAGACGTGTTAAATCCACACAGATTCGGATCTTGCCGTTTGGTTTCGGAACAATCACCATACCCGAGCACCACTCTGTTGCTTCTTCAATGGGAGCTATTACCCCAAGGTCTTCCATCCTTTTCAGCTCCTCTTTGACGGTGTTCATCATCGGCAATGGCACACGACGAGGGACTGACAGCACGACCGGAGTGGAAGTCTCTTTGAGCATAATTTTGTATGCTCCTTGAAGTTTTCCAAGTCCAGTGAAGACTTTTGGGAACAGCTTTTTGTAATCAGTACCAGACGTTTGAATAGCATCTACAGTGCGAATTAAGTTCAGCTCTTTAATGGCAGGTAGTCCAAGGAGAGGAGACACCAGTTTTGGTATCACATACACTGGGTGTTGTGGGATTTTTATGTTGTTTTATTAATCAGTATGTCATGTTATAATTGATATGTGCCATTATGCTTTCTGTGCTGAGATATGTGAGAGACTGTCTGTGTGTAAAGTTGAGAGGCTGTGGTTTCGGTTGGGGGAGAAACCAGCAAACGCTGATAACAAAGCCCTGAAGGGAAAACACGCAGAACAGATGGTTTCAATAACCAAGTTGTTTGCTTTATAACTATGTTATATTTAGAGAAAGTGAAAATTAGTATGTTTAACTAATAAATGCATTTAACCAATTCATGAACAATGGAGTACTGTTGTGTTGTTGAATAATTATGTTTTACATATTTACTGCCTACATTTCATGCTGATTGCTAAAAGTGTTAAAGTTACAAAGATGTCCAAATAAGGACTGTGGAAATTGATTTTGTTCCATTTTATATTTCTTTAATTAATCATTTTATTCTATAAACATTGTGTGTTTCATATATGCACTGAGCTATTATGTAGAAATGAGGTGTTTATGTTTGAGAGTGGAAAGTTACCAGCTTTTGTATGTGTGTAAAAGCTGCAAGGAGCATCAGCTAGGAATTTACGCCTGGCATTGATCAAGATAAGAGAGAGGCCTGAGGGGGAAAAGTATTTAATGATGTTATTAACTAATGCTTTAATATTCACAGGATAAAATATGCCATGTATTTCTTACTTAATCAGTATTAATTATTGAATAATTGATGTAATAAATATAAGATGTTGTCTTTGATAAATTTGTATTAACCAATGAAATGAAGGTTGCATATAGAATAACCTAATGGGGGCAGGGCAGCTC
The DNA here is from genome assembly GCF_030506205.2 of Paramisgurnus dabryanus. Lineage (NCBI taxonomy): Eukaryota > Metazoa > Chordata > Actinopteri > Cypriniformes > Cobitidae > Paramisgurnus > Paramisgurnus dabryanus. The sequence goes on from NC_133343.1 coordinate 48,282,529, forward strand.
AACCTTGAAGAAACAGAATCTCCTGTGTTTGTTCTTCGTGTGTGTGTGTGTGTGTCATTCCTTCCCTAACAGATAGAAACTGGGTGTGGTGATGGAGTCAGATGGACGAGGGGAACGGCCTTTGTGGATGGAGATTTTCTGAAAAAAGATCGACGTCACATATTTTATAAATATGCATGTTACTTCCTGAGCTGGTTGTTCGCTACTTGAGAGGACCCAGCGCGCTGTTAAACTTTTTCATATCTGATCAATAAATATTTGAACTTAGATATTTGTATCTTGTGCCTTTCCTCTAAATTATGAACATGCAATGGACGCCTTAAAGTCCAACAGTGTTTTATCTCTTTTTCTTTGTGACTAAGTATTGTTTCAAACTGCCCTCTCACCTGTATTGACATGTTGCTTGGACCAAACAGTTTTTTTCTCGCCAGGCTGAGGGCACCATGTTTCCTCTCTGAGTACATGCTATCTGGTATGGCCTTCACTGCTGCTCCTGTGTCAAGTTTGAAAATAATCTGTTCGCCGTTCACTGCAATAGGCTTTTGCCAAACATCAGTTGAATTCTCAGACATAACAACTCCCAGGAACACAGTCTCTATGCTATCTGTCTCTTCATGATGATATATTTCATACAGCCTTTTCTTTGTTTTGCAGACAGCTGCAAAGTGCCCTTTTTTCTTGCACTTCCTACACTCCGCATCCCTTGCTGGACAGCTGTTCAGTGAGTGTGCTTGTGGCTTACCACATCTGCCGCATCCCTTGCTGGCTTCATGATATTTTGCCCCTTCTGGTCGCTTTTTTGTGGCCCTTTTTGTGCATATTTTGGTTTTGCTTTCCATTTTAGCATATCCATGTTAACCTCCTTTGAGTCACTGCTTGTTTGTCTTAAAATCGTCTGCTGCTTTTTTATTTCTTCATTTTGTCTTACTTTTGTGACTGCTTTGTGGAGTGTGAGTTCGGGATCTAACTGTAATCTCTCTGACAGTGCATGATCTCTTATTCCAACTACCAGCCTATCTCTTATCATTTCCTCTTGAAGGACCCCATACTGGCAGTTTTCTGCTAGTTTATGAACTGCAGTAATGAACGTTTCAGCGGACTCACCCGGTTCTTGGCACCTCTTGTTGAATTTAGCTCTTTCATAAATGACGTTGTGCTGACATACAAAGTGTTTCTCAAACGCGTTTTTAACTCTATCATATGTCTTCCTGTCTTCTTCAGACAGAGGCAGTGTGCACAAGATATCATCAGCTTTATCCCCCATTGTGTAGATAAGCAAATTTACTTGATATTCCTGGCTTCTTTCACTAATCCCCGCCGCCAAACGGAATCTCTCGTACCGTCTAATCCAATTTGGCCAGCTGCCAAAATCGCTGAAGTCAAAGTGTTCAGGCGGGCTTATTGAAAAGAGCGTATCCATGTTAAATGTTCACCTTGGTGTCGTATTCCGAATCGTCCTGTATCGTCGGCGATCACTCACACTCCGTGTCTGTGCACAGCTGTTTGTGTCCACGCATGGTCTGAATTATTCCCTCAAAACTCCACTTACAAACTCTTAAACTTACCGATCTGATGCGGATAATTGTCATCCTTTGGAGTGTGAGGTAAGACCACTTCTGACATGTTCTGTTATGCTATAGTTTCAGAACAAACAGGAGACTGCATGCGTGTAACACGTAACTTTACTAAAACTCCTTTTCTCTCTCCCCTCCGCATGCGCACATCACACATACATAACATCCTATCAGTACAGCAATGTCCTCACTAAGTACAATGTTCTTCAGAAATGAGTGAGAAACAGAGTGATCAACAGATGGGAGACATGCAAGTTTTCCTTGAAGTTTTAATTCATGTTGTTTTTGGTGATATTGGTGCAAATCTATGAGAGTTTGCAGAACACCTCCCCAGATAGCACAGGTACATCTTTAAGATGTCTGGTAAAGATCTGGAATACATATGGTGTTTAAAAACATCTTATAAAGATCTTAGAAAGAGCTGCTTTACATGCATTTTAAATCAAAAACGTCTTGCAGACGTCTTCAGTATGTCTATATGACATCTTTTAGAAAACATCTCAGAGACGTATTGCAGATGAGCACTCAATTGAAATAATACGTCTTGCAGATGTAAACGCAGACATCTAATAGACGTCTTTGAGATATATGTGTGCTATCAGGGTACAGATGTTAACATGTCGCTAGAACCACCTTATGTAGCTGTTGCCTTGACATAAGTCAGGGGATCAGTAATGATGTCTTCTGAGACCTTCACAGTCACTGAGTCCGACGGTGTTCACTCCAGTGATATTCCAGTCCAACACAGAGGTCATTCTGGTGTCAAGTTTTCCGCTGAATTTTCTTTTAAAGCCAAGGAAGAGTGCACGCACGCACACACACACACGCACATCTCAAATTGCTCTCTGAACCTGAGCCTGTTAGGGCACATGTCCAAAATGTGAAAAGATTAAAACTTTGTCATAGAGCTAAACCAAATACTTCACTGGAAAAGTATTGATGTGGAGAGTAACATATCAATATTGAAGATTTTATAATATTCCTGAAATATTGACCTTTAAACCTTATACTCAGGGCATATTGGTAACATTTTATTTTACGACCCGCAAAGTACCACGTAATTAAACCGAATTTACAGCGTACCTATTTGTAACAACAGAGTACCTCTACAGTACGTACTTGTAGTTATAAGGGAACAATATTTTAAGTTTGGGGTAATAAGGGGGTAAGAATATATGGAAAATTATTCTCTAAGTATTTCATAACTACAGGGTACCTATTGTAATATTACATGGTATGTATGTATGACTTACGTCTATGGGTAATATGGTCTATGTGTAATATGTTTTTTTTTCATATTTGCTACTTACCTGATGAAGTGTTTTGTATAGCCTACAGTTGATGTCTACAAGCCACGTCGGCAAATAAAATATAACACACAATAAAAATAATAGCAACTTGTACCTCTTTGATCTGTATATGTATACAGGAGTTACCAGGTAACTCTTATATTTGCGGGCTGTAAATTGGCTTATTCCCCGCTTATTCTGTGTATGTACCACGTAACTCTTATATTTGCGGGCTGTAAATTAAAGTGGGGCTTATTCCCCGATTGTTCTATGTATGTACCAGGTAACTCTCATATTTGCAGGGCTGTAAACTAAAGTGGTGCTTTGCTCACCTCTTGTTATAAATGTTATAGGGTAAATACCATAAACATACAGAAAATTGTTATTTTTATTTTAAAACAACTTATTTCAAAACATCTTTAAAACACTATAATTAAGCCAACACTTAATGTTTATTATCACATAACTTTTATTTAAAATAAAAAGTCATTATAATTTTTCATTGTTTTTGCGGCTTGGCTTCCTCTGTTGGTGTTCTTGTCCACTCGGATGATGAGTTGATGTCGTCTCACAAATGCTGTTCTGCATTACATATAAAAAACATAAATGAAAACCTTCAGTAAATCTTTCTTCACTGTGCCTTGACAGAAACAGAGTTTTCTGAGCCAGTTACGTTAATAACTTTTGGCTAACTTATGTGCTAGCTAACCTGCTACCGTTAGCTGTCAACTTTCTTGAAAAAACATTGTTTGAAATGCGTGAGTCATGTATTAACAAAACCAGTCACCTTATCCAGCATGTGGATCCTGCTAACATCACTCGCAGCCGTACTCCACAGTGTAGAACGTTTTTAAAACCTCTTAAAGAAATTTCACCTCAGGATCGCGTTCCAGCAAACCTCCTGCAGACGGCCGCGCGCGTTCTACACCTGCGCAGTAGCCTACGCATGTAGTCGTCATTTGCTTTAGCGGGAGCTGATATCTTCTGTTGTTTCATTCTGGTTTGCCATTGCATAAATTATATTTGGCTAAAATACTTGTGTTTACAGTAAATAAATTGCAAAGCACCACTTCAAATATGTCCGCAAATGTAGGAGTTTCCTGGTAAATAGGGAATAAGTTGCTATTTTTATTGTACTTACCTTAAACAAAAGATAAACACATTAAATCAGCTGGACTTTTGGTATTAAAAGCAAGTAATATAGGCTACTAAAATAAAAGTGATGTGCTGTTATATTTATTTGCCGATGTGGCCCGTAGACATTGACTGTATACAACATTCAGTAGTCAATATGAAAAATTCACAATAAAAAAATAAAATAAAATAAAACATAATTTCCCCATAGGCTTGACTAAGTCATACATACCACGTAATATCACAATAGGTACCCTGTTGTTATAAAATACTTAAGAGTATAAATAATTTATAATTCTTCATATTCTTACCCCCTTATTACCCCAAACTTAAAATATTATTCCCTTATACCTACAAGTACGTGCTGTAAAGGTACCCTGTTGTTACAAATAGGTACGTGTAAATTACGCGATACTTTGCGGGTCGTAAAATAAAGTGTTACCGGCATATTTCAATACTTATAAGTATAGGACAAAAGGGGTTACAGACATGAGACCAACTGTTATAGAAAGGTGTTGACAGGTGTTATAATTTGAACGTAGTCACCAAGGGGTGGGGGGGCTATGGTGTAAAAAAATCTCCCATTGAACAAGACAATATTTAAAGTCTGATGTCAAAAATGTGTTTAACATCCCCTCAATCCTCTGGAATGCCACCAAATAAGTATTTTCAACTTCCAATTTTAGGAAAAACCCTGGGTTTAAAAAAATTACAACTCCCTAGACCCCTCTTTAGTAATTGTGTTGACATCATCCAAACATGGTTAGCACACACATTACCAACGTCTTTAGTGTGTCATACTTTTGGGAACAGCTTTCAGCACCACAGATGTTGGAGAAAATGATTGTATTACCATTTATGGATATGTTTCTTTGTAACCAATACTTTGCTTCTTCCTTATAGCAACATAAAAAGAATATGTGCTAAGTTTTAAAACCCCCCCACCCTCTAGAGTTTGGGGTGGTGGAAAGTTTTGCTTATCTATTTAGAACACCGTTTTTTCTATAGTCTAGTTTAAAGATGCTTTTAGATGTGTGTGTATGTGTGTGTTACATTCATGACGTATGATGTCTTGCACTTATCTTTTTTTGGGTGTTGACCCATCTAATAAAATGAGCTTGCAGACAAAGAAACGGAGAGAGACAGCTTGAGCATTTCTTTAAGAGGAATCTCTCTGGTTCTTTCCCTCGCGAGTTTTAAACCTTTATTCTTGGTCTGATGTGTCTTAATTGTTGTTAAGGTAAATTGAATAAACCTAATATTTTGTACCTTCGAGCCAGATTCCAACATACCCGGAGATCAGCAGTGGAGGAGACAAGCCGAAGCCCGACATCGGCCGAATTCGTCTAAGAGTTTGAAGCAAAGCCCTGAGAGGTGAGAATTCCTCGCCAGGCCGGCATTTAGGTTTCCTCTGCTGATGATCCTGGATTGACGGAATTCGAAGCAAGACACAAATCAGGCGCAGTGAATTGGGTGAGTTGATTTTGTTTTGAAATAAGACTAGGGGATCCTGAAGTATCGCCCAAAAAGTAAACCCTGAAGTGTTTACTAATAGAATAGACCCTGAAGTGTTTGTTCTGTTGTCTTAGTTAATGGGGATCCTGAAGTGTCGCCCAGAAAGTAGACCCTGAAGTGTTTACTAAAAGAATAGACCCTGAAGTGTTTATTCTGTTTTTTTTTTTTTAAAGGGAATCCTGAAGTAATGCCCTGTTGATAGTAAATCCTGAAGTATTTACTGAGTGTTGTAAACCCAAGAAGTGTTTACTGAGAAATTGTTGAGAATAAACCCTGAAGTGTTTATTCTAGTGTATTTTTGCTGTGTTTTTGCTGCGTTATTTGCTGTGTATATGTTTGTGATGTGCTCAGTGTGCAGGAAATCTAGCAGTGTTAACAAACCAGTTGTACGCTGAAGTAGGCACATTAAGTGATTTTTTTTAATCTGTGAATCGAATAAAGTTGTATTGTTGGATTGTTGTATTGCAATTTGAATCCCCGGGGATCGCTAATTGTGTAATTTGTGATCGAATAATAAGTTCTGAATAATTTAGGATCGCTAATGATTTTAGATCGAGTAATAATTTGTGATTGCTAAGAATTTATGATTGCTAATAATTTGTGACTGCGTGGATTGAATAATAATTTGTGAAAATGAGAAATTGTTGTTGATGTTTTAAGAATGATGAGTAATTGGTATAGTATATTAATATGTAATATATAGTATAGAATAATGTGTAGTAAAGAAAATCAGCATGTTATGTATATGAAGAAGTGGAAAAAAGAAATATCAATGTTTAGGGAAGTAAAATGTATAAAAGTGCAAAAAGTTTGTTGGAAAATTAAGAGATGAAAGCAATGTTTTAAAAAAAGAAAAGTCAAAGTAGAACAAGAAAAATTAAGTGAAAGAGACTGGTTTGAAGAAAGTGTTAGAAGAAAAGAAGGTATAAAAAGATAAAAATTATATAATAATGTATAAAAGTATAAAAATAATGGTGGTGTGTAGACAGGAAAATAATAAAACAACCCCTGTTGTACAGACAACGGCTCCAGAGCCAGATCCAATCCCGTCCCCTAAAGCCTTAGCACATGTTATATCTGCTCAGATCAGCAGGGGCAAGAGCAGATTTAGACAAAATGATTAATAGAGCTACCCAGTATTATAATACCATAACAGCGTGGCTCAGCCGAAGAGTAACATGATCAACATCTTTAAAGATGGCTTTAACTTTTTCCTCTGTAAATAAAACGGCAGAAACTGTTACTATAGACAATTTTCCCATGATCCAAGTAGCAAACTCTAACATGGGTGAAGGCTTGGACCCTTTCGTCCTTGTATATAGCTATAAAATGCCAGGAGCTGTAGAGATGTTACCCCCATATAAGGAAGACATTGAGGAATACAATGTGCAGGTAGAACAAAAAGAAAATGAAATAATCCAGGCTTTACAGGCAGCATTAAAATTACAATGGAAAAATTAGAGATGATTTTAATGGGGAGAAATGTAAACCGAGAGGCAGTACATTATAATGATGCCATCTTACAAAACTTTTGAGCCCCTATATAGGAACACATGAGAACGTCTCGGGTTACGTAGGTAACCCTGGTTCCCTGAGAAGGGAACGAGACGCTGCGTCGCCATAGCAACGCTTTGGGGAACGCCTCGGCGTGACTGATCTGAAGCACGTGTAACACATAATCAATAATTTGATGATTGGAATAGGCTGGATGCTGTGCGGACCAAGGGTATAAGAAGGCATCCCACACAAACACACTCGCTACCAGTGCCGAAGCAAGTGCCTACAGGGATGCAGGGAGTATGGCATGGAGACGCAGCGTCTCGTTCCCTTCTCAGGGAACCAGGGTTACCTACATAACCCGAGACGTTCCCTTTCGAGGAACTCGAGCTGCGTCGCCATAGCAACGCTTTGGGGAACGAGATGCCCACGCTTCCATACTACCAAATGCCTGTAGCGTGTATAACTGAACACAGTCAAGGCAAAAAACCTGGGACCCTAAAGAGGGGTCTAGGTCTAGACCATAAAATCTGACGGAGGTGAGCGGCGAAGACCAACCAGCCGCATTACACACGTCAAGAGAGGCGCCTGACCCTAAGGCCTTAGTGGCAGCCATACCCAGAGTAGAGTGGGCCCTCACAGCGACGGGTGAGGGTATACCCTGATATTCATAAGCCAGTGAGATAGCGTCCACTATCCATCTGCTCAAAGTCTGCTTGGTCACCGGTAAACCTTTTCTGGGTGAACCAAAGCACACAAATAGCTGCTCGGACTTTCTCCACTGAGCAGTCCTGTGAACATATGTATCCAGTGCTCGCACAGGACACACCAAATTCAGCTTTTCCTGGTCCGCACTCCTGAATGGGGGAGGACAAAGGGCCTGCAGAACAATGGGCCTCGGCACATTGTTCAGCACCTTGGGAACATAACCTGGCCTTGGGTGTAGAAAAGCCTTAGCCATTCCAGGTGCAAACTCAAGACATGTCGGGGATACCGACAGGGCCTGAAGGTCCCCCACTCGCTTTAAAGAAGTAATAGCCAGAAGGAACACAGTCTTAAAGGCCAGAAACCTATCTGGCGAAGTCTCAAGTGGCTCGAACGGAGCCAACGAGAGCCCTTCCAGCACGACCGCTAGGTCCCAAGTAGGCACCCTAGTGCGGCTAACAGGTCGCAACCTGCGAGTGCCATAAAGAAAGCGAGCCACTTATGGGTGTCTACCCACTGATGAGCCTTCCACATGAGTATGGTGGGCAGAAACTGCTGCCGTTAAACCTTAATGGTGGAAGGAGTAAACTCATCAGAGAACGCTCCTGCAGAAACCTCAGAACTACGTCGACAGGGCAGTAAACTGGGTCTGTCAGATGAGCTGAACACCAAGAGGTGAAAATTTCCCACTTAAGGAAATAAAGTTTCCCCGTGGAAGGACAAACACAACCAGGGGGGAAAGGCATGCAGACGTAGCCTCGGCCACGCCTGTACCATGGAAAACCACAGTGGGTAAAGTGTGGTGTCCTGGGATGCAAACAGATCTACCTCTGCGCGTCCAAACCTTTTCCAGATGTGGTTCACCACATCTAGATGAAGTTTCCAGTTTCACCGGAGATGTCTGTTGTCTCGAAGGGGCATCTGCCACATTCAGGTGGCCTGGTATGTAGACTGCCCTCAGAAAGTCCAGAAATGTATGGTAGGCAGAAACTGCTGCCACCTATACCTTAAAGGTGGAGTAATGATATATGGTCTCCACAACCTCAGTTGGTAGCATGACATTCTTCCAAAGGAGTATGGTAGGCAGAGACTGCTGCCACCTAAACCTTAGGGTGGAAGGAGTTAACCCAGCAGAGATATGCTCCTGCAGAAACCTCAGTACCACGTCAAGGGGCAGTTGACTGGGTCTGTCAGGTGAGCTGAACACCGAAAGGTGAAGTTTCTCTACTTTAGGGCATAAGCTTCCTCGTTGAGGGAGCTCTGAAGTAATTATCTGGCTCCCATAACCTCATTCGGGAGCATGAGGTCCCTCCAAAGGAGCATGGTAGGCAGAGACTGCTGCCACCTAGACCTTAAGGGTGGAAGGAGTTAAGCCAGCAGAGAATTGCTGCTGCAGAAACCTCAGTACCACATAAACACGGCAGTTGACTGGGTTTGTAAGGGGAGTCAAACACCAATAGGTGAAAAATTCTCCACTTAAGGGCATAAAGCTCTCTCGAGGGTAGTCCAGACGAAATATGAGGTCCTTCCAGAAGGAATACGGAAGGCAGAAACCGCTGCCACCTAAACCTTAGGGTGGAAGGAATTAAGCCAGCGGAGAATTGCTCCTGCAGAAACCTCAGCACCACATAAACAGGGCAGGTGATTGGGTCTGTCACATGAGCTGAACACCATGAGGTGAAGTTTCTCCACTTAGGGCTAAAGCTCCCTGAGGGAGCTCTGGAGTAATCATATGGTCTCCACAACCTCAGTTGGGAGCCTGACATCCTTCCAAAGGAGCATGGTAGGCAGAGACTGCTGCCACCTAAACCTTAAAAGTGGAAGGAGTTAAGCCAGCAGAGATTTGCTCCTGCAGAAACTTCAGCACCACAACAACAGGGCAGTTGACTGGGACTGTCAGAAGTAAAGTATGGTCTCCACAACCTCAGTTGGGAGACCTGAGCCTGCGAGCCTGGCCCCCTCAGAGGCCAAGCTGACAGCTACCAGATTACTGGCAAACTTTCTCCAGAACTTCTGTGGAAGAGTGATTGGGCGAAAGAAGAAAAAGCCATATCAGGCAGTGTGTGGTGTTCTGAGATGCAAACAGATCCACCTCTGCGTGACATAGATCATGCGAGACGGGTTTCCCCTCGGGGAAAACCCTCCCGTGTTGAATGAAGACATAAGCTCTATGTAAGGAATCAGTCCTCGGATCTGATTAAATCACAGTCTGTCTCAGTCACAGGATAGGACTGAGCTGCATCATTGAACAATTACAAATCCCTCCTTTTGAAACAATAAAGCAATGGCTGTAGGTCATCATTTCTCTCATGTGGAGGTTCTACAGCCTCCTGCACAAGAATGTATACATGCTCCCCACTGGAGCCGGCTGTATGCAGTTCCACCAATGCAGGTGAAGGTTATTTGCAGCTGCCTGTGGTACTACGCACAGCAGTGAGTGTGCCCTGCGAGGGCACTGAAGGGAAGCAGGCACCATAAATGGGGTGTGAGCTGCTTCGCTTCAATAAGAAACAGTGAGTGCCACGAACGAAGACGTTACCCGCCTCAGCGGATGAAGGACTCGAATCGTAACACAAAAGATCATATCTTGACCAGCGGATGATCAGGAGAATATGCTGTGTACAGCTGTACAAGCAACACTCAGCATAAACACAAAATCACTGTTTGACACAGCTCACACAGGCTGTGACAAGCAGATATACATACATAGCCTACACATACAGGTGTAGAAAACGTAAAAATATTATTACTTTCATTATTATGTGTATGTACATACATATAATACCTCCATACTGTAAGAAGAGAGGAAATATATGGCTCTCTCGCAAGGTGCCTTCCCGATCCGGCGAAAGAGAGAGAGAAAGAGCGGACGTTACGTGCAAGCAGAGATACCGCCGCCTGCACGAAATCATATGGCGACTCCCACGAGTGCAACCGCTGCTGAGAAGCGGGATCGCAGCCGCGAGCCCAAGCTTCCTAGAGAGCGAAAGACAGATGTCACGTGTGTAGGCGGGGATACCACCGCCTGCACGCATGAGTGCAGTCACCGCTCTGCCTCGACAGAAGCGGGACCGGATCCGTGAGGGCGCGAGCCTGAGATATCCTCCTCTAAGCGCGAAGCTGAAGCGCAACACGTGCACGGGAATTCTCACAGTGCACACAGCCAGTTTCCTCAAAGACCAACTGTGCGTGCTGCACTCAAAGACACATATACATGTGTATCCTTGTCTGTGATATCGCGCTGACAGGGAGATACACATACTTGAACTTCATAAAACATACTTCAGATTTATGCAAACGTACACGCACTCACTTGCTGAGGCACTAAAAGCGAGTGTGTTTGTGTGGGATGCCTTCTTATACCCTTGGTCCGCACGGCATCCAGCCTATTCCAATCATCAAATTATTGATTATGTGTTACACGTGCTTCAGATCAGTCACGCCGAGGCGTTCCCCAAAGCGTTGCTATGGCGACGCAGCTCGAGTTCCTCGAAAGGGAACTATGTTTAAGAGAAAGCAATATACTTAAAAAGATAAGAACATTATAAAGTGTTCTGAGTACAAGAAAATTAGAGGGCTGGTGTATTACAAAATAAAGACATGGCAGGCAGTCTTGTTGAACTCTTGGGAGTAAAATACCCATTGAGTAAAGATCTCATAAAGCATCTCTCTAAGAAATGGCAAAAACGTACAAAAAGTATGGTTACCAGATGGCCAAAAGAGGGGACTTTTCATGTGGCATTGTGTGAGGAAATGGAAACATTGGTTAAAAATTACAAAACCAAAAATACGAGTAAGAAAAACAAAAAAAGAGAAGAAAAACGTGAAAAGGAGCAAGAGGTATTGGCATTGTTCAAAAAGAAGGGGAATGTCTGCTTAAAAATGTAAAACAGGCCAAAAGGCTGTTGAAAATCATGGAACAAGAAACCATGATTAAGGAACAAAAATATGCAGACCCCCCTTCTTATTTGACCTCTGAGGGTCAGTTTCCATTGCTCAAGGGAACTGTTGAGATTTTGGGTGAGATGCAGATGAAGGGAAATGTGGAAATAGACGATGAGGAGAAAGAGGAGGATGAGGAGATGGAACAAGTAGTAAGACCTAAAACTAAGCCAGCTATCAAAACAAAAGAAACAACACTGCAGTTAGATTGTTACAAACAAGCACGAACAGCATTAGAAAAAATGAAAACACAGTATAAAATAAAAAAAGTGCAAAACAGCCAGATGAGCAGGTAGAAAAGAAAAAAGAGCTTACAAAAGAAATCTTACCAGAGAAAGAGAAGAATCTGAAGAAGAATATTTGTTTGAGGTCACATGTGAACCGAGCAGGGAGGGAGAAAGAGGAGCGGAGTCCCTGGTTGATGAGGGAAAGTGGTCACGCGGGGGAGAAAAATCACTGAGACCATTAACAAAGCAGCTCCCCATTCTAATTAAAGGAGCGCAAGGTAACTACGTACCCTGGGGGTCACAGGACTTAGAAAACCTGGTCAACCGACTCCCGGACATCCACGAGGGGGCTGGTAAGTTCATCAGAATTTTGGAGGAAGAATTAGCTGGGAAGCTGATTGCAGTAGGAGATATCAAAGCCCTCCTAGCGAGGATTGTAGGGGGAGCAAAAACTGATCAAATCCTTCAGGACTCTAACTTGCACAGAGCCGTTAATTCCTACGATATGGATGGGATTGTTTTTGATGCATACCGCCCCGCCGTTTGGCGAGTTTTACGAACTGAATATGAAACCAGAATCGACCCCAAGGCACTGAAGGGGGAGGAACTGGGGGAAACAGAGAATCCCATCACTTATGTTCAAAGACAATTAAAGAGATGGAAACAAGAGACTGAGGGAGACCCCGAGGGGGACCCATTAATGACAACACTTTTTAGAAATGCCATAGTGGATGCTATGCCACAGACTGTAAAAAGCAAACTAGAAGATGTGGTAGGTCTAAACTCTAAATCACACAAAGAGTTTTGTGACCACGTGTGTCATGCTGTGGAATTATTCAGAAAAAATGAACAAAAGCTGAAAACGCAATAGAAAGAACTGCAAAGAAAACTGACACAGTTACAGCTGGAAGAACTTTCAAATAAAAACAAGAGAAAGATTCAAGCAGCAGTACAGAAAGACGAACCTAACCAGATGTCAGTGATGGCTCCTGTGAATTCTCCTACACCAGCTGTCCAGCAGACTCCACCCACAACAAACCCTCCTAATACACACCAGTCATCAATGTATACGCTCAGCAGCCAGGGCCGATGGAGTGGAAAAGAAATCCACCTCAAGGGGACAGGAGAGGTGCAGGCAGACTTCCTGAAGTATCATGTTGGGGGTGCGGCGAGAGAGGACATATAAAGAGTGGTTGTCCGAGCAACCCTTGGGCTCAGCCCTCGAGGGGAAGAAGGGGGAACAATTGGCAAAGGTCTGTGCGAGGTCCTGTGAACCCCTGGGTAGGTACAAACCAAGATTTTTAGAGATGCCCAGAGAATCCTATTGGGGAGAGACAGTTACCGATTTTAACCACTAATGCAAATCAAGAACCAATTTTACAGGTTGAAGTAGAAGGAAAAAACATACCCATGATGGTAGACACAGGAGCGGTTTATACATGTGTAAATTCAAATTATGCATCACATCTCCCCATGTCTGGCAAATTTGTAAAGACAATATGATTCTCGGGACAAACACAGTTAATTCCAATGACCGCTCCGATTTGTCTACAAACTAAAAATAACCGTGTGACCTTACCCATCCTGATATCAAACCAGACTCCTATTAACCTTTTAGGAAGAGATGCATTGTGCAAATTAGGTCTTAAAATGTGGTGTTCTGCAGAAGGAGTGTATGTGGACGTAAAAGGAACTCAAATGATGATCTCTGAGCCAAAAGCTAATGTGTACTGGTTAGGACAGATAGAGAATGATGTAAAACAAGCATTTGATAAATGGGGTAAATTCATTGAAGCACAGATTCCTGATGCACAAATACCAAAATCTCAGTTCCATTGTACAATGATGTATGACCTTTTAAGAAATACAGAATTTGAAACAAAATGGCATGAAGAAACTGAAGGGCAAAAAATTCAATTGATTTCACATTCTATCATAATAGGTAAACAGGGAGCTGCTATAACCGTAAGTGAGAATGACTTTACAAAGCAATGGTTCAATGTAGCAGATTCTGTACCACATATATCTTTATATGTAGGAAAAAATTGGAAAACAAAAGATATTGGGCCTATGCTAAAAAAGGCTACACAAAATCAGTGGGAGACAACTGACAATCCATTGATTTTTCATTCAGCTGATAAAAATTACATTCAAATACTGTATGGAACTTCTTTATTAGGTGTTCCTCAGGAAATCATGATTAACAAACAGGAACAAATTCAAATGATGTCAATACCTGAAACAGAGGAGAATTTTTATGCTGAGCTACTGCAAGATGTAGAACGACAAGTCCCAACAGAGCTATGGTCAAAATATGAAACAGATGTAGGTTTGGTAAAATCAGCTAGCCCAGTCAAAGTAAAGCTTAAACCAAATGCATGCCTGCCTAGGAAAGCACAATACCCGTTACGCCCAGAGGCTGAATTAGGCATAAAGATACCATTGAAGGACTAGTGAAAGCAGGAGTACTGTTTGAAACAAACAGCTATTGTAACACGCCAATTTATCCTGTAATTAAAGCTAACAAAAATAAATGGCGCCTCGTACATGACTTACGAGCAATAAATGACATAGTAGAGGATAGTCCGATTGATGTGCCAAACCCACACACTCTGCTAACAAATGTCCCCCCTGATGCCAAATACTTCACTGTGATTGATCTATGTTCTGCATTCTTCAGCATACCAATTGCTGAGGAAAGTAGACATCTGTTTGCATTTACTTATGCCGGTAAACAATATTCATATGCAAAATTACCCATGGGTTTTAAGCAATCGCCCACAATATTTAACCAAGTACTTAAAGCTGATTTGGAAGATCTCATGATAGACAGCACTTTGCTGCAATACATGGATGATTTGATGATTTGTGCAACATCTCTAGAACAATGCCATAGAGACACAATAAAGGTACTTACTAAACTAGCTCAAAGAGGTCACAAAGTATCCAAAACCAAACTACAATATTGCCAGCCACAGGTGGAATATTTAGGGCGGTTAATCTCATATGGCACAAAAGCCATAGCCCCAACACACCTAGAAGGCATAAGTAAAGCACCATTGCCGCAAAATGTAGGACAGATGATGACTTTTTTAGGAATGATAGGTTTCAATGCTGATTGGATAGAAGATTATGCAATCAAAACAGCACCATTGAGAGACATCATGAAACAGGCAGGGTTACAAAATCTAAATGCCTCCTTAAGTTGGAATGCAGATGCATTAGCAGCATTTGAATTAATTAAACAGGAACTACAAAAATCACCTGTTTTAAGTACTCCTGATTATACCAAACCCTTCCACCTGTTTGTTGCCAACAGAGCTGATGGATATGCTTCTGCAGTTTTAATGCAAGAAACCTGCAGTGGAAGGAAAAAACAACCAATAGCATACTACAGCACTAAACTAGACAATGTAGCACAAGGGTATCCACCTTGTTATCAACAAGGTCTTGCAGCAGTATTTCAGACATATGAAAAAGCATCAACAATAACTATGGGATACCCAGTTATCATATTGTCAGGCTTTGCAGACAAAGAACCCAAGCGCAGACTGAGATGGGATGAACACTGAAGACTTTAATATAAAAGGAAAACAAAAACCCACAAGGGGGTAAAATAACAATAACAGATAATACACGAACACTAACTAGGCAGGACTAAACTATAAACACTAGATGGACAAGAGCAAACACTAACAAGACTTGACTAGATAGCATCAAAGACTAAACATGAACAATACATACACCATGAAAACAGACGATCGAGCACAGGACAGCAAACACAAAGGCATTAAATAGGGGAGCAAATCAAGAGGGGAACAGGTGACATGAATCAAACAATAATGGGATAATTAACGAGGAAACAAGGGGGCGGGGTCAGGAGACGAGACTGAAAGCACATGGCAATGAACAAACAAAGCCAGTGCTCTCACACAAAACATGGGCTGCCATGATCCTGTCACTATGACTTAAAACTGTGACTTGAAGACAGGACCATGACACATATATACACATCACAAAATTGCAGAATTAATTGAACATGGGAAATTTGTTTTAACACAAGCCCGTACTTTAACATATTCATTGCTACTTACACATCCAGATGTTACAATTAAACGGTGTAATACAGTTAATCCTGCAGAGTTGATTCCTTTGGCTTATGAAGGTGAGCCACATGAATGTGTTGCTACCTCATTAGCATTCACCAGGTTACGACCTGATCTTGAATCTACCCCAATTACTGAAGCAGATGTCACGTACTTTGTAGAAGGGTCCAGTTTCAGAGATCATTTAGGAATCCACACTGGTTATGCAGTAGTGAAAAAAGAGGGAGAAGACTTTGTGCCTGTACTGTCCCAATACTGCACCCAGCCATGTTCTGCTCAATTAGCAGAATTAAAAGCTCTTACAGCAGCATGTAAATTGGCAAAAGGACAAACAGCAAACATATTTAGTGACTCAGCCTATGCACACGGCGTCAGCCACTTTTTTGGGGCAGTATGGAAACAAAGAGGTTTTAAAAGAAGTGATGGAACTCCCATTCAGCATGCTGAACAAATAGTTGAATTAATTTCTGCTATGATGTTGCCAAAAAGATTAGCCATTATCAAATGTCAAGCTCACAAAAAAGGCAATAATTTGATCATCAAAGGTAATAATGCAGCAGATTCAGAGGCTAAAAAAGCATCCGGGTGTCAGGTGGCAATAATAGCTCCAGAAGTTCTTATAGAACCCAATCCAATCATGGATGATATTGCTCGGATTGAGCAACAGGCAGGACCGTATGAGCAATCTATGTGGCACAGAAGAGGGGCTACAAAAGACTCCCAAAACATTTGGAGATCACATGAAGGTACCATTGTTGCACCAACCGCACTGTTAAATATTCTAATCCCAGATGCACATGGATTTGATCATTGTGCCAAAGCAGAAGTGATTAGAAAGATTAAAAAACAAGAATATTGGTCTCCATATTTGTATGCAACTGTAGAGGAATTTTTGTCAACATGTGAAGTGTGTGCTAAATACAATGTCAGAAAAGGAATAACAACGCCAATAGGTCATTTTCCGGTACCAGAGGGTCCTTTTAAACACTTGGTGATGGATTATGTGGATATGATCAAGAGAGTGCAGGGTAAGAAATATATGCTTGTTGTTATTTGTAGGTTTAGTCGCTGGGTAGAAGCTGTACCGTCGGCTGACGAAGGAGCTGGGACAGTAATTAAATTTCTGACAAGAGAGGTTATTCCTAGATTCGGAATACCATCAGAAATAAGTTCAGACAATGAATCTGCGTTTATTCAAAAAACAGTAAAACAAGTATTACAACATTTAAGAAAAAGCAAATATTAGGATGTGTTTATCATCCACAATCTCAAGGAATGGTAGAAAAAGCCAATGGGATCATCAAAGCGAAACTCAATAAAATATGTGCAAGTACTAAACTTAACTGGGTTGATGCTTTACCTGTAGCACTAATGAGCTATCGCATGCAAACTAACAGAAATACACATCTAACACCGCATGAAATGCTTACAGGTCGACCTATGCCCGCACCATATTGTAGAGGCCCATACTCGGGTCCTCCATTAGAACAATTGCAAATGGAATTAAGGTCATACATGAAAAAACTAACTGCTATCCATAAGGCTATTTATGTGCAGGAAAAAAGAAAGCAGTCGTGTGAGGAGACGGAGACCACATGCCCAATTGCCCCAGGGGACCACGTCTATCTGAGGGTATTCAGAAGGAAATGGAACCAGGCCAGAAGGGAGGGACCCTATAAAGTAGTGGCCGCTACCCCAACAGCAGTTCGAGTGGAAGGCAGCAACACGTGGTATCACTTGAACCACTGCACCAAAGCTCATACAGAAAAGCCAGAGACCGGAAAGGACAGCCTTGGAACGAACAACCAAGAATCATCGACGGATAAAAGCAATGAGACACAAGGTGTGGCATCAGGAAATGACAATGGACAGAACACATCTGACAACATGCCTTATCCTCATATGCTTGTGGCCAATTCATGCTACGGACCACACAACGACACCAACCATTCAAGTTCAGAATCACACCACAACGCCATGGACTCCAACACCTGTAACTCCGATTCTGAATCATACTTCCCTGTCATTAACTTCACCTGGAACAGCACAGATATTTAATCACACATCCTGGACATCAATTTCACCTGCCATAACACAGACTTTGAACGATACATCCCTTACACCACCGTCACTTGCAACCACAAAGACTTTTAATCACACCTCCTTTCAGCCAACCTCACTTGCACCGACACAAAATCTCAGTCACATGGCCCTGACATCAACTTTACTACCCTCAACACAAACGCTCAATTACACATCCCAGCAATTGACATTTCAACCCACAAAAGAACCTAGGAACAACACAATTGCAAATTCAACTGAACTGACACTGAGTGGAAAACAAAGGAGAAACAGTGAGGACGATTACAGTATGTATGAAGAAAATACCCAACTAGACATTTTATGGGAAACAGCACAAAGTAATCAATGGTATGAATGGGCAACCTTTACAGCAACAGATTTACAAGAAAAAAACTGTTTGTTTTGTTCCAAATCACCTGCAAGTCAAGTAATAATAGTGCCAAATCCATTTGATTTTGAAAAATGTGCCGAGATGAATAGACTCCATTGTAAAATGAAACTGTTTAGACCTATTTGTGCAGCAGAATGTTTAGGTTCTCTAAGTAATAGCAGAGAAAGACTTATGTATCGACACATACGATCATTTGCAACTAGATGTCGAGGTATCAATGTATCAAAAATTATGCAAATACAAAATACTCAAAAAATAGAAATCCCACAATGGTACACCATAGATTATAGTAAAGAATATGAGTGCTTTGTAAAAACCACAGGGAATATTAACATGGGACAGTTTAAAGGAAAAGGAAAAGGTAATTTGGATTTTAGATAAAACAAAAATTCGACAAGCCAGCGATACCTTAGATCTCCCACCTTTGAGGTCATCAGGAATAAGAAATGGAAAGAAAATAATTCCGGAAAAAACCTGTGAAAACCAAACTACAGCATTTCCCGATGTAGACACCTATACTGATCAAACACAAGCGATAGCAGATTTTTTCTGGATTTGCGGACATAAAAAACG
The DNA here is from genome assembly GCF_030506205.2 of Paramisgurnus dabryanus. NCBI lineage: Eukaryota > Metazoa > Chordata > Actinopteri > Cypriniformes > Cobitidae > Paramisgurnus > Paramisgurnus dabryanus. The sequence continues at coordinate 48,301,564 of NC_133343.1, forward strand.
TTTACCTTTTTTGCCATTAGGATGGAAAGGAAAATGTACAAGAGTACGACTAATACAGGACATTCATATAATAAAATGGGATTTCGATTACCAGACAGAACCAAAGGACACAAGTAACCATAGAGTTAAGAGAAGTTACGAATCAGATCCTACGGTATATATCGACGCAATAGGACAACCCAGAGGTGTACCAAATCAATTTAAGGCCCGAGATGAAGTTAAAGCAGGTTTTGAGTCAATATTCATTTGGATTTCACAAAATAAAAATACAGAATGGATCAATTATGTATACTATAATCAGCAGAGATTCATTAACTACACCAATGAAGCTTTAACTTTGCTTGGAGAGCAACTAGATGCAACCAGTAAAATGACATGGCAAAATAGACTCGCACTTAACACTCTGGGGTCGACGGTGGCGCGGGCGCCGCAAACTCTTTATTTTTCAATCACTCCGCAAAGAGACTTAAATTACTCTGCTGATTTTTGACATACAGATATGATTCATACATAATTTCAAACGTTAAAGTGTCTAGTTTTTTTCTGTCCACTCCCAATAAAAACAGAATGTTGTGCTTTTCGCAAAATTAAGAAAATAAACATGATGCACGTTCTGTTCTCTCTCCCTCAGTGAAGTCCTTTCAGAAACGCGTCAGAAAAATACACTGTAACTTAACGAATACTTTGTGTAGAAACAAAAGATAAATGTCTACATAATGCTTGGAATGTCTCCTTTTAAATGATATAAGTGAAATTGAAAACAGATATTGTCATTCGGTGTTAACTGTATGAGAAGGAGGAGAAGTACCGTATTTCGCCAGTTACCTCATTATCTGTAATGAGATCGGATCGCCACACCCCCGCGCCATTGAAGTGAATGAGCAGAAACATCCATATGCATGACTCGTGCCTCCTGCAGTCAATGGATATGCAATCCACAATCCAGTCTCTCCATTCCTTGTTGTTCCATCCGATTGCACCAAACATGACATAAATCCTTATTTCCTTGCGTATGTGTGTCAGTATCTCCAGACGCGAGTGTTTTCTTTGTTCTTCCGTCAAACAGTTCACGCGATTGGAACACACATACACAAACACGCGAGTCAGGAAACTCGACGCGCTTTTTGGTATTCTTATATAATGCGCGATTCCAAACAGTACAATCCTTATTTAGTTGCGTCTAAGCGCATATCTCCGCACATCAAGTTTATTAAACACAGGATCACTCGCGTTTGCACACATTCACTGCCTTACATGATCAACACGTGAGGTAATGGCGGCGGCTGTAAACAAACATTGATAAGTTTATCACGCGTGTCCCTGGTTGTGTTTCTACTATAATGATTACAAAAACACAAATAGGAGTCCAGACAACGATAGGCAGTTGTTCTTTTGAGCTTTTTACTGCACAAAAGTAAACCTCTCGCTGGCCAACCAAACACTAACCCTGGGTTGAAGTGTGTTCATGTTAAGATGGCCAAACAGTATCTTTACCATGATTAAGCTACTATGGTTTTTAAAAGGTAACTTATACTTGTGAAATTAATAGAAAATATTTCAATAGAAATATATATAAATATATATAATGTGTGTGTGTGTGTGTGTGTGTGTGTGTGTATTTACATTATATTGAAAAGTAAACCTTATCATGGTTTTACTGAGGGTTACATTCCTGTTGAACATCCACACAAGGCTCATTAGTGGCTCATTATTCAACTCTTGTCTCTCAGCTGTCAATCACTGATTATTCAGGAGCTTTCCCGCCTCCATGCATACAGCATTTCCCAAGCAAAAGTGTCTTAGAAATTGTAAATCAATATCTTGCTTTATGTGATTGAGTAGGCCATATGATTTTCACATCATTTTGAAGAAAAAACTCTTCTAGACTACTAGATCCAGTTTGGAAAGTCTTGGGAAAACATGTTTAGAATGAGTTTTGTGGAGTTATATCAGTGACTTAAAAATTTTGCTTTTTCAAAAACCACGCATAAACATTTTTCTCTCAAAAATACAAACATGTACATACATGTTGATTATATGATATTGTAGCCCAGTTTGTGATGAACACAGTGTTATGAGACTTTTGCCATTAATATGTTTTTAAGCAACTGAAAAAAGCACAAATGTCAGTGCATGTCAAAACTTCCCAAGGGCCCTAAAAACCCCTTAGACCCCAGAGGGTTAACTGGATATTAGCGGATAAAGGAGGTGTATGTATTTTATTTTCTAATTACTGCTGTACTTTTATTCCGAATAATACAGCACCAGAAGGTACGTTTACAAAAGCCATGGCCAAACTCAAAGACTTACAAATAGAAATGGAAAACAATGCAGGAAGGGATGAAAAAATATGGGATTGGTTTGATTTAAAACTAGGAGCATGGGGAGCTTGGTTCGCAAAATTAGGTATATTCTTGGGAGTAGCAAGCAGCATTGGAGGACTATTATTTTGTTGTGTAATACCCTTATTAAAAGTCTTCATTATCAAAGCCACAGTTAAACAAATGGAAGTGCTGAGATATCAAGATGATAGGAAACTGAAATCACAAAATAATCAATCTGTGTATTACCAAGATCTGCTTTACAAGACAGTAATGAATCTACAACTAGTAAATGAGAATTCAAACAGCTCAGACGAGGAGGGAGACGAAGATTGAAAATTTTTTTTTTTAAATTGTTATCAAAAATTATTATGCATGCTTTACTCAGTTGTATTATTATTTATTTCCATTTACTAGTTTTATTTTGAATTAATTACATTTATGTGTATATTATGCAATCTTTACTTAGTTAAAATCATTTACATTTACTTGTTTTATTTGGAATACTTTAATTTGTGTTGCAATCTTTACTTAGTATAGTAGTGGTTCACATTTTCTTATGTTATTTGAGTAAATCTACATGTATTTGTGTTTATTATGCCATCTTTACCTAGTTTTATTATTAGTTGTTTCTCTTTACTTTGTTTATTCGAATTACCTTACATTTATACTTTTTTATTATACTTACTTTTGGAGTTTTAATGCTTCAGTTCAGTATCAATTAGTTATATTTACTCGTTTTGAATTTGAATATTGAATTTTTAACATTTAATTTGTGTTTATTATGCAGACTTTACTTTTGTTTTTATTATTTTTTATTTGGATTCATTAACTTTGACTTTACATTTATGATGTTTTACATAATGATAACTGTAAGCGCAGAGCCAATTGCGCACAAACTGTTTAGGGCTTAAGTTCTTTTACTTTTACATTCAAGACAAAATGAGAATGGAAAGACGTTTGTTCTTAATGTCCATAGTTCGAAGTGCTGTGGCATAATTTGGTAATTGGTAATGTATAGTGGCTTTCTTTAGCAACAAGATAGTAATAATGAAAACACTGAATTATGAAACAGCACTCCGGATTAAAATAAATAAACAGGAAAACTGAGGCTAGGTAAGCCTCAGAGCGGGGATTATGAAGTAGTTTATTTTAATCCAAATATGTGCATCATGAGTTTACCAATATAATCCAACTATGCAGTAGTTTAATGAACCATCTGGACCAGCTGTCATGGTAGTTTAAAGAGCCATCTGGACAGGCACATCATGGTAGTTTAAAGAGCCATCTGGACAGGACAAAGGGTTTTAGTATTAGCAAACAGCCAAGGGTCAAATAGGTCGTGGGAAGGCGACACTGGTCTGGGGAAAGTCATGAGGTTCTTTAGATTACAAATCCTATATTTGTTCTAAGCATGGAGGGGAGGGACCCAAAGTATATATATATCAGCCATGGTGCCAGAAGAAGCCAGTGGATCTTGCAAGATCTCCTCACGGCTTTATTTCGCTAACAATAAAGTCCTTCTTTGAAATCAAACCCTAAGACTGAAGATTGTTTTATTTGAAGTAAAGGAAAACCACAACACAACATTCCGCATACAACGGGCTTAGATTTGGAAATATATTACATCTACATTTCAGTGGTAACAGATACGGTGACCATCTTCTTTCTTTATTGTAGCACTACCTCAAACTAAAGCGGAGTCTCTTCTCAGCTGTCATTTTCTTAAATGAGCTGCGGCAATGTTTCAAATGAGCTTCTAATGCTAGACAAACGCCTAATTTTCAACACGATCACCTCGTACCCAAACCATTTCGAAACTAAGGTGCCATTTGTCCTCCGATTCGGCGTTTGCTGGACTTATGTTTTTGTTTTTATTTGTACAGTTGATGCGTTTAAAAATAGCCTAAATAATGTAACAAAGCGAAAATAAACCTATAGTCCATCCTGCTATACAGCCTATTGTTATTAGGATTGTTTTAAGCTATTTTTGTGTGTGTTTGTGTGTGTGTTTGTTTTAAAATGCCTAGATTGGCTGGACAAAAGTCAACCCATAGCTTCAAATTAAAGAAGAATATACAGCCTGTATAAACGAGAGCTTTTAGGAGTTTTCATTATTTGGCACTTTTAGCAGTTATATTTTTTTGTAGCGTGCGGGTGTGGTCAGGTGCGCGATTGTGACTGTCACAATAGAGCTAGTACAGAGCTCCTCACTTTGCAGTTAAAAAAAATCACTTAATTTTTAAAGAATTGTTAACTATTATTATAGTTTTATGTATTATTGTTGATGTTTTTTCGTTGTTGTTTTATAAATTCTCTATGACAATTGTTTAATAAATGTTCAATCAAAATGCAAAACATTGCGTCTTTTTTGTTTTTAGTCGACTAATCGATGCGCATGACAGGACTTTGGTCGACTAAGCATTTCTTTGGTTGACTACAGCCCTAGTTGTTACAAAAACATGGCACAAAGTTAAGACCTGTAGATTTTTATTTTTAAGAAGATAGATATGGTATGGTATATCAGCCCTATCACCCTGCGTACAAGCAGTTTGTGCAGCAGCAGTAGCTGTAGAAGTATCTGCTGAAATTATTTAATTTCACCATTTGACATTTTTAATTACACATGGTGTAGATATTTTACTTTTAAAAACTAAACTGAAGTTCTTATCACCTGCTTGACGTATGTCTTGTATGACCGTGCTAATCTCACAACCACACATTTCCATTCAGAGGTGTAATATACTAAACCCAGCAATTTTAGGAGAACCTAATTGTTGTATTGAACTAACAGATCAATTGGTTTTGGCCAGACCAGATCTAAAAGACAAACCATTAGAAGAAGGAGAAGTGTGGTTTATAAATGGTTCGTGTTATAAAGATAGTGCAGGCAAAACTATCACAGGATATGAAGTAGTTAGCTCAGATCAAATTATAGAAGCCAGACAATTGCTAAATACACATTCAGCACAAGTGTGCAAAGAAAAATAGCTTTGACAAGAGCATGTCTTTTGGAAAAGGCCAATCATTAACTGTACAAACAGTTGTTAGTAAGCCTTTTCCATTTTTGTTTAAAACTTTTTTTTCTGTTTGTTTGGTTGTTTATTTGTTGTTTTTGATTTGAAAAACAATGGGAATGGAGAGGTATGAAGACCTATACGGGAAAGTCAATAACTCAATTACTAAAAGTAATAGAGGAACATTTTATACGAGGAAGATTTTATAATCTATGGATTTAATTCTTACTAAAAAATTTTTTTGTAAAGCATGTACTATATACATAAAGCATAATGAACAAGTAAATGTGAGACTACTGCGAGGAAAATTCCCGGAACCAGAATACCCTTTTCAGAATATTTGTATGGACTTCATTGAATTGAATCAGAGTGGTCCATACAAATACTGATGGCATTCCTGAGAAAATATATAGTGACATTGGTCCCCATTTTGTGAATGAGGTAATAAAAAGCCACAAACCTAGACATCACTTTAAAGAATCATTGTGCATATCATTCACAAATTGCAGGACTGGTGGAATAAATAAATGTCACAAAAAAAAAATTTAATAAATGTATGGATGAAACTGTATTGATTTAGTCAGAATAACTCTAACTGTGAAATGACCTACTCCATTAGAGATCATTTTTGGAAGACAGTTTGGAAGGTCCCTGTTAACCTCCCCTTTGCAAAAGAATGAAGAAGAAAAAAACTTTAGTGATGATTTAAAAGCAATTTTCTCTAAATGAGAAGTGTTACAAGCAAACAATGATGTTTGCAAAAAATGCCAGATTCTCTCTCTCTCTCTATCTCTCTCTCTGTCATACAGGAAGCAGCTGTCCAGCCAGGTGACTAGATCTTCATTAAAGTCATCAAACGAAAAAATTGGTGCAGCCCGAATTGGGAAGGCCCTTATCAAGTTCTTATAACCACACCAACAGCAGTAAAGATTGCAGAAAGACCTTCGTGGATACAACTCAGCCACATCAAGAAACAGTTTGTTTGTTCTGTTCAGGACAGTGAAGTTGTTGTTTAGTTAATCTAGGTCAGAGGAAGTGTGGGTAAGTTAGTGGACCCGGAAGATTTTTTTTGTGACCCCTGTTTATTTTCTACGGGAGCAAGGGAAGTTTTACCACAGAAGATATTGTAGGTAATATTAGTTAGCACTGTCCTGTCTACGCAGAACAGAAGAAATGGCTGATTTTCTGAAAATAATCATTGTGATCCTAGCACTTATGCTGATGTGTGAGACCCCGCCTGGATGGACGAAGCAAGAGAGGCAAGATGAGTCTAAGAAGAAGGAGAAAGGCAAGTGGCAGCAGATCAAAGAAGGAAAGTATCAGAACACACACGAGATCAACATGTGGTATCGTTATGCAAAAAATATACTGTTTTGAATAGAAATCACACAAACTGTTACAGTATGTCTGTTCAAAGATGCCCAAGTCAGGAATGAATCGGGGTGTAGTTCCTGAACCTGTGATAAACGTTTCCGACCTGTTTCCTGAATGTCTAGTATCAGCTTATTCACCACAGTTTCTGAACATGACTTTGCAAAACCGCCTGCCACCTCCTGTGGATATTAAGAAACTGACTTTTTAAGAACTTTATGAGCCTACCCTTTAATGTTAGTGATAAAATGTAAGGCCCAGTCCATGTTCCTCTGAGTGCACAGTTTATTTGTTATGAGAACACTGTGACCATAGGAGATGAGGTTTTTCTTGGAAAAGTGCCCAAACAGAACTGTAAACGCATATTCACTCTTTGTACTAAAAATCAAACAGGACATTTCAGACAATCCGAAGCTAAAAGAGGAGTTGTGTGTACAAATTATTTCAACGCACCCAATGTCATGGGAACCACCTTACAGATGAACTTTTTGTGGCTTTGCGGATTAGACATTTATCACCATCTTTCTACTGGGTGGAAGGGCCGGTGTGCCCCACCCTACCAACAGATCACTCTTTCATCATCACTGCAAAGGAACTTCAACATCGCACCAAAAGAGATTTCTTCAAGAAGCACGACTCCCTGTGGGGAACTGATGTCCCCAATGACTACAAGCTATGGTCCAACGGTCAGAAAGTTGGACTTGCTTTTTCCTTGGTTAGGAACTGGAAAACTTATCTTGAGAATGGAAACCATTGACTCTTGATTTGAGGTATTTCTTAATAGCACCAAAGCAGCATTGAAAGATATCAAAGAAGAACTAAAAGCCCTACGCATGATGGACAGGTAATCAAACAGGCCATTAACAACCTCACCATGCTACGTAAAGCCGTTGAAAAAGACTATGTTACTGATGGTGTCTCCAAATGGTTGTTAAGAGAGTTGTCGTCGAAACGGCTTCTAAAAATGTGTATATAAGTGAGATTTGTCTTGTTCCTCATTTGAATGTATCTGAGCTGTGTGTTACCCGGTGTTGTGAAATTAATGAGAAAAATGATTTATTCTACGTTTTCAGACATATATTTTATGGGAAACTTTGCAGGGGATGATTATGAAGTATTTTCACGAGTCAATACTTCAGTTAAAACTGATACAATGAAACAATGTTTTTTGTTTGTTATGTATTTTATTTTTCATATTAAATGTAGTTCATTACTAAATTGCATAGGAAGGTAGCGGGGTGTACCTGGAAAAGAAACAGGATAAATGATAAACAGGAGGGAATGTTGGAGAAAATGATTGTATTACCATTTATGGATATGTTTCTTTGTAACCAATACTTTGCTTCTTCCTTATAGCAACATAAAAAGAATATGTGCTAAGTTTTAAAACCCCCCACTCTCTAGAGTTTGGGGTGGTGGAAAGTTTTGCTTATCTATTTAGAACACAGTTTTTTCTATAGTCTAGTTTAAAGATGCTTTTAGATGTGTGTGTATGTGTGTGTTACATTCAGTGGTGGACGAATTACACAAACCATGTACTTGAGTAAAAGTAGAGTTACCCAGGGTAAAATATTACTCAAGTTAAAGTAGAAGTGCTTGCTTTAAATTTTTACTTGAGTAAAAGTACAAAAGTATTTGCCTCAAAATGTACTTAAGTAAAAAGTACTGATTTATTATGGCTGTATTATTTTTGTAATGGAACTCTTGCTGATCCTAATTACTGTATGTGAAAAGACTCTCTTGGCTCACCAATCTATTAATAGAATGACATTAATCAGACACTGATGTCTATTAAAATTATCATAAGCCTAAAACCTTAAAGCAAAACATTTTCCTTTAGAACCAAATAAAATAACAGGATTTGACAGTAGTAAGTCTCATTTCAGTATTTATTTGCAACAGTTTAAATGTAAAATAAACTTGAATTAATAAGCACAACAGGTTTACAGGTCTTTTCTTTTACTATTTTGCCCCTGAATGTCTCTGTGCATATATATAACTGGCTGTATCAGATTCACTGTAATAGGAACTATGGTTAGTAAAACATACACTTGTCACAACTGCATTCAGTATGTGTACATTCAGTTTTGAAGTCTTTAAGTTACCCACAAGTTGCCAAAAGTCAGAAACAATGTTACATCAATTTAGTCAAGCTTTGTGTTTGTGAATTAACCCTATACTGCTTCACTTAAAACCTCACTTAAAATGTAAATCTCAAAAATTAATTATAACGTGTCATAAGTGACATACATAACAAGCCTCAAATTGCAGTGAACAATAGCCTTGGCAGTAAACATTAAACAGCATGCCTTTAATTATGCTTTTGGTTAACAGGCTAGTATTGTATGGCACTGGTGCTCTAACTGAAGTGGCAATATCTATTATTCAGCTTGAGAAGGAGCTGATTCTCAAAGTTGTTTGAGTCCATTCTTGCCCTCCTCGGACTGAAAATAAGCCCTGCCGTGCTGAAAAGACATTCACAGGCTGCAGAAGCGGGTAAAGCAGTATTGATCTTTAAAGACAACTTACAGACTGCTGGAAAGGACTTGATCATTTCTTTGTCATCAGCTTTGCAGGCAAGGTAGCTTTCTAACTGCTTGATACTTTCCTGACCACCATGAAGCTTCATGCTCGCAAAGAAATCATCTTCCTCAGAGGCACTGGAACCATCGGTTGGTGACTGAATTGAAATATTGTCCTCTAGATGGTCCTTGATGTAGTACAGGCCTGAAATGTACATTTACACAGATGCTAAGCATAAAAAGTTAACTGCGATCACACAGTTTTCCAATTAAATTACAGTATCAACAGAACTGTACCATCTCATTTATTATCAAGGTTTATTTGAAACTAACCAAAACAAATTGAGAATGTAAAGATAAAATATGAGTTAGATAGCTAAAATTTTATTCTCAGTTCCTTTAAATCTTTAGCACAATCTTACCTAGCTTGACAATGTTTTCATCTGATGTCCAGGATGTTTTAAATTTGGGTACAAGGATTGCAGCTGCAATAAACTCTGGCTCTACCAGCATGTTTGCAAAACGCTGCTGCATGCCTTTTTGTAGGGCATCCACTAGAGGTTTGCAGTACCTGGAGCCAATGCGAAGTCGGTCAAGTTTTGAGATGAGGAGGGTCAGAGTTGGCAGAAGCCATCCCATCTGAACATTGACTTCAGCCTGAAGAATGTTGAGGGCTTTGGCAATGGGGCTCATTGTTCTAGCGTACTCCTCTAGAAAGGCAATTTCAACTGAACTCAGCCTACAACACATTCAAACAACAACAATTAATTATTTCATGTCATTATCCTTTTAAGTGTGGTTGTGTATGCGAGGGGGAGTATAATTTTTAAGGGATAATTCACCCAAAAATTGCAATTCTGTCATTATTTATTCGCTCTTATGCTGTTACAAACCTGTATAAATTTCTTTGTTCTGATGGCCACAAAGGAAGATATTTTGAGGAATGGTTTTTAACCAAACCGATCATAAGACCCATTCACTTCCATAGTAGAACAAAAGAATACAAACATTCATCAAAATATCTTCCTTTGTGTTCATCAGAACAAAGAAATGTATACAGGAATAAATGACAGAATTGTCATTTTTGGGTGAACTCTCTTTTTAATTAGAAAAAAAGTTTAATCATTAGCATTATATTACTGGAACTTGAATGTTAAAAGATTTATATAAATTTATATAAATATTAAAAAACTGTACTTACATTGGCAGCTTGAGTGAAGTGCAGACAGTTCTGATAGCCCCCTCTCCCTGATCTTTGATGATTCGAAGAATTCTCTCAACAGCGAGAAATAAGGAATTCCACCGTGTTATGTTTGGGCGGATGAGCTGAATTTTGCACACATCTTCTATCACCTCTGCAGCAGCAGTAGATCTGCCACTCTTGTTCCATAGTGCATGGCACTTTGAGAATGCTGATCGGGAAAGCTTCTTGTAGGCTTCATTAGAACAGGCTTTGGCTGCGTCCACTGTCGAAACCAAGTTTAATAAGTGGCAGGCACATCGATGATGTTTCGGAAGTTGGAATTGTAAGCCATCATCCTCATCTAAAACAGTAGATACCTCTACAAAGTCCACATCGACTCCATTCACATCCTCCTCATCCAAAATCTCATCAGTGACATCTTCAGCCTCATCTTCAGCAGAGTTGTTGTTCTCATCTTGCTCGCCATATACACGAAATGCCTTTAAGAAATTTGACCCGTTGTCCGTGGTGGTTCGAACAACCTTGTTCTGTATGCCAAATTCAGAATGTATGTCATTTAGTGTGCAAGCCAGAACATCAAATGTGTGTGGGCCTTTAAGCTGCCTGGATGCTAGTGCTACTGAGCATCTCTCCAGATTTGTAGGATCAAGCCAGTGGGCAGTGACACCTATGAAACCTCTTCTCCTTGAACTCCAGCAATCTGTTGTTGTTGATATGAAATCTATCTGCAACATTTCTTTTTTTATTTTTGCCTTCATTTCAAGCACTGCATCATCCATCTTACGTCGCAAAGTGGTCCTTGACATGAGAGAGGCATTAGGCTGAAGCTCATTTAGGAAAGCTTTAAATGATGGCTGTTCAACCACACTGAAGGGTTGGAGAGACTGGGTCACAAAATTCAACACTGCATTATCAACATTTTTCTGTGTGACTAGCCTAGTTTCTCCCAACTTTAACTGTCTGGAGGTTGAAGGAGCCTCCTCATTCTCAAGTTTTCTTTTTCTTGCTGTTGTCATGGCATTATACCTGTTAATGTGGCTACCATGCTTTCTCTGCAAAAAGAAACATTTAAAACATTAACTGTATATCAAAAAATCAGTCTCCCCCTCTTTGACAAATAAAATAAGCATTTCAAAATATATTTAATAAACAATTAATGTGCTTTAGCGTGTATATATTTACTTTAGCATTAGCTTAGATCACAGTTGTTTGTAGAAAAGTTTTTAAAATAGCGAATTCAGTTTATAAGGAGCACTACAATCCACCTGTTTTAGCATCACTGCAAAAAACTGTGTTTACAGCGATCGATTGTCATTTCAGCTTAAAATACAATAAACTTCGGTGAAAAAGCTAACTTAACGGACATATTTAAAAAATTGCTCCAGCATGCATAGCTACTGTCGCTTTGTGCAACAGTGTTACCAGGCAACCTAGTCAACTTCACGAGCTAGCGCCACGCATAAAAGTTCAATCGTGGTAACATTAACGTCGTTTATATTTATAACAACAATATGAATCAGTTTTTTGCAAGCTACGGTTAAGAAAACAGAATGAAAATTGCTTACCTCTACGTGTTTTCTTAGGTTAGAAGGTGAATTCTTATAAGACGAAATGAGACAGTCTCGGGGCAGGCACAGGAGACACTTAAAAATGAAGGACTCGTTGTTCTTTTTAACAACTTCAAAAAACTCACGTAAATAAGGCCATGGGTGTTGTGGCAAGTCAGTTGTGTCTTCCATCGTTCACGAATGCAGTAAAACTCAAAACTATACTCCGTCTGGTTGCTGCACTGATGTGTGACGCTTATTTACGCTAAAGACAGGATACCGCCAAACGGGGCAACCAACAGGTTCAAAACAAAACGCGGCGCTGTACTCTGATTGGTGGCTTGATGCGTTACGCATGCATCTTATTTTGCTCAGTAAAGTTTTTAAACCACTGATAAATAAAAAGGAACGACCGAATTTTCAAAATGTAGTAGAGTAAAAAGTAAGATATTTGACTTTAAAATGTAGTAAAGTGAAAGTAAAAGTCTCCCAAAATAAAAGTACTTGAGTAAAGTACAGATACGCGAAAAAACTACTTAAGTACAGTAACGAATTACATTTACTTCGTTACTGTCCACCACTGGTTACATTCATGACGTATGATGTCTTGCACTTATCTTTTTTGGGGTGTTGACCCATCTAAAAAATGAGCTTGCAGACAAAGAAACGGAGAGAGACAGCTTGAGCATTTCTTTAAGAGGAATCTCTCTGGTTCTTTCCCTCGCGAGTTTTAAACCTTTATTCTTGGTCTGATGTGTCTTAATTGTTGTTAAGGTAAATTGAATAAACCTAACAACAGAGAGCAGCCTTCACATCATCAGCAGCCTGGATGTCAATCAGTTCACTGTGATTGGCCGTCTCGTCCAGCGGCAATCACCGTACCCAGATTAGCAGTTGACAACCTCATGAATGTAAAGCCTAAAATATTGTTTGCCCCTAATGGCTTGCTATCGTAGAGGTAATATGTATAGGTTAACACTGACAAAGGCTAAAAAAACATGCATGTAAAAGGCAAATTGATATACTTAATGACCCCTGCCTTAAAGGGGCGGTGAATTTGTCGATTTTATTGTTTTATACAGTTGCCTGATGTCTACTTATGATGTCCGCGTGGTTTTTACATTCAAAAACATCAAAAACAATAAGTAATAGGCTATTTTGTAACATGGATTAGTGGCTCTCTGGAGAAATGGTTCGTTTGAAGGGGCGGGCCGCATTGAAGACCTGGACGTAAACACCCACTGCTATGATTGGACGGCTTCATTCCCGGTCATTACATGTGGGCAAATGTTTTAAAAACATTAATGTGATAAAAATAGCAGCCGAACACAAACATGTTTGAGCCACAAAAGATTCTGGGTGCTAAATATGATACACATAAATGACAAAACGTATATTAAAGTAGAAACAAAACTCGACGTGACTAAATTACCGTATACAACACAGTAAGCGCGCATCAGAATCTAAACTGCGGCTAATAAATCCTTATCAATAACTTTGTATATTTCGATTGTGCTTGTGAGGTTGCTTTTACATTCACGTAATGTTTAATACCACAGTTATATGATAAAAAATAAGCTTTGTTGAGTGTTTGACCTTTCAAACGTAACTCGCCTAAATTACCGTATACAACACAGTAAACGGGCATCAGAATCTAAACTGCGGCTGATAAATCCTTCCTTATAAATAACTTTGTATATTTCTACCTTTAAATTACAGTCGTATTGTTAAGTGTTGTACCTTTATTAATCGTTTAATGTTTTTAGTAAATTAAAACAGTCAAACAAACGTGTTTAGACACGGATGTTACAACAGGACATATCAAGCAATCTCTTCTAACAAAGCAATAGTGAAACGCAGTAACTTAAATAAAGTAAAATGTCTTACTGTGTATAATGCTGTGTCATTGTTGTCAGATCCAATATAAGTGGTGCTTTTAATCACAGTCTCTCTGCAAATCCAGCATCGACTTCTTTACAAATGAATCTGTGTACACAAAGTTAACAAACGAGCTGGAACTTCTTCAAAAGCAAACTTTTTCCACGCATTTAATGTTATGTTTCAAGCCTCCGAATTAAAGTATTTAGCTTCTGTGCTGTTCCCACGCAGTCCTTCCACAACCGAAAATGTGTTTCCAGTCTATCATAACAGATCACCGTGTCAAAATAAAAGTCTCTCAGAAAAAGTGTATTTAAAAGTCATTTTGGTTACATTTGTCAATCTTTAAAGACATGTTTACTTGTTGAGACACACGTGTGTCACGCGAAGCTGTGGGCGGGGCTACAAAAGTGGTCCTTGTATTTGGTTATGGGGCGGTGCTTCAATTCTACTTTGACGTCATAGATTTCCGAATTCCACACTGGCTTGTTTTACTGGCTTGGTGCCAAAAACTGTTATATTTCAGTAGCACGGACGTTTTCAGTTCTGAAACTTGCAGGATGTTCATTTAAGTATGATTACCTTTTATATAACAAATTATCAAGTTAAAATTGAGTATTTGATTCACCGCTCCTTTAAAATACACACAGGCCTAATACTTACTACAGACTTACTTGGAAGAAACAACTCAAACAATGGGATAAAAGGAAATTGACAAATTATTCATGAATCACATAAAAGAGACATGACTATAGTTGAAACAACAGTTCACTTTATTAATATTATACAGTAAAGTAGGCTTTTTAGAGACTATGCCCTGTTCAAAATCAAAAGAAGTTCAAAAAAGTTTTTCGTGCACGTCTCGTGACTCAACTTTTAACGCGCCGCGTCAAACCAAAAAAACGTGTCCCAGGCGGTTTTCTGAAAATGACGCATTTGCGCCTCGCGCTTTTCGCGTGGGTGTGCACACTCACATTGGCGCTCGTTCTTGAGTCACGAGACGTGCACGAAAAACTTTTTTTCACGTGCCTAGCACTGCTGAAGATCCAGTAAAACACGACTTGGTGGCGCTCAAGCACAAAATGGTCTTGCGGAGCACGTGGAACAGGTAAACACACAAGGAAGCATCAAGGCTGTGGAGGTTTATGAAGGTGTCGGAGTTCCTCACAACATCGACTGAATTTCGAAGGTAACGTGATATATATAAGAACATAACAATACATAGCTGTGTGGGTTATATGATTAGATTAGATTCAACTTTATTGTCATTACACAAGTACAAGGCAACGAAATGCAGTTTAACGTTAGGTCTAACCAGAAGTGCAAAAGCAGTATAAAAAGTGCAGGATATCAGTATTTGCATAGGTGCAGGATTATGTAATACGATGGAACAATTTACTGTGGGTGGTACTATGAACATAGTATACAGAAATTTACAAATGGATATGTACATAATAAATTAAACTATACAGAACAGGAGTGAAATTAATATTTAGGTAGTGCCTAATGAATTTGGATTGTAACTAGTCAGTTAAGAGTGCAAATGGCACTCTTAAAAAGTTATTGTGCAGTGAATAGTTATTCTAATATTCAGTACATAGTACAGGGGTTAGGTACAAGTAGTCCAGCAGTGCAAATGAACAGGGAGTATGAAATAGACAGTCCAGTAGTGTATTGAACGGACCAGTAGTGCAAATCTACATTATAACTGTGCAAGTAATAAAAATGATTATTGGTGCATTACATTACGATATGTAATGCACTGGCATTGAACAGTGATTAACTTCATACCATGCATGTTCCCTGTACACCGTGTGATTTCACGTTTTGTTGTTTGCACCATAATACTTTGTGTGTAACTGGAACCTGTTGTACACAAACGTGGACAATTACACTGCTTCATGTTCAAGGAAAAATATTTGGTTATTATTAGGGCCGGGACTTTAACGCGTTAATTAAGATTAATTAATTACACAAAAATAACGCGTTAAACATTTTTAACGCATTTTAATCGCACTTATTTTTGCACCGCGGAACATTTCTCATGAGTTTCGGCGGACCGATTATACTGGAGCACCAACTAGCGTTCATGACTTCACAACAAACCACAGTGAACATGAACCAAGAGGCTGATGAGATCGCTTTGGTTGGCCCCGTGGATGGGAATTTTTTTGATAAAAACGAACGGATGTAAGCGTCGATAAGAGCATGGTTGTGTGTAAGCTATGCAACAAGGAATTCACATATCACCGCAGCACATCGAGCATCTCAATGCAAAACATACAGCAGCTAGCGTGGACATTAGCCCGACTCCGGGTACAACGACTTATTCGGACGGGATTAGTTTTACATAGGGATGTGGGGTAAAGCAAGTTTTTATCAGAGCTTCTCGGTGATTTTAGTCCAGTCCGAATGCTCCATGTCAGTAATCATTACGGACAATGTCAGTAAAGATTACGGCGTCTTTTACCTTCTGTAAAAAGGTCCGGAGAAATTACCTCAGGTAATACAAATCCAGTGCGAATAGACCAGCTGTAAATATACACGTAAATCGCGTCATTTCTTTTTAATTTGCGGGTTTCTTTTAAATATAAAAGCGCTTAAAGAAGCATTTAAGTTACTTGCGTTCTAGACGGAGAAACAAGTCAGTTACAAGTCAGTTTCTGAATAAAACACGACACAAACTTTAAAAAAAAAGTCAAATTTACTTCTCAGAGGCATGGAACTGTTTATGAAACTGACGTTCTCCCCAAACTGAAATTAAACACAGTGTTTCGCGTTTTCCTTGTCTGTGTCATGTTGTTTGCACATCAGATATCTGGAAGCAAGGTAACGTGCACGTGAAGACGAGAGGTGACGCGCTGCGCCAACGAGTTACCCCTCCCACTTCTGAATGTTTTACAGAGATTTCTAATCCCGTCCGAATTGACCATTAATATTACCGACGTCCTGTGGTAAAATTACATTACGCCATCTACCCCTGTAAAACTAATCCCGTCCGAATAGGGCTCAATAAACAATGTTTTGTTGCTTAAGCTTATGTATTCAGTCATTATTCATACTAAAATCCATGTAAAAAATTACTTCTTAATGTTCTCAGGTCAAATATTTACATGCGATTAAAATGCGATTAATTTAGATTAATTAATTACAAAGCCTCTAATTAATTAGATTAATTTTTTTAATCGAGTCCCGGCCCTAGTTATTATATTCATTGCTTCTTCCTAACCCCAAAATAACTGGAAGAAATCTAAAATGCAAGCCAGACCAAAGGTCGGGTTTTAGGAGGTTAATTTGTGTTCTGTGTATAGGTAACCTAGTTTGTTTAGTCAGATGGAATACCATGAATCTAAATTACATTTGTAATCAAATATTGACCTCATGGATATCGTGGCATGGCCCTCAGTGTGAAAGATTGATTCTGATGAAAACTACATTTATATTTACAGTGTTCACAGCAATATTTCTGCTAAAAATGATGTGAGCAAAAGTGAGGAGGCCCCAGCATGCACGTCTTCAGGATCATCCAGCACCAGCCGTGACAAGGTCCAATCTAAACAAAAGAAAACAGTCCGAGACGTACCTCTGGAGAGGTACCTCTTATTAAAAGATGCTAAAGGGTACAAATTGAAAGCAGTGCACAGAAGAAAGAGGAGCACAGAAGGAGCACTCTGCCAGTTTTTGGTCACACCTATAGATGTTTATTATATACCATTTTATTTAGGTTTTTTAATGTTTATACATTCAAGAAATACAGTTGAACATGTACATTTCATACATATGTTTATTTGCACTACAGTTCACTTAGAATTCTATCATTGTGACTTTTTTGCTCTACAGCTCTGCCAGTTCTTGTTCACACAAATTAATGTTTATTATATACGATTTTACTTATGTATTTTAAGAGATTATACATTTAAGAAATTCATTTGAAAATGTCTAATTTCTAAATGTTGATTTGCACTACCGTTCAGTTGCACTAAAGTCATTGTGACTTTTCTGGACCAACATTTCTGACTCCTGTTTTATTTGATTTTACTGTCATGTCTCTGATTGTTATTGCAAACTGCAGTTCATTCACAAAAATAAATGTTTGATTAAAAAAACGAATTGAAAATAACGTGCCATTTTGACACTATGCATATATTTGTACATCAGTATTGTTGACCTCTTATTGTAATAACTACATACCTACTTCTTTAGCCAAATCACAAAATACACTTGGCAGGAAATGTGAGAAAATTGTTAACAAGAGAAAGTGCTTGTAAAAGATTAGTTAAAAATACACACATCGGATCACCCATTACCTTATATTTTGTGAAAGAGCTTTAATTTTGATATAACGTGTTCTATCAAAATAGTTAATTTTATGTGGAGAGTGCTGATATATTAGCCGATGATAAACGAATCGAATCAAATAGATTTGATTTAACAAATGTATTTAAGTTCACGGAGATATTGTTTGTACAAAGAATATATATAAACACACCGTTTTCAAAATGGTAATTATAATGACTATAACACTAATGCACAGTTTGCTTTTATCTGAAAAGATCATGGTTCACATGATCATACTGTCAAGTAGCTGATGGTGAGTCCTGATGGTGAGTTGAAGTAGTCTTTGTACAGTTGCTGCTGTTAGAAATCGAGCTGCTACTAGTAATATCCATGTTTTGTTAAAAGCAAGCATATGACTTGTTATTGACTAGCGTGTGGCTTTCTTCTTCTGTGTGACAAGTAGGGATGGGTATCGTTAAGATTTTAACGGTATTACTACTCTTACTGATACTGCTTAACAGTCCGGTACTTCAACGGTATTCTTATCGGTACTTTGGCCAATGTTAACATTTGATCATGAACCTATGTTCACATGATTAAGTTAATTATGTGTCTGCATTTCATTATTACAAATACATTTTTGGATATCATTTCTAAATAATATACATATATTTGTTAATGCACCAGCGTGAAAGCTGCAGAAAAAATAGTTTAAATAGGATATTTATCTGTAGGCTATTTTGTAAACTAACTTGAAGTGCTGTGCATTAAGCCAAATAAATTTTTACATACTGAATTTTCTTTATTTGAGATTTTAAAACAAGTAGAAAATATGTTGAATGCACAACGTCATTTCTCCCAAAAGAAGTCAACAGAATTTCAACGTAAGGTAACCAATTAGGGATATTGTACATTTATTTTAAATGACGTGAACGACGTTGATTCAACATGATGTTAGCATACAGTACATGCCTGACAGGCGCGGTGGGCGCGTGCAGCAGGTGACGCAAATTATGGGTCCTCCGAGGATTAGACCGTCTCATTTCAGTTCTCTTCGCGGACTTCTCAGGCTGCCACCTTGACAGACCGACTGCTCACCTTTTAAAGGGACACAAGGCAGCATTTTTATGTTAATAAATCATCTTCGTAAGTCGGTATATGGTTAAATGACTCATTACATGACGAATGAAGACTCTCTCGCCCGCCCCTACCGTCTGTAGGAAGAATACCCCACTTGCAAGTTCGCTGTATCCGACCCGGTGTCCTTCAGTCTCGTATAGTCTTAGATATAGAACGCATTTACTCCCAGACACTAGGGGGAGCTAGTAGACAAATAATACTCAGACTTGCCTTGTGTGCCTTTAAGGTCGTATGCTTAGAAGGTCACAGCCCTTGAATTGGGACACAGTTTCTGTCTGCACGTAATGCACTTTTAAAAGATGCTTTGACAGATTGCTTGTGTTTCCGCCCTTACATGCAAACATCTTGTTGCACTTACCTGTATGACAACGAGCGTTGTCTGCATCAACTCTAGTAAAGTATAACCGCACTTTTGAACATTTTGCTCTAGCCACCATTGTCAGTCTTGTTATTAAGCGGGAGTTTTCGTGCTGTTATGCGTATGCATGCGCCGCGCTCGTCGTTTTGTGTGTGAGTGTGACAGACAGCCTCCGCGGCGCACATGAGAGATCTCGCAGATCTCCCAGACAAACATCTTAATATTATCTCAAATTAGAAATGTTTGGTGAGACAAAATGTGCACGAAAACATTATTATTCAAGAATACATAGAACATTTATTTTTATCTTTTTCTCCAGGACCGAAAGCAGAACCGATAGCGTCAGATCTTACTGATACTACGGTCTTTAATAATTTAGCCCCGGGGCAAGTTTAATACTGGGTTTCGGTACCCATCCCTAGTGACAAGTAAGTGTCAGAACAGAAGCATAAAGTTTTGCTGCGCCCCCTTGTGTACCGACATATATCTGTTTTGTATTAAGCGCCATCTAATGTCCAGGGGGTGAATTTGCACCTCACTCGGCTCAGCGCCAGTAAAAATGTTTGGGTGTGAAAGCAGAAAAACATCACTTAAAACGCCGAAGATAAACGCGCACGAAAAACGTCCCGGTGTGTCAAGACCTTAAGGGAGAGAGAGAGAGAGAGAGAGAGAGAGAGAGAGAGAGAGAGAATTAAAATACTAATATGTGGAAACATGGAGAGAGTAACAATACAATAGGCTATATAAAAACAGTAGGTACAGTATATACAGTGGTGGGCCGTCAGGACCAGCAGGGCCTTCTCTGCTGGCCCTAAAATAAAATCAAAAATAATTTTTTCCCCAACAACAAAGTGTTAAATGTTTTTCTTTAGTATGCTATTTTTTTCATTGGTGTAATGTCCGCAAAATTCGTTAGTTTTGTTGAGGTTGAACCGGAGTACCCTCAAAAATTCACATAAAAAGCAGCTTATTCAGCTGGGGCCAGCTCTACAGATACTGCTAGGCTTGTGTTGAAGGACAACACATCTGATTTGTTACAATCATTAGTGACAGAAACATCAACCAATCAAATTTTGACGTTTATTGACAGCACGTCCTCCGGGTCTAGCGACGTGCCCAGCGCTACCCCTGACGTCTGTCGTCAATTTCCAACGTGAGCGCGAAATTCAGTTATTAAAGAAAATGACATCCGCTGTTGCAGATACACGCAATCTTTTTGCCCCAGCACAAGAAGTTATTTTGTTGGCCGTGTTTACTTTTTAATACGAGTAAAGGGACATGGAATGATTCTGGCTTTGACAGTCTGAACAGCTTCACGAAGGCAGCTCTTAAACACCAAGGCTCCGAGCGCCATTATAATGTCAGTCATGCATTTAAAAACTTTTGGTGAAAGTCTTGTGGATTTGGAACTTAACGAGTAGAGAAAACGGGAGATCAGCGCAATGAGAGGGTCAGAAAGATCCGGGACATTCTGAAGCGTCTTAGTGAGTGACTGTGTTCTGAAGGCCCTGACTGAAACCCCACGGCACGCCACTGAGTATATACAAACTATACACAACTACAGGGAAGCTATGTAAGGATGTGCAATACATTTTGACCAAAAATTTAATGCTAAAAAAATAGCCTCAGGTTTCACATACTTTCACTTAACTTATTACAGCACTGATGTTTGGGTTCAACACACTAAGACAACATCTTCTTAGAATCATACACATTTTCTGCCTAATAACTACTCTTCCAGTTCCTCATCAGTTAAGGAAGTATTCTCAAAGTCTTCCTCTTCAGAGAGGTCATCTAAGGACAATGTTTGCAGTCCAAGAATACTTTTGTATGTTGTGCGTGCTGTAGCCAGTTGTGCTTCAACTTCACACAATCTTCTCTACAGCACACAGAGTACTCCCTCACGTCCGTTCTCCATTAAGCCCTCTGTACTGCCTTAGAATGTGACATTAAAATAAAAAGAAATGAGCCAATGGTTACCAGAGAAGCAATTTGAAGAAAAAGACTAACTATTTATAGTCCTTACATGTCACGTTGGTGTCTTCAGTGAGCTGAAAGGTAAACTCTTCAATCAGTCCAGCAACACTCCTCATGTACTCCATGTGCTGCTTGACTTCACGAACCACAATAACAACTTCTTCTTTCATTCTAGCCAGCAGCATTACCCTGTCAAAAAATAATAATAATTCCGCTCCATATCACCATGACCTGCAATACATTACATCAAAGGGTTATCTTACAACCTATAAAAATATTGGGACAGAAAATATTTTGCATACGGTACAACAACAATAGAGAAATAAACCCTGACAGGATGAAATGGAACCCCAGCGCTTCGTGAAGGGGTTTGATCACATGCATTTACTGCATTCTTTTTTTTGCATCAGATTCCATATTTACATCAAGATGTGTGCATCAAACAATTTGTATTAAGTGCATTTCAGAGGAGGTACTTACATTCCCATGGCCAGGAGTAGTTGTCCACAGCCAGAAGTTCATTAGGAGGAGGCAGTTTTTCAACATCCCCGACAGTAGAATTGTGGTCATTGATGGCAACTTCCAAGGCTTTCTTCTCAACAGAAATCTTTTTTCTCAGTTGATGCCTTTGCTTATTCCCACCTACATAAGAAACACAAATTGAGTTTGCAGTCACACGATTACTACAAAAAAGCACCATACAAAATAAGACTTCACAATTAGGGTTGCCAACCGTTCCGTATAATACGGAATCGTCCCGTATTTCACACATAAAATTCTTGTTCCGTATTGAACTGATACGGAATGCACTTTGTTCCGTATTTTTGGGAATCAATTTAGTGCAAATCCATGACAGACTCTTAATATGTCAGACAATGAACGAGGACAGCTCCATTTGCATAAGAAAGGTGCGGTAATTTCTCCCCGTTAAGTCTGTGATCAGCGTAGCGTTTTTAACATATTGCAACGTCATCAGGGAATGCTCTTTTGATTGGTCGTTTTAGTCATTGTATCGTAGCAACGATGACGACAAGCGACAACAGCGGGAAATGTAAAAATGACATCCGAGCAGCCAGCGAAAAAGAAACGCGCACAAAAATATAGGGTTGAATGGGAAAATGACTACCCGTGGCTGGAATGCGTGAGGGACAATGAATTCAAGGCCAATTGTACCGTATGCCGTCGCGTTTTTTCTATATGTCACGGCGGAGTGTGTGATATTAAACAGCACGCATCAGGAGATAATCACAAGAGGAGCGAGAGGCTGCGGGCACAGGAGGGAGCAATGTCAAGGTTTCTTGTCCGTCAGACGTCTCCAGAGGCTGATATGGTATGTAATCATGTGGATTTTTAAAACTCAAATATAGTTTTTAAGAAAGTGATTATATTAAAAGAGATAGTACAGGTTTAGCCTAACATTCCACATATATCTCCCCAGTGTTCTCCTTACGAAAATTAACCATGGTTTAAAAAAACATGTTTACTGTAGTAAAACCATGGAACCACAAAATAACCATGGTTAATTTTCATAAGGGTCCACCTCTGTTCCTGTCTCTTGCTCCCTCCCGTTTCATAATGTGTCAATCATTTCTGATGGGCTTCTTAATAAATAATTATGGATTTAGATAGCTCAAGATTTAAAAAAGGGTGGGGTCTTTAAAGAGGGTTCAGACTAGCCAAGTTAATTACTAAATTAATGTTTGGCTATATATATATATATATATATATATATATATATATATATATATATATATATATATATATATATATATATATATATATATGGCAAACTATATTTTCTATCCCATAACCCAAACCCTAATAACCATCACAGAAAACTTTCTGCTATTTCACATTTTCAATAAACATCATTCTGTTTGATTTATAAGCTTGTTTCAAAAATACTGGTATTCCTATCTTTGTGGGGACAATTGGTCCATTCAAAGTGATATTTACCAGGTACACACACACACACACACACACACACACACGCACACGCACACACACACACACACACACACACACACACACACACGCACGCACACGCACACACACACACACAGACACACACACACTTACAACAAACATTCAGTCCAACAGTCCAACCACCTTATTAGGTAGGCTATACAAATGGTTCATATACCTAAACCTACACAAAAAGCATATTACAAATTGTGAAATTGTATCTCTTTCTTTACAGGTCACTGCTGCTGAGCTAGCACATGTATATCATACAGTGAACCACAACTTAAGCTACAACAGTTCTGACTGTGGGCTTAAGCTCTGTCACCGAACAATGAGCGATTCTAATATTGTCAAGAAGATGTCCTGTGGGAGAACAAAAGCAGAGGCACTGGTCACAGAAGTCCTTGCCCCAAAGGCAGTACAGGAGGTGATCAACAAATTAAAAAGTGCTGAGAATCCACGTCCATTCTCTATTCAAACTGACGCATCTAACAAGGGCAATCGCAAGATGTTTCCCTTGACTGTACAGTTTTTCACTACAGAGAGCGGGGTCATGAACAAGTTGATAGATTTTGTTGAAAATCCAAATGAATCTGCTGAGGGAATAGTCACTACAATTCTGAGCTCTCTTGGAAACCTGGGACTGACTTTGGATCATGTGTCTGCATTCAGTGCAGACAATACAAATGTCAATTATGGAATCCACAATTCAGTGTTCTCAAAATTAAAAAGTTCCAACAGTGATCTCCTCAGAGGGAACTGCCATGCGCATATTGTCCATAACACCATAAAGTATGCCCTGGATCAGCTCTCAGTCGACATAGAAAATGTAGTTTTGAAGGTCTACAGTTTCTTTTCCATCTCTGCAAAAAGGAGAGAGTCCCTAAAGGAGTTTTGTGCCTTTTGTGATGTCGAGTTCCATGAAGTCATGCGCCATGTGGTGACCAGATGGCTGTCACTCAACCCTGCAATCGGTCGCCTGCTCCAGAACTGGACTGCTCTCAAGTCCTGTTTTATTAGCATGGGGGTTGACTGTCCAAGGCACCTGCAAACATTGCTGAAATTAACAAGCGATGCTGCTGGCGTTGAGGACGAGCCTGATCTTGTGGAGGTTTATCTCCTCTTTTGTAACAACATCCTGACCCTCTTTGAAGAGGTGGTCAAAAAGCTGGAGAGGAATGACACCACATCAGCTGACCTCTATGCCATCATGGACTCTTTTCTGGCAAAACTATTTCAGAGAAGAGATGATGGGTTCTATGGCTACCTAACTAAACAAAAGCTTCAGCGTCTTTCTCCATCTGATGCTGATGTTGCCAGACAGGAGTTTACAGCCTTCTTAAACACTGCCATAATGTACATACAAAAATGGTTCAATTTTTCAGAAGACAACTGGCTTTTCCATCTGCAGCCCCTCTCTTTGACATCTGGGAGGATCTCTTATGATGCTATGGAGAAGATCATTGAGCAGCTTAACCTGGTTAGCAGACAAAACATCTCCATGGATATGCTTTATGATGAGTGTGTTACTGCCAACAACATTCTAAAGCATCTCACAGAGCATGATGACTGGGTGTCCAAGGGAACAGCAGAGAAGTGGATGGCAGTTCTACAGACAGCTGATCTTCCAAACATCCTTGCCGTGGTGTCCTTTGTCCTCAGCATCCCATCTTCCACTGGGTATGTGGAGAGGGTGTTCTCAGCAATGAAAAATAAATGGTCAGATGTACGAAACAAATGTTCAGTTGGACTAATAAAAAGTGAGCTGATCATCACTCTGAATAATGAGATGTCTTGTACAGAGTTCTACAGTGCATGTCTGAAGGACAAACAACTACTCGCTGCTGCAAGAAATCAAAAAAAGTACACATGGAAAAAATAGGTGCAAAATGTACTTAGTTTGGAGGTTTATTTGTTTCTGTGAAATGTTCCATGTGCACACATACAGGTGTTGTATTGCTTGAATGCAATATTTGAGTGCAATATTTTATATTTTCTTTATTAGCTGTTTTTTATGTGTTATTGTTTTGCACTGGAAAGAAAGTTAACTACAATGGAAGTTTAATTATAAAAACATTTTTGCACTACACTTCCTTAAAATAAATTAAAAAATATTTTTTGTTCTGGAAAGAACATTCTAGAAGTCTAACTCTATTGAAAAAGTTCGCACAAGGCTACAGAAAACTGTTGTTTAATTTTTCTTAAAATGCAGTATAAGCCAATGAGTTTTGAATGTTATGTGTTGTATTTAAGTTAAAAATAAAACATATTGTAAACTTAACAAATCCATGGGTTATTGTTGGCAAAATTATCATGATAGCCTTTATACTTCATATCTATGTGGTTCAGTCTTGTATGCAGATTAGGCCTACTTTGCTATTCTATATATATTTAGGCCTAATGAGTTGTATGAAATATATTTATCTAAATATATCAATTAGTTTCCACTATATTCACCAGAAGTCATGATTTCAGTTTTTTTTCAGAATTCTTTTCCGTGGGGGCATGTCCCCGGACCCCCTCTCCGAATAGGGGCCCACGCGCTCACTGTTCCTTATTTCCATTTCAGAAAGTTGGCAACCCTATTCACAATATGCATGTATGTGTTATGATTTTTCTGACATGTTGTGTTATAATTGTTCATTATCATATGAAAGATTTTGATAAAAACTTTTTTTTTCGGAATCTAATTTTAAACAATCATATTTTTTGAAAAAGGACAAAAATGGTAGGTCAGGACATCTCTGCACACTGCAGGAATATTGGAAATATTTGGATATCGCACTCAACCTTGTTATGATTTTGACAGTTTTTCAGTATGCTGATCTGTAGTAGGGATGCACCGATACCACTTCTTCCATCTCCGATCCGATTCCGATACCCGAATTCTGAGTATCGGCCGATTCCGTTATCTGCCGATCCGATACTACTGTATATTTCTTGAACAATTTAAATTACACACAGACACACATGCACACGCACACCCACTATATAAATGTTTATAGTGCTTTCTGCTAAATCTAGCATAATATAATTATATTATATATAATTATACTTTTAAATGTAAAAACCAATCATTTAAAATGATTTACAAGTTACAAGAACATAAGTAATTATTAACCATGGCAGTGTTTAGGAGAAAATAAAATAGACACGTTTGATCAAATAAGTATGCTAAATATATTTTCCTTATTTGCGCAAAAAGTCACAGTAAAAAAGCTTCAGTGTGCAGATGGTTATTTTGGGAATTATGCACTTAACCGGACCTTTTATGCACATTTCGGGTGCAGAATTGATGGGCCTAAATCATAGTGAGTGCGTCTAAATCATACTGCGCTTCCTGGGTGCAGCATTGATGCTCTAGAAGCATCTTCACATGGGAATCCTTGCGCCGCAATGGAAAGTTACGTTCATAACTATTAAAACACAAAGAGATTAGATGCATCGTGTGCTCAGCACATACTGAATTGCATCCATCCAACAGTTTGCGGAGACTTTATAAAATCAGATTTTTAAAACAGCCTACAGTTATTGAGTGTGTTCGTGTGTTGAATGACGCGTTTCATTCGTCCGCTTCACCTGTGCATTAACTCAGCACATACTGAATTGCATACTTCCAACAGCTTCCTGAGACTTTATAAAATCAGATCTTTAATAAAGCCTAACGTTACAGTTATCTTGTGTGTCTGCGTGTGTTGAATGACGCGTTTTCATCCGTCTGCTTCTCACCAGTGGATTAACTCAGTTTGCAAGTAAGTTACAGCGTTTCTGTGAACATTAATATCTTAAATGTGCGTTTGTTCCTTCACATGAAGCTATTGAGTGTAAGATGACTTTGATTATAGTGCATAAAAACGTTTATGGTGCTCTTATAATACTTGGTCGTTTTAATCGCTTGTCAGTGACAACCATGGGTAACGTGCAGTATCGGAATTGGATCGGTCCTGTTAGTCCGATATCCGATCCAGCAAAAAAGGCCGGATCGGCCTCGATACCGATCCAGAATATCGAATTGGTGCATCCCTAATCTGTAGTAAGCCTACTTTTTTTTATAAATCTACTTTTTTTTATAAATGGCTCTGCTATTTGTACTATGTATAAATCAGTTTTTACTATGTATAAATCAGCAGTAAATTAGTTTTACAAAAATAAAAATGCATTACTAGTGGTCTTTTCTGCTCTCACCTGACTGACGAACAGCTGAAATTTTCTCTGTTTGATGCTCAAATACAGCCCCTCGATGGTCCTCTGCAGGTCATTTTGGATTGTTGCTCCTTTGGGCAACAACAAAAACATGGATTAATTCACATTTCAGTTTACATTCAGCCTCTTTTTAGATCCCCTTTATAAGAGCAGAGCCAATGATTCTTTAAAATATGCCATAAAAATATTATTTACAAGGTACCTGAGGTCCACTGCTGAACATCAGACACCCACAGTAGTAGATATCCGGAACTAGCTGTCAAAATATGATTTATTACCCCCATTGAGAGGTGGGCGGGACTATCAATCAAACGGTGCACAAGCTGTCTAGTTTTGACAACCCTATTTTATGGGGGGGGGGGGGTTAGATATCGAGTGTCCGCACTGTGATCGTTTTACGATGTGTCAATCAACGAGTTGTTTTTTCCTGTGTGTGTGTGTTTTATGTCAATCGTATGCTGTCATGTTTATTGCTGTCAAAAAAGTTTTATTGTTTTAGACTGTCCAGTTTCTGTCAGTTTACACAAGCGCTCCATTCTCCCCCTCCCTTCTCGCCCGTGCAATTCTTTCACTGCGGGGTGTCCATTGTAAACGAGTAAAGATTTCTAAAAGTCAATGTTGGTAAAATAATTCACCCTTACGGTGACAAAAAGTAAATGTTTATTTTAGATTTAGACAATTCATGAACAAGGCTCTGATTAAAACTTTTGATTGTAACATCACAACATTTAATTAACTCTTTCACCGCCAGCATTTTTTTAAAAAGTTGCCAGCCAGCGCCAGCGTTTTTCATGATTTTCACCAAAGTTTAATGCCTTCCAGAAAATGTTCTTTTTTAAATATATAAACATACAATATACCAAATGAAAGAACAGACCCTCTGCTTTCAAACAAAAAAAACTGTTTCATCCTACCTTTAGTGGTTCTTTTGCAATCAGCTTTTGAATATGGGTAGGTTTTTGCAAAAACACCATATTTTGAACAAAAAGCAGAGATAATTCCATTTTTATGACGGACTTTTCATAGAGATCCCATTCAGAGCGATCTTTAAAACAGACACGGACATGCAGCAGCTTGTCATAGGGCAATACTTCTGGTTTTAAAAAGTTGCGGAAGGGCGCCACCTGGTGGATAATAGCGGTATTGCGGAAAGACGGAAAATCTCGTCATTGCCGGGGAAGCGTTTTCTCTTAATTGACGAGATATCTCATCAATGGCGGGAAAGAGTTAAATATTCCGTATACGCTATAACCTTCGGAGCCGTCAATATTACAATCTTTAGACGAAAGTCTAAACTAAATAAAATTTTAAACGGTTCATGAGTTCCGTGAATCTTTTCATGACCTGCTCTATAGGTTCACGCGTATTAAAGATCACTCTTCGGCGGTGCCTGACAATGCACCGGGTGTGCGTTCATATCTGCCGTTTTAAAATAAACTTAATAAATGTAATTCTGTCCACTATGGCAAAATAAGGGTTTATTTTAGATTTAGGGGATTCTTTAACCAAGTCTCAGATTAAGACATGTGTATACGCGCACCGATGGTGACAGAGAACTTATATCTGACGTTAATAAACTTTTAAATGTTTTTAAGACGTCTTGATCCCATCTTAGGGGTTTATTTTTAATTAAATGCTTCTTAAACCATGTGTGAAAATGTGTATATTATACAACGAGTCTTATATTGTCTGCTCTGACAAAAATAAAGTATTATTTTAGATTTTAGGTGAATTGACTG
Source organism: Paramisgurnus dabryanus (assembly GCF_030506205.2). NCBI lineage: Eukaryota > Metazoa > Chordata > Actinopteri > Cypriniformes > Cobitidae > Paramisgurnus > Paramisgurnus dabryanus. The sequence continues at coordinate 48,331,084 of NC_133343.1, forward strand.
TGTGTATCTTATGACAAATACAACTTGATATATACGTTTGTTTTGTCAAGAGACTTCTTTAAAGAGCACCAATTATGCTAATAAATTGGCACGTTAGCACGTTATTGCAATATCCCATAGTACATACATGTAATTAAAACTTGAACTAATGCATTGTGAGTCTTATAAATTGCTTACATACCTCACCGATTTCCCACTGTCTGGAAAACGCTCGGTTTAGTTCCTGTCTCCGCCTCCCAAAATGTCTAGTGTAATCGGATTGGTCAGATGACTACTCAACTGTTATTGGTCAGCTGGGTTCGGCGTGTGTTTGAAAGGTTACGCCCCTGACTACACGTGGGAGAGTCACAGCCTCAGAGGCAACGTAAACAAGCGTTATATTTCTCTATAAACGATGGTGTCTGTACTGCCTTACCACTTCAAGCTCGATCCAGAGAGTTCAGAAGGCCGTTACGATATAAACGATCTCCGTCAATGAATGCGATTGGATTTAACTTTTTAGGTGTCCTTAGTTCTGCCAGAATGCTAAACGAAGACGAAAATGTGTTGCAAAGACATCCAAAAGGTAATTATAATGTACTACATAACTATATGGAAACACCAAATGTAGCACATAGAAAGTATTTGTTGAAATGATTATAAAACTATTTCATTTGTTAACATTATTTTACTAACTTATAGTAAAATTTTTATAAAAGACTGCTTACATACTATATTACTGTGCAAACTATATGGAAACACCAAATGTAGCACATAGAAAGTATTTGTTGAAATGATTATAAAACTATTTCACTTGTTAACATTATTTTACTATAGTAAAATTTTTATAAAAGACTGCTTACATACTATATTACTGTGCAAACTATATGGAAACACCAAATGTAGCACATAGAAAGTGTTTGTTGAAATGATTATTAAACGATTTCACTTGGTAATTTCTACATTATTTTACTATAGTAAACTTTATTATAAAAGACTGTTTACATGCTATTTTACTGTGCAAACTATATGGAAACACCAAATGTAGCACAAAAAAAGGATTAATTGCAATGAATGTTAGTTCTACATTATTTTACTATGGTAAACTTTATTATGAAAAACTGCTTACTTATAAGTGCTATGTTTTCACTTATTAGGTTTAAGGAGAATGCAACAGGTTCCAGGGCTTCTTACCTGCGTGATTCATCATCCAGGTTTTGCACAAATTGTCTAAATCCCTACACACAGAACATTTATTGTACCGCCTATAAGCCTTTGAGGCGCAGGACTAGAGTAAGTTTTATTACATTTTTAAACCAATAACACTAAAGTATTATTATAGTAACAAAGTACCCAAAAGAACAAAAGATGTAACTTTAAAGAAAATATAGTAGTCAGTCAAAAGTTTATTTATTACAAATATATATTTAAATGTTAAACAATATACAAATAAACATACTTTAGTAACCATATTGTGCTCTTCTTTCAAAAATTGTTCAATTCACTTCTTACAGCTATCTATTCAGATAAATGGCATATCAAAGCTTTGTCAGCTGGTGCTATCTAAGACGACACTTTAGGGTTATCATCCTGTCGTGTGTTGTTCTCCAGATATGCTTGGAGCTTCCTGATCGGAATGTTGGCTTCCGACGACCCCTGCACTGAAGATGGCATGCAATCACGTCCTCCTTTGAAGGTCTTTCAAACTGTGATGCCAGGTCCATTGGAATCGGGGTTTCCTTCAGCTTATCTTCAAATACCTCATCAAACACAAGCCTGATCACATCATCCACATAACTGTAGAAATATTGCAGTAAATAAATCTTTTGTCTTGATCATTTATTTCCCTGCTTCATACATTAAGTTTTTAATTATGAATGTATTTGAAATAAAACATTACTGCTTACGGTATGTCACTTGTGTGTTTTGGGAACATAGCCTTGTACTTTCCCTCTCCTGCTTTTGTTACGGCTTGGTGACATTGTAATGGATGGCTGCAAGGTACAACCTTTAATAATATAAACAAGGAATACATTTATTGTAAAAGTAAATACTACTTTATTTAACACAGTTACTAAAATACTTAAATACCTGCACAGCATTCCAATAAATGGGAAAGTCAAATGTTTTGCTGCAATCTGAAATCTCAGGGTACGGACGGCAAAGGCATCCACTGATGATGGTGATGGAAACATTGTGAAAAGATGCTACTGCCTGGGTTCCTATGATTATGCAGAGAAAAAAAAACTTTGTCATCATCATCAATTATACATTTAAGACTGGTAGTGGTATCACTAGCTAAATACATCATATGTGTTACACACCTTTGCTCCTCATATGCCAGTCTGACTCCTTGTACTGTGTGTAATGATGTTGCATGTTTGCATACAGTGTAGAAGGATGTGTCCAGCTGCGAATCTAGGATATAGACAAATAAAACAAACATGTATTCAGTCAAAAAGACATATTATAACAATAGAGTACCATGACTATAAATCGTTAGACTATTCATTAAAACGTTAATGTATTACATATTACATGGCCCAACATTAGCAACACACATTACGTGTTTACTTCGTTTCAAAATCTAAGAAAGCTTCAAGTAAAAACAACAGTAAAATACATATAACTTTAAACAAATCATCTGTACTTAGAGTTTCTTGAGTTTGATCATGAGAACAAACTTTACCGGTAACAGTTTAGCTGGAAAAGCTTAGCAAATTTGTAAACACGTCTAAATAAACATCGATAAAAACGATAGTCTGCATAATTCAACATACACGTGTGTAAATATGGTACGTTGTTTATGAAATACATTATTACAACACAAAACAATTAGCTTGCAAGCTTAGCTCTAGCTCTACACATAGATATATATCTGAGCTCTACAAGCACATAATGTTAAGCTCCGGTTACCGGTAACGTAACTTACAGTAAAGGCAAATAATAAACATGAATACTTACAGCCAGGGGCGTCAGTTTGTGTTGAAAAGTGGTGGGGACAAAAGATCAGATGAAAATACATTACAGCCGGACGGGAAAAATATTGAATAACTGTGCATAAAAAATGGGCATAGTGTAGGCCAGTCAACAACACAAAAATACTCAGCATAAAACCCTCAACAATGTCGACTGCACATGTAACAGTCTCCGCAACACCACCTCAACCTAACAGTGCCAAAGCACCATACTGTAGAAAACAGCAGCATGTTAAGTCAATGATTACAATGAAATTCATTACATATGTAAAAGAAAACACACTATAAGCACACAACACAACATATGTGACCCTGGACCACAAAACGTTGTATATTGCAAAAAATGATTTTCAAGAAAAAAAATTCTTATTATTTTTGTCTTGTATTCAGTAGAAATATCTAAAAATATCTTAAATTTAGATGCTTTTTGCTTAATGAGCAAAATGACCCAAGAAAATAAGTCTGATATAAAAATAAGTTTTTAGACCAAAAATATCAAATTTAAGTTATTTTGTGCATTAAACAAGCAAAAAAAAATCTTCCAATGCGGTAAACAAAAAATCTTGAACATTTTTCTTAAACACTAAATTCAAGAAAAATTCAGATTTTCCGATTTTTTTGCTTGTTTTATGCTCAAAATCACTTAAATTTGATATTTTTGGTCTAAAAACAACTTAATTGATATTAATTTAAGAATGTTTTGATCTTTTTTACTGAAAACAACACAAAAGTACTAAGAACGTTTGGTAACACTTTAGTATAGGGACCAATTCTCACTTTTAACTAGTGTCTTATTAGCTTACATATTAGCGGTTTATTAGTGCTTATAAAGGACATATTAATGCCTTGTTCTGCATGACCATATTTTACATCCCTTAACCCAATCCAATACCTAAACCTAACGTCTACAACAACTACCTTATTAGCTATTAATTAGCAGTAAATTGGGAGTTTACTAAGGCAAAAGTCATAATTAATAATCAATAAGTGTTCCCCATACTAAATTGTTAAGTCTAGTTAAAACAAGCAAAATCCATCTGCCAATGGGGTGATAATTGTTGCTTAAATTAAGTGTTTAAAAGAAATCTTATTTAAAGATTTTTTTTCTCACCCCATTTTTGCTTGTTTTAATCACAAATTCACTTAAATTATATATTTTTTGTCTAAACCCAGGCTTATTTTCTTAGGTCATTTTGCTCATCAAGAAAAAGCATCTTAATTTAAGAATATTTAGATATTTCTACTGAAAACAAGACAAAAATAGCAGTGAAAGTCGCACAGGTATTGCTTGATTTTTCAGAACATTTTAACCAAATGCTTTCAAAAAGTGGTGGGGACAAAATCAGCCATTTCAAAAAGTGGTGGGGACATGTCCCCAGCGTCCCCAGTGTAAATGACACCTATGCTTACAGCCTGTGATCCAGAAGTGCACGGTAATCCAACTTTCAGGAGGAAACGTCGCGCAAATACAGCTTCGGTTCATAAGAAGCAGTTATTGTGAAAACTCTGTGAACAACTTCTGACTGGATTTTTCCGGAACCGTATTAAACATGTAGGGGTGTGCAAAAAAATCGATTCACATTTGAATCGCGATTCAAGCTTTGCCGATTCTGAATCGATTCATAGAATTCCAAAAATCGATTCATACATTTTTTTGTAATGCCGTTTTACTATTGTCCTGAAATGAGTTTATCTCAGTATTCCCATAGATGACGCCGCGTCGTATTCACTCTGACGCCTGCACACTCGTCACAGTGTTTCCCACACATTGACTTTACTTTGGTGCTGTGCTTAGTTATATTAACAAGTGCCCAAGTATTTCTGGCGTCACATTTTGTATTTTTGTTTTTCTGTGATGATGACACTCTTTAATAATGACATTTTGTGTGCGACATGATGAGCTCGGTGTCCGTTCACGTGCTCTCTGTTTCGCAATGAATTGGGATGCGACGCGAATAAGCTCATGTCACATCCTTCATGTTTCTGAACTTGAGCAGAGTTTTACCATTAGAGGACTTCACGGAGCACCCGCGGACCGTATGGTTCCGGGTTTGTATTTGAAATGGTCAGTCAGGTCCGGGTCAGTCAAAGTTAAATTACTTCGGGTCCCGAGTCTGATTAGTGAGTAAAACCGGAGTCGATCGGAGAATGACCGTGAGCGCTACCGTGCTAAAGCTCGCGTGCAGTTTCAGCGTGCCGACGGTTTCTATGGCGATAAAAACGGGCTCTTTTCTAACATTATTAATAAACCATATCTTTTCCAAAATCTATTGCACTGAACGAGCAAAGCTCAAGCTGACTCAAGATTTACAAAACGCAAAGCTGTAATGTAAAGAAAGTCCCCTGTAACTGGGACAGAAAGTAGACTTTTGAATCTGAAATAATGAGTGGATTTAGCTTTTTTTAATTGGCAAGAGAGAAATAGAGAGGCACTTTCCTTGCTTCTGCTCTATCTAATAGAAATAATAACCATTATAACACCAGTCACATTTTTAATCTATAGACCTGCACTGTCTATCATTCATATACTATATTATTGTATTTAATAGAGTTTGATATAAGGGGTCATCTAATTGCTTCATATCAGTTTTTATTTTTGCATAAAGACATAAAGTAATATCAAACTACATTTAATTTGTTGTGTTTCTTTTCTTTAAAATTGTATATCTCCTACAATCAGTCACATAGGAAGAAGTAAACTACATTTACATACTGTGAATCGTTTTTTAAAATCAAGAATCGTTTTTGAATCGAAAATCGATTTTGAATCGAATCTTGAGCCTAAGAATCGGAATCGGATCGAATCGTGAAATTTTCTGAATCGTGCACCCCTATAAACATGATGTCCTCTGTGTAAGTCCATAAAGTGCTATTTTAAGTGCTCATAAAGATAATAAATGATATTCGCTTAAACTCTGATTCAGGTAAAATATCAGTGCTGGTGCTACTAGATCTTAGTGCTGCCTTTGACACAGTAGATCACACCATACTCTTACATAGACTGGAAAACTGGGTAGGGCTCTCTGGGATGGTTCTCAAATGGTTTAAAACATACCTACAAGGAAGAGGTTACTATGTGAACATAGGTAACCATAAATCTGAGTGGACATCCATGACATGTGGAGTCCCACAGGGTTCAATTCTTGCACCCCTTCTGTTTAATTTGTATATGCTCCCACTTGGTCAAATAATGAAAAAGAACCAAATTGCTTACCACAGCTATGCAGATGACACCCAGATATACTTAGCCCTGTCACCCAATGACTACAGCCCCATTGACTCTCTATGTAAATGCATTGATGAAATTAACTGTTGGATGCGTCAAAACTTCCTCCAGTTAAACAAAGACAAAACCGAAGTCATTGTATTTGGAAATAAAGATGAAACTCTCAAAGTTAACACATACCTTGACTCTAGGGGTCTAAAGACACAAAATAAAGTCAGAAATCTTGGTGTAATTTAAGAGTCTGACCTTAATTTCAGTAGTCACGTGAAAGCGATAAGCAAATCAGCTTACTACCATCTCAGAAATATTGCCAGAATTAGATGTTTTGTCTCAAGACAGGACTTAGAGAAACTTGTTCATGCTTTCATCACCAGCAGGGTGGATTACTGCAATGGACTCCTTACTGGGATCCCCAAAAAGACCATTAGACAGCTGCAGCTCATACAGAACGCTGCTGCCAGAATTCTGACCAGAACCAAAAAATCTGAGCACATCACTCCAGTCCTCAGGTCCTTACACTGGCTTCCTGTTACATTTAGAATAGACTTTAAAGTATTGTTACTCGTTTATAAATCACTTCACGGCTTAGGACCCAAATACATGACAAATATGCTAACTGAATATAAACCTAACAGATTACTCAGATCATTAGGATCAGGTCAGTTAGAAATACCAAGGGTTCACTCAAAACAAGGTGCGTCAGCATTTAGCTTTTATGCCACCTCTAGCTGGAATCAACTTCCAGAAGAGATCAGATGTGCTTCAACAGTAAACACTTTTAAATCTAGATTAAAAACACATCTGTTTAACTCTGCATTTACTGAATGAGCACTGTGCTGCTTCACACTGACTGCACCTTTAACTCAAGTCACTTTTACTCCTGTTTTATTCTTTTTAACATTTTAAACTGTTTTATTAAAATCACATTTATTTTCTTTAATTGTTATTTTAAATTCTCATGTAACTTTGTCTTTATTGTGATCTTATCGTGTAAATCTTATTTTTACAATTTCTTTTTCTTTTTTATATATTGTTTTCTCATTTCTGTGTAAAGCACTTTGAATGACCTCTGTGTATGAAATGTGCTATACAAATAAACTTGCCTTGCCTTGCCTTGCCTATTTTGACCTTGCATCTAAAGAGACATCGTCTACTCGAGAGATTTAATCGCTTAAACAATGAAACAAGAGTTTGCAAACAGAGTCAAAGCAGGGACTCACAGCCTCCGCCATTTTAGCTCTCTTCTGACTCCGCGCTCCCCACCCTCGTCTTTGAGGGCGTACCCAAGCAAAGCAGGGAGGGCTGAACTATGATAATGTTGGTCTTATCTACGTCACTAATCCCAGGAAGTAAACTGTTGCCTACAATCCGAGTGTTTTTTGTAGTCCTCGAACGTTAGAGACGATAACTCGCGTCATCGTTTTCTTTGAGGTATGTGCTTTTTGAATATCGTTAGCATGTACTAATACACACTTACACACAAAAGGATGTTTAAAAACGTGTATCTCATAATAGGTGCTCTTTAAAGTCACGCAAGAATAAAATATTTTAGTTGTAACTGGTTAAACTTAAATCTGCTATTATCTATTTAACTATAAGCTATTTTTCTGATCAGCTTCAAACTTATGTCTGTGTGTTTGAGATAATTCACAGCAGGTGGCGGATTTTAAACTAGTGTCTTTTAAAACCGTGGTGGTAAGATGTAATACTGGTCACTCTGACAAAAATAAAGCATTTGCTTGTAACAAATTATTTAATGAAATATTCAGTATGGGTATAGCAATGAACTGTGCCAAAACCACCGGGGCCGCCAATAACACATTCTTTAGACTAAAGTCTATTTATTTTAAACTAAATAAAAGTTGAATCTTTTCATGCATAGTATTCTGATCACGCCATTATATCGCGCTCCAGCGTTTACAATGGAGAACATACGCGGATGCGTGTTCATATCTACCGTTAAGAAACTTTTAAACGATTAAAGACATTATATATTTATAATTCACATTTCACTATGCTGACGTGAGAGGACGCTGGCGCTGTTTATTCGCCGCTTCTCTGTCTGCTATTTTTTCTGCTATTTTTCATTGTGTTCCTATCTGTTTGTGTTCGCGGTATCCCCTTCCTCTGGACAGCCTTTCTCCATCTGGCCAGCCTTCTAGCTGGTTCCTGAAGCTTCTTGGTCACCCACACCGGACTGTATCCTCATCGATTAGCCGCTAGCTGGCTGACTCTGTTCAGCTAACTTCTGTCTGTTTCGCTGTAACTCCCGCTGCTGCAACCTCCAACAAATGCGAGCCGTGACCGCTATTTTCATTTTAGCTGTCATGCTGTGGATCATTTTGGCACTTACATGGGCAGTTTAGCCTAGTGGTTAGAGTGCCGGGCTTGTAACCTGAGCATTGCTGGTTCGAGGCTCACGAATGGTGGGTTAACCCTAATTGCTCCCCGGGCGCTGCAGGGATAGCTGCCCACTGCTCCGGGTGTTTGTGTGTTCACGACTTGCAGTGCGTGTGTTCACTATTCACTGGATGGGTTAAATGCAGAGGTCACATTCCAAGTATGGGTTACCATACATTGGCAAATACTCACTTCACTTCACTTACATCAGTCATCCATCTATGTGTCCTTAGTTTATCGCTAACTGCAACCACAGAGCTCTCAGTCCCACCGCTCGGCATCATGTTTACATACTCTACCCTGCAACTGGTCGAACTAATCAACTATTCCATTCCATCCTGCATCACAGGCATAAAAAAGCTCGGACTTCTATTTCGATCCCGTTACATTCACAGAAGCTTACGCCGCAAGTTTGTTTACTTTCACCACGGACTATCCATTCCATCCATCTGGTCACCTGCACGCTCTGTCACACCTCTCCCACGTCATCGGAACGCCTTCTCTGCTGGATTACATAGCGCTGAGCGCACCGACAGGCTGAATAGAAAACCCGGACTGGACTACACTGCTTTTAGCACAGCTACTCATTATCGGAACGTTTCCCTCGCTGGATTACATTGTGTTGAGCGCACCAACAGGCTGCACAGAAATCCCGGACTGGACTTCAGTGCTTTTCACTCAGATATTCTCCAATCAAATGCAAATAAACTCACTATCCCTCCAAAACTGCATTACCATCACACACGGACTGTTAGCTGGGACAATCTCAGATTTTTTCAGCCTGCACCCATTTCTGCACTCATCTCTACACCCTCTCACCAGGCCAACTTTGCCCTACTCAACACCCGATCGCTTAACAACAAAGCCCTTGCTCTACATGAACTAATCCTTGACAACACATTGGATTTCCTTCTGCTCACTGAAACATGGCAAAAACCCAATGATTATTTCTCACTCAACCAAGCTTCCCCCACTGGCTACAATTACATCTGCAAACCCCGCCCCTCCCGCCGTGGAGGTGGTCTTGCTGTTATTTTCAACCACAACTTCCGGATCACTGAACTCACTCTCCCCTCAGTATCATCATTTGAATATCTCGCCTTCAAAGCTCTTTCAACCATGACAGTTATTCTCATTTATTGACCACCGAAACCAAATCCCTCCTTCCTTTCTGATTTTACTGAACTCCTCACACTAGCTTCATCTTTCTCTCCACGTCTGCTGCTACTCGGTGATTTGAACATCCATATTGACCCTCCTATCTGCACACTGTCATCTGAATTCAATATTTTACTGGACAACTTCACTCTCACCCAACATGTCTCATTCCCCACCCATGAAAAAGGACACATCCTCGATCTGGTCTGTTCCTCTAACCAACCAGTGCTTGACCTCCATCCTTGCCTCTTTCCCCTCTCTGATCATAAACTGATACGTTTTACCATTCCTTCTCCAACTCCACGCCCCCGCCTCCAAAGAGAAATCACCTTCCGTAACCTTAAATCTATTGATCACCATCATCTCTCTGACCTGATCTCCACCACTCTCAACCTGGACCCCACCCTCACTTCACCTGATGATCTCACAAATCACCTCAACTCTGCTTTGTGTACCTCCCTTAACACCCTGGCCCCCCTCAAAACAAAAACTGTTACTTTTAACACTTCATCACCTTGGTACACACCTGCACTCTGTAAAATGAAACAAACTGGTCGCCAACTAGAACGTCTGTCAAAAAAAATCAGCTCTTACTGTACACCAAGAGGCCTATAAACTCCATCTCACTTCCTACAAAGACGCCCTCACCCTTGCCAAATCTACGTATATCTCCAGCATCCTCACCATCCCCTGTCAAAACCCTAGAACCCTCTTCTCCATAATGAACAAACTCATCAAGCCTCGGACCATCACCCTCCCTACCTCTACTCCTGATCTGTGCAACTCATTCCTTCACTTTTTCGCTGAAAAAATCAGCATAATTTATCAGTCTCTATCCTCTCCAAAAGACCTCCCAGTAACTACTCCAGCACCGGACATGGCTGCCCTTCCCTCTCCTGATTTAACTCACCCTCCTCCACATTGCCTCCTTTCTCAGTTTAACTTGGTCACCACTCCTGAAATCCATAAACTCATCAGCTCCTCTAAACCTACTACATGCTCACTTGACTACCTCCCTACTCCACTTCTGAAGTCCTGCCTCCCTGTCCTTTGCCCTTACCTCACTAACCTCTTCAACTCATCACTGTCTGTTGGATCTGTCCCATCTGCATTCAAAACTGCTGCTGTCACCCCAATCCTCAAGAAACCGGGTTTGGATCCCTCTTCACTAAATAACTACCGCCCAATATCCAACCTCCCCTTTCTGTCTAAAACCCTGGAACGCATAGTCGCCTTACAATTACAAACCCATCTTCATGACAATAATCAATTTGAACCCCTCCAATCTGGCTTTTGCCCCCTCCACAGTACAGAAACCGCTCTCCTCAAAGTCTTCAATGATCTCCTCACCTCTGCTGATGCTGGTTCCCTTAACATTCTTATCCTTCTCGACCTGAGTTGCAGCCTTCGATACTGTGTGCCATAACACTCTGCTCACCAGACTTAAAAACCTTGGTATCGAGGGTACTGCACTCAGCTGGCTACGTTCTTACCTCTGCAACAGATCCCACTTCATCTCCCTCCATAACCAGACCTCTGCAACAGCCACAGTCACCCAAGGTGTTCCTCAAGGCTCTGTACCCGGCCCCCTCCTCTTTATCACCTACATCCTTCCCCTTGGTCAGATATTTCGACATTTCAACCTGAACTACCACTGCTATGCTGACGACACCCAGATTTACCTCAGCACAAACTCCCCACACAATCCTCCCCTCGGCCACATCAATTCCTGTCTGTCAGCTACTAAAACCTGGATGCAACAGAACTTCCTCAAACTCAACAACAATAAAACAGAATTCCTCATCATCAGCTCCAAATCTACACTCAACAAAATCAATAACCCCACTCTCACTATAGATGGCACCACTGTTTTTCCATCTCCCCAGGCACGCAACCTTGGCGTGATCTTTGATTCAACCCTCTCCCTTGAGCCCCACATCCGTCAGGTCATTAAAACATCCTTCTTTCACCTCCGCAACGTTGCTAAAATCAGACCCTCACTTACACCTCCTGCTGCTGAAAGACTCATTCACGCCTTCATTTCCTCACGACTGGACTATTGCAACTCACTACTCCTTGGCGTCAGCTCAACTTACATAAAAAGATTACAACTGGTTAGGGCTGCACGATTCGGAGAAAAAATCTAATTGCGATTTTTCTGATCAAAATTGCGATTTGCGATTAAAAGTGCGATTCATTAGTATATAATAAAAGAGCTACATCCAGGTTTGTTGTGGTGGTTTTAATAGCACCAAAGAAAGATGCTGTGATACTGTTTATTTAAAACCTCTTAAACATTGTGCCAAGTTGTCTGCAGGACTTTGCTCTTCTGCAGACCTACTTTTTTTTAATCTAAGGACATTAAAATACATTTAACAAATTTTTTTTGAAAGTTTTATTTAAAATAACATATAGGCCAACGTATTTTGGCTGTCACTACAACAATGCTTCTGACAAGCAAATGTTTAGTTTTTTTCTTTTAATCATAAGACTATACTCATCTTGTTTTACTTTTCAGGCATCTGTCATAAATGTAAATATATTAGTTATTAGAATCTATGATTTAACATAAGCAAAAAATACAAATAAAACACTGCACAGTCCTCACTGTAGGATTTTAAATGTGGAGCTGCAGAAGCTTGTTCAGTTAAGAGTAAGGAGTGATTTTAATTTTTGGTGTGTAATAAACATTTCTGACACAGAAAGCACCAGGTTACTGTCTGTCACTTTAAGACACAGGACAGCTTTAAAACTGCTCTGCTTCAATATACTGATAAACATCCAGCTGTTTATGTTCACTTAGACAAGAAAGAAAACTTAAGTTTAGTGATCACGCGTGTGCTGACTGCTCTCTGTGTGCGCGCTTCATGAACCCTCATGCCTGTAAATATTCAAAGTGGTGCAGATGTGCGCGTGCAAGAAAGTATAATGTACCTCTTTCGTCTGCTGTGTTCCGGGCTTTAATGAAACCTGCTTATAGTCTGATGAGGCGCTTGTCATTGTTTGCGATGCATGACGAGAAACGGACGTATATACATACACACCTTTCTTTAAGTCCAACATTACACAAAAGGGAAATGTTTTCGCGCATTTCTGTCCTTTCATTTGCCGGTAAATGAGTTATAATGGGTTTTAAAAATGACTGAATCCAAAATCTGCCAACTTCATGACATTCCGCGTTGTGCAGTTAATTCCATTTGTATGCATTTCGCGATGCTGTCCGTGTTTTCCGCATCGCGGAAATCATATGGCCGTACACTTTGTTGAGGAGTTGAACTGCTGCTCGCGCTCATGTTTTCCAAATGGTGTTATCTGACGTGTTGTCAGCACCTCAGTGTTAATGCACTCTATTGGTTTAAACTGCATCAAACGTAAAATGCGCATGAAGCGAACTGTCAAAAACTGCGTACTAGATGATTGTTATATTTGATAGTTTTGAATCGAAATAATCGCAGCTCTTGCGATTCGAAAATCGCATCCATTCACATCGCGATTTCGGTTTAAAAACGATTAATCGTGCAGCCCTACAACTGGCCCAAAACGCAGCCGCACGACTCATCCCCCGCTCCAAATCTTGGTACCACATCACTCCAGTTTTAAAACAACTGCACTGGCTTCCCATTTCCCACAGGATCCAATACAAAATTTTGGTTCTTACTTACAAAGCCATCCACCACCTGGCCCCATCATACCTCACTGATCTCCTCTCCCCCTATCAAACCTCACAGTCCCTAAGATCCACCTCAGTCGGTCTCCTCTCCATCCCCAAGTCCAAGCTCTGCAGTTTTGGGGACAGAGCTTTCTTGAGGGCAGCCCCAAGGCTCTGGAACTCCCTTCCCCTTGTGATCCGCAACTCTGAGTCCCTTACCATCTTCCAGTCTCGCCTCAAGACCCATCTCTTCGCCTCTGCCTATCCATATCCCCCCTTTATTTTTTATTTTTATTTATTTTTTTCTCCTACTATCTGCCTTGTAAAGCGACTTTGAGTTGAGAAAAGCGCTATAAAAATGCAATTTATTATTATTATTATTATTTTCATCTCATCTTCTGGGGTTTGTTTTAAATTAATGTCACCTTAAAACCAACTGTGAATATGTGGTTATTACACAATAAATGTAATTCTGTCCACTTTGGCAAAATAAGGGTTTATTTTAGATTAAGGGATTTCTTTAACCAAGTCTCTGATTAAAACATGCAGATGCGCACACCAACATTGACAGAGAACGTAGGCTGATGCGCTCTTATATCTACGTGGTTTTAAAAACAAACTTTTTAAAGCTTAAGACATTTTTTACCCCTATGTTCTGATTTGTATTTATAGTTGCACCTAAACTCCAAGTGTGAATATGTGTTTATTACACAATAAATGTAATTCTGTCCGCATTTTTAGTTATGCCTTAGAACCATGTCTCTGATTTAAACATGTCAGGTTTTTAAGATGAGGCGCCCATGTATGTTTTATGACAAATGCTATTCGATCTTAATTTTTTGTTTTTAACATCCAAAGTTCTTATACACATTCAATAATTAAATATCTAGTCGTGTCTGAGTAAATTTATGTCTGATAACGCATGAACCGCTCGTGTGTGTGTGTGTGTTTGCATGTGTGCATCGATGTCTCTGGTTGTTAAAGTCTCGATGTTAAGCCTGTCCCCCATTGACAAAAAGTAAAAGGGGTTTTTTTAGATTGTAGGCTTCATTACACAGATACTGATTAAAGCATGTTATCTCTTATATGCAATTTAAAGAAACTTAGAAGTCTTAAGACACTTTATCACAAATCCTATGACGCCTTAAATCCATCTGTTATCCCTTTAGAGGACAATAAAATGTTTGCAAATATTATTTATCAAAGTTTGATGATGTTATAATCCAGGTTGTCACTAGCGTGACAACAAACATTTCTTTTAAGACAAAAACATTTAACAAACATGACATGGCTCACAGAGACACACTAGACTTTTTTTGTGTGGGTTTGTTAAACAGGGTTGTGTGCTTCCATGAAACTAACTATAATAAGCAACAACAGATAGGACACGGTTCTACATAACATTTAAAATCATGTACTTACGTTAAATAGGTAAACCTTAATTTTTACTAAATAAAATAAAAATATACTATTTGAACATCTTAACTGATATTAGGTTAGGTTTAAGATGAATCACCGTCTATAGCTTTATGACTTAAAGAGCAAACCCCCAGTGATAACTACGAAACCGCACACACACACACACACACACGCATCCTGTGTGTGTGTGTGCGGTTTCGTAGTTATCACGTGGTAGGTGACCAAACGACCAACGCCACAGGGGTTCCCAGCGGGCACCTTGACGTCAATTTGACATCAACAAATAGTCAAGATTTTGACCACCATGTATAACGTGCATGAATATGCATATTTTCATTATATTTTGTAATTATTTCCTTGTGGTTGTAAAGAGGCCCAACAAAGGTATCGATCTGACATGTTTTTTCTGGTCCCTATATCTCAGGTCAATATCATTGACATTAAATCGATGTTGATTTGATGTCAGGAAATAAGATGTCAAATTGATGTTAAATTTATGTCAAAACAATGTCTGTAAAAGTATATTTATTACTCATTGTAAATCAATGAGACTCATTTTTAACATCTTGTAAGTTGTAGGTCTATGTATTTTGCATGTGGTTTTTTTTATTTATTTAAATCCTAGCATGTTTACAAGTAGTTCACATTTAAAATGACACTATAATTGCATATACTATAAAAGGTCAATTTAATCTGATTTCGAAGCTTGATATTGAATGATCCTCCAAGCAGTCATATGACCGACCTTCAACGTTGAAATTTGGTTGAAAAAGCTTAGTTGTTTGTTCAACGTTGACACAACGTTGAAACAACAGTGAATGGTAAACAGTTGCAAAGGGTCAATAAAATAAATGTTTAATGACATTGTAATTTGTGAATCATTCAGTAAAAAGCTGTAAAAACTCGTTTTATGAAACTGATAAAAATACTATTTAAAAATTTACCAAAAGTAATTGGGAGAGTTAAAAATGTAATAGACACATGCAAATAAACTATTTTTATTGTTGTTTTATTGTTATTATATTTTCATCACAGTGTCTTACATATAATATGTTAAATATAAATTTTAAGAATACCATTAATAATAAAATACATCAAGACTTTTATCAGTTTAATTCATACAAGTCAGTTTGGAATGTTTGATCCTGACTAAAAAAATAGCGAGGTAATCTCGCGAGATTACAGCCTCCCCATATAGAGATTACACGAGACTGGAGAGTTTAACGGCTGTCTGCGTGATCATCGAGAAAGTGCATCGAGGTAAGGAAATATCAAGTCAATAAGTCAATGTTTAAAACGCGTAACATTATTTTATTCACACATAAAATGTTTTATGTTTAATATGCATCGTGCTTTTTCTGTTATTTGTGAACGTATCCGTTATAATGGTTGATTCGCTATTCCACGGCATGTTTTCGCCGAAATTGGACTACGGTTACATTAATATGATTGTAATATGAATATTAATCAATTAATATGATATCTGGTCTTATCAACTTAACCACTTGGTTGTTTATTGCTTCAGAAAAGCACTTAAATGTA
The DNA here is from genome assembly GCF_030506205.2 of Paramisgurnus dabryanus. Taxonomy (NCBI): domain Eukaryota; kingdom Metazoa; phylum Chordata; class Actinopteri; order Cypriniformes; family Cobitidae; genus Paramisgurnus; species Paramisgurnus dabryanus. The sequence continues at coordinate 48,347,435 of NC_133343.1, forward strand.
AGGGCTTTTTGGACAACTGTTCGGTAGAAAAGCGTTGATATCGTAGTTCAGTCAGTGAATATCTGATAGGTCTTACAGGCGCCACAGACACCTCTGTCATTCATTTGTAAAGAGGAGCAGCACGGCAGCTGGATGAGTGCGGTCAGTTAATTAATGCTGCTTGCTTAATTTCATGTTACTGATTAAGTGTTTATACTTAACGTTAGATGAGATGTTGGTGTTTTATTGCTCGCGAATTTGCAATAACTGCATTTATCAGGCATCACACGTTACGTCACATCCTTATGCTTGTGTCTGCGGTCCCTCGCGCTGTATCCATGATTTAAAGCGGAATAAAACTCTTAACTCCTTTGTAAGGAAAAAGTCAAACAGTGTAAGTGGTTGGCATGTGCTATTTGAATTGAAATGAAGTGTAATGGTATTATTTTGCTTACTTCTCTTGATGAATAATTAGCAAGTTTAATGGAACTTGAAAATATTAGTTATCCAGACAAATGTGCTCTTGTTTTCAGTGTATTTTTATAACTCTTTTGTAATGTCTTTGTTATCAGAGCCCTTCAAATTAAAAATAGTGATGGTGATCTTGTCAATGCTGAGATTTTAATGCATCACCAGCCATTACATCTGTCTGGATCAGGTAATGTTGTGACATGTTAACCCTGATATTTCACAGTATATACTTAAATGCATTATGCAAGTGTATGCATTACATTCTGATAAAGGTCATCATTTATAGAATTATCTTTTACTATTGCACTAATTTTACTTTTTTATATGTTGTCAGGATTGAAGAAGAATCAGACAGCAAGGGTTGTCAGATCAGAAACGTAATAACACAAACATAAGAAACTTCACAGGTAAGCTTTTTAAAACCACCTACTACTTGTTTCTCAGTACTGGTTTATCATTGTCATTAGGAAAATATTAGAAATTAATTCAGGATGCAATGGTCTCTGTTCAGCACAGCAATTAATTTCTTCTCTATGTCACTATTCCCTCTATATTATATACATGTTTCACACCCTTTGTTTTCAATAGACAGAGTCAGAATTTAATTCATAGTTCAGAGCAGATGTTGATGGAAGTTTTGAAAAGGGTTCATATTGACAGACAAAATGGATCTTTGTGGTTGTGTACATAACAGCTTTCTTTCCTTCTTATCTTTATTAGGGCTGTGACAGTGACAGTATTTTACCACCGCGATGGTAATGCACCAATTCACCACTGTGGTGCGGTGGTTATAGAATGTGTTTGTGTGAGGGGGGAGGTATATATCTTTTATATATATATATATATATATATATATATATAAAATGCATACATATATTTTGAAATATAAAAATGTAAACAAAGATCAGATATGATGTTTCTTAACAAATGTGTGTGTTCATAGGCGGCAATTTCTTTTTCCGCCGGTGGTTGCTCATCACAACCTCAAGCTTTACTTCGCAACGCCAGGTGCTCTAGATTCTGGAGCGCTCAAAGGCTTTGAAGAGGTGGAAAGTGGCGCAGTCACGTTTTCGTGTGAATTGTGAAGTTAAAGGTAATGTTTTTCCTGTGTTTTTGATTGTGTTCATGTTTTGTGTGAAAAAACAGTATTTTTCACACAATTTACTGTATAGTGCTGTTTTCACTGTCCTCAAAACGGGCTGATGTCTTCCTTGTTTTATGAAGTCCCTCCTTCAGAAATATGTAACGAGTTCTGATTGTGTAGTTTGTTTAGTGTGTTGTGATTCAACAGCAGCTTAGCTTAGTTAGAGCTAGGGCTGCACGATTAATCAAACACGATTGTCACACACATCTCGTCAGTAAAGCTGGTTCCTTGATAAGTAATAAATCACCATCAGCTGCTTTCAGATGGAGCACCATTTACTACACAGACCCGACAAAAGGAGAAATCATTGCCGATTATGAATGCGATATTTTCCCTTTTGTCAGTGAACTACGGCTCTGTGTAGTAAATGGCGCTCCATCTGAAAGCAGCTGATGGTGATTTATTACTAATCAAGGAACCAGCTTTACTGACGAGATGTCCGTGACAATCGTGTGTGATTAATTGTGCAGCCAGAGCCATTTGAGCTTAGCTGGCGACTGACGTGTTCCTGTGGGCGGAGGTTAGTCAATGCTCGTCATTCAACCAGGAATTAGAGGGCTATAGTACAAACTGGCCGTTCACTGTATGGTTTGAAAGGGGAATATATCGCTTGGCAGTAGGCTTGTTGCGATAGTCGGTGAAACGGTGATTACCGGTGCTTCAGCCTCTCACCGTTTAGATCACCACCGGGACACCGTCTTTCACCGTTGTTTTGATATTTTCTTGTAATTAAATAATTTAGTTTTGTTAGAGAGAGCAAACACTTACAACTGAATGTGTCTGCTGTTTGAATTCAGCGGAGCTGAACTCGCATCATCACAGAGCAGCGGCTGCGGGTGTCAGATTTCATTTATTTCTGTCAGACTGCGGCGAGCAGATGATGGCAGAAGCCGCGTGCTTACTCGTTTTTGTTATAATATACATATATGATGTTTAATATAGGTCAGATCGTTTTGTTGTTGTGTTTTTTCATTAAGAATAATAATAAACCCACCATTCAAGCAGCGCTTTATGAAGGAATAGCCGGTTGCTCTGCTTGGGACTGGCGGGTTCTGTCAGAAGTACCTGCGCACATTGACTCAAGCACTTAAACCAGCTGTTGTACTCGCATTTGCATGCAAATTCATACGCAATTTAACGCAGCGTGTGCAAGCGCTGGATTTAAACAACAGTTGCATCTAATTCAAAAGTGAAAGTAAAATGCCCCTATATAATGCATTTATAAGCCCCTTCCACCCGGTGAAACCGGTATCACCGGGTTTGTCACGCGCTGATTTACCGGTGGGAAAATTCTGTCACCGCAACAACCCTACTTGGCAGTGAACTTAGAGCATAAATAATACCTTAGCTCAAACAGCAACATTACACACAAACTAAATTTGCGATCAGGAAAAACAGTACCTTTAATGTGAATAAACTGAACATATGTGCTTTGCCATTTCGCTGGGTGCTTGAGCCGAGCTTCTGAGCACCCACGGGATTGGCGCCTATGTGTGTTTATTGTAGCACTTCAATCCATGAAACAAAAAGTGAGAAACATTATTGGGGTTACAATGTTTCCAGCAGCACTAAAAACATGTTCTGATGGTGTACGGGTAGCGCAGATTGATACTTTTTCGCAACCTTGAGTGACCAAGAAAGAATATTTTGCCTCTGTTCTGCTCCCAAGCCACCGTGTCATCACTGATATCAGTTGCAAATAGCGCTCTAACTCTGAATCTGCTGGCTGTTTGCGTTCACACAAACTTGAAGATATCTCGCTGGGGGAGATTGTACTTTATATTTTTTCATAGTTTGTGACGTGCACGCAACCGCAGGCCGCACTTTACCACCACGGTTGTTATGAGAACTGTCACAGCCCTAATCTTTATTTATTATGGCTCTAATCATCACTTTTAAAATTATGGCTATGCCCATGAGTTATAAAATTCAAGTTATCACCAACCATTGTAATCCACCACCAAGCTACCGTGTAGTAATGGAACCTTACAATATATTTTTTACTTGTTTTGGATTGTATTCCGATCAAATTCTAGTAATCCTAATAATTAAGATGCAGTGTTTTGTATTTCACAATTTATGTTTTCTTTTTAAAAGGGGCTATGACTTGTTTTTTATTTTTTTTATGTGTTTTATATTGTAGGCAGATCACCGTGCAACTTGGTGAAGTCATGTGTCTTTCCAGATGGCCAAATCTGTACCCCTCAAAAAGTAAGGAAATAATAGTGTCCCATGACAAAAAATGGAAACATTCTTAATTTTTTTTAATAGTTGTGCTTGGGCCACAGTTTTTTTTATGTTTTTGTACAAATGAAATATGTTTTTTTTTTCAGAACTTTATTAAATGCCATGATAGACAAGATGAGCCTTAAGAGGAGATTTGGGAAGATGCTGTTTCATAAGTCTTTGCTTTGCCAGATTATCTGTGGTAAGTTTGTAAAATCTATATTAAAAATAGGACAAGAATATCTCCTAATCAAAATTTTTTGATCAGGTTGGGGTGTCTGCCAACGTGATGCCTTGCTGGTCTGGTTTGAGTTTGAAGTCTCTCTCAGACAGTCCAGAAGGTCTGGAGTCCATCTTAGCTTTCATTGGTAAGTGACTGCACAAGAGGCTGTTTGACCCACACGTAAGGTAAACAGTCAATGTTTGCTTTGTTTAGCATCTCAATTTGGGGGGGGGATATAGATAACGCACCTTTTGAAGCAGCAGTTACAGCCTCAGGTCTTTTTGGGAAGGATGCAGCAAACCTTGCAACACCTGGATTTGTTTTTTAAAAAACAGTTAGAAGCACCATTCACTTCCATTGTATTCTTTTATCCTGCTATGGAAGTCAGTGGTGCTTATGGTCAGTTTGGTTACAGACATTCCTCAAAATATCTTTGTGTTCATCAGAACCCTTTAAGGTGTAGAAACATCAAGACCAATAGGAGACACCTGAGCTAAATTCCAGGTATTGTTGGAAAGGGTCTGAATATGTATAATGTAAAAAATTATACATTTGCAAACGTTTCAAAAAACGTTTGCAAATGTAAAAAAATGTATGAGGAAAAATGTATACAATTGCAGTATCATGAAAGAACATAACAAAATTGAAAAGTGAAGAGGGTCTTAATACTTTCTGAATGCACTGTAGATGATCTTAATTGAAGCTCATTGTCACATTTGTAAACACAACAGCTTTCTTCCTTCATCAGCTATGCTATGTTTCTAGTCAGACCATTAAAGAACACACATCTTGCCTTCATGTGCAATAACTTTTTTTATACATGGCCTAAAAAACATAGCATTTTTGACAATGAAATAACATGCGGTTTGTTTTTCCTCTTTAGATGCTGTCATCATTTTTTAAGTGCATGAGCCAGAATGGACGGGTGGTGGTGGCCATAAGAAGACTGTCAACTAAACTAGGGTGACCATACGTGCCATTCTTCCCGGACCCGTCCTGTCCAGTCTTTTGGAACTCGTATTTGTCGACCGCATACGTCACAGAGGATTATTATTATTATTACAGAAAAGCAACCGTTACATTTTAAGGTAAGAAGAATGAAACTACGATTGTATATCTTATGTTTTTAACTGAATGGCGTATGCGGTCAACAAATACGACTTCCGGAAGACGCACCGAAATCCTGGACGGGATGCGTCCGGGAAGAATGGCACGTATGGTCACCCTAACTAAACCAACAACAAAATTCATATTTGCAGTTATAAATAAAATGACTTTTAAACCTGATTTTGTTTTCTTATTTTATGATTTCATTCTATATTTGGAATATTCAATTTTTGCACTACTAACTGGAAACTGTTTGAAAGAATGTGTTTTTATTAAAAGACAAATTTCAAAGGTGAATCATATGCCGGCTGGGATATCAAAATAGCATTAAAATGACATCAACATCATAACATCCTGATATCAAATAGATGTAGAATTGACATCAAAATGACATCAGCAGGGGTCAAAATCTTGACATCAACACTTTGACGTCAAAATGACTTTCATTTTTGACCTATTCTGTGATGTAATTTTGACGTCGATGTTTGATGTCAAATTGATGTTAAATTGACATCAAATGCCCGCTGGGGTTGTGAAGCGGAGAAGGAGGCCTGTATAGATGAGAAGCTCTTCTTCTGAACACAGAACCTTTACCAAAAACGTAACCCGCATTAACACAGCACAGAACAATTTTGAACAACTGTGCCGGATTCGCACACCCTAGAGGTCTGTTTTATGTTTTGCAGAAACTGTGGACACGATCCTTTTGATGCTGCGAAGGTGTCCGAATTTGCAAACAAACTATCAAACGCTGCGCGGCAGAAACTGTGGATACGATCCTTTTGTTGCTGAGAAGGTGTTTGAACTCAGAAACAAACAAGCAAGCAAAGTTGTCTACGATGCTACGGATTCTTGAAAAAGATGGCACAAAGATCATTCGAACGACTTCGCAATGGCCAGATGGGGTATGTGTATGGTACCGACCTTTTTAAAGATATGCTTAAAAATAACTACAAGCGGGAAATGATCAATCTACTATGTACTGTTATATACAAAGATGCCAATGTGTGCCTGCCTCCAAATTATTGCAAAGCTAACGCCGAGTGTGTAACCAGACTCAAGGAAAAAACACATGGTGTGAAAAGTATAGATGACTCTCTCAATAACATGGTTCAGACGGTGGTCCAGGCCCAAGAGGAACCCAGTGTGATTATTAGAAAGGCCCTAGAGATATTTTATGAATGTGACGAGGTCGAGTTTTACGTTGTCAATATCATAATTATGTTGGCCTTTGTAATTGATGTATGCATTGATATGCTTGTAAAGAAACGAGAAATTAATGTATGTGAAATCACAGAAAATGCCGTAGATTTCATGTTTGAAAAGGGTCTTGGTTCATGCATGCACTTTCTTTGGTATCTAGACAATATCATAACGTTTAATGATGATAATTAAAAACCAATCGTGTGAGCCATTGGCATATCTTACGCAAGTTTTTACAGCTGTTTTTTTAGTTTTCCAAAAGTTTTAATCTGATTTATTTTTTACTCAACATTATGATTGGCAATCCATGTCCGTCAACAATTGTATACTTTAACAAATACACCTTTCTTAAGTAGATATTTTGGGTATCTATACTTTACTGGAGTAATTATTTTTCAGACGACTTTTTACTTCTACTCCTTACATTTTCATGCAATTATCTGTACTTTCTACTCCTTACATTTTAAAAATCGCCTCGTTACTATTAATTTCGGCGGGTTTCCTTTTTTATTTTCCGGATTGTCATCGTTAAAAAAATTGAATTAAATTGCATCATCCAGATGAATGCGATTGTGGTTGGATGAGAAGTATAAACATACACCATTCCGACTCCCTATTGGTTTGTGCGCAATCCCCGCCCCCCAGCTGACTGCAGATGATCAAAAGTTTGTTCGATGCTGCTGCAAAGATAAACATAAAAGAACCGCGAGAGCAATTAAAAAGCATGCGGAGCAGTTTGCTCTCGCGATGCTTTAATTTCATCCGCCATCCGTTTGTACAGTAACAGAACGCGGCATTCTGTCTTCAAATGGAAAAGTACGAAATAAAACTCGCGCATCACTTTCAGGTCAGTTCACATTCACAAGCCTGTGTAAATGTATAGCTGGCTGCTGACACCAACTCATCTGTGTGATTTAAATAGTGTAACAATACCAATTTTTATCATGTAACTTCGGTTGTTCAACTTAAATGACATTGTGCTGCGTTGCGTTTTGAAGAATGGTAAAGATGTATAGGGAATGTGGAGTTGACGTCACGCCGTGTGGCATTATGGCCATAATTGCAGGATCGCGTCCTATCCCGCTGTATTTGAGTTAGTGTGTTGGAGGTTGTTTTTGTATTTTCTGTCGAGATTTTAATAAACTTCAATATGTTTGTTCAGTTCTGCTCGATCAAGAACTGCCACAGCAGGTCACACGATCGTTCAGGGAGGAAAATGAACAACGGAATACGTTTTTTCAGCTTTTATTTGAGGGAAATCGGTGGAGGAGTTGACGAAAAGACGCCGGATTGCGTGAAGATCCTGAAAAGATTTTGTCCATTTTGCAAGAACTATATGGTTGTTCTCAATCTTATGTTGCCTTACAGGAGGACTTTTTCTCTAGGAAGCAGCTAGAGGGGGAGTCCTTACAAGAGTATTCACATGCCCTGTTTAGTTTAATGGAAAGAGTGGTTAAGTGTGCACCTAATGGACTGCCTAATTCTGCTGTTTTACTTAGAGATCAGTTTGTTGAACATGTTAATGATCCTAATCTTCGCAGGACTTTGAAGCAGACGGTCCGAGCGAAACCAGGTTGCACACTACTTGATGTAAGGGCTGAAGCAATTCGATGGGAACGGGAAGGTAGACCTATTATTGATAGGGCTAGGAGTCATTCTGTTCCATCCATTTGTGCCATACAGACTTTTAAGGATAATAGTGGACAGCAGCAGCCCTCTATCCAGATATCTGAATTAGCAGAATTGAAAGAGCTAATGCTGAAACAACAGCAACAGCTTAATGAACTTTCTGAACGTTTTATGTCTTTGCAGCAACCCCGTACACACACTTCATTGTCACGTAATGCCCCAATAATATGTAGACGTTGTCAGCAGCCGGGCCATTTCGCTAGTAGTTGTGATAATGAGCGTGTTTTGCAGGCTCGGCACCATCAGCCTCGTGTGCAGCCTCGCCCGCCACAGAATGTGGCTCCCAATCAGCCGACGGAAAACTAACACCCTCTGTTTTGCAGAGCCACAGAGCAGAAGGGGATATTACTGGCTCAAGGTTGCCCAGTCCTGTAAGTAATGAGACTGTTTCTCAATTAGTTGGTATGTGTCCATCAATTACTGTGACAATGGGGGGAGTGCAAGTAAAATGTCTTTTAGACACTGGGTCGATGGTTTCTACCATTTCTGATACCTATTTTTTTCAGCATTTTTCACAAGTTCCTCATGCATGTCAGTGGTTACAGCTTAAGGCCGCTAACGGTCTTGACATTCCTTACATTGGGTATGTGGAGCTTGATGTTCAAGTACTGGATAGGGTTATTCCTAAGCGTGGCATCCTGGTGGTGCGAGGCTCTCAAACCTCTACATCCACAACTTCCGTGCCTGGTGTGTTGGGCATGAATATTATAAGGGAATGTTACACTGAGTTATTTGGGCATTACGGTCCAGATTTATTTGCCCTCCCACAAGTCACGCAGGCTCCTGATGTTTTGCAACAAGCCCTTCAGTTATGCCATCAAACTCAGCCTGAGCGTACTGGGTGTTTGGCTAGGGTTAGGGGTAGATATGCTATGTCTGTCCCTGCTGAGTCTGTGAGGTTTATTGCAGTTACATGCTCCCAGCAGGTGTTTTCATTAGCTAATACTGCACTTTTTGAGCCGTCTTCTGGATGTACTTCTCTTCCGTCTGGTCTAGTACTTTATCCAGCTGTAGTCAAGGTTTGTAGGGGTACAGCCTATGTCCCCATAGTGAATGTTAATAGAACTGCTGTAAAGCTTCGTCCCCGATGCCCATTAGGGATGTTACATCAAGCTCAAATTGTCAGTTTACCGGCAGGGATTTCAGAAGTATACACTGAATCCCATGATCTAGAGGTAGCTAGGGTAAATTCCCACGTAGGTCAGGTGGACCCCATGTATGAGATTATAAAATCTGTAGATCTGCAGGCGTTGTCTGCGTTAGATCAGCTGAAGGTGAGAGACTTGTTGAGTAAATATGCTTCTGTATTTTCAGCACATGAGGGTGACCTGGGATGTACAAATCTTATAATGCATGAAATTCCCTTAGTCGATGATGTGCCTGTTCGGCAGAGGTACAGACGTATACCTCCATCTGATTATGATACTGTTAAGCCCCATATAAACCAGCTTTTAGAGGCCCAGGTGATTCGGGAGAGCTGCAGTCCTTATGCATCCCCTATAGTTCTTGTTAAAAAGAAAGACGGAAGCCTGCGGATGTGTGTGGACTATAGACAGCTAAACAGTAAGACTCGTCGAGATGCCTTTCCATTACCACGCATTGAAGAATCCCTGGATGCACTTTCTGGAGCTAAATGGTTCTCTACCTTGGATTTGGCCAGTGGATACAACCAGGTGCCCATGGCTGAGAAGGATAAGGGGAAGACTGCATTCTGCACGCCATTTGGACTTTTTGAATTTAATCGTATGCCCTTTGGCCTCTGCAATGCACCTAGCACATTCCAGAGACTTATGGAACGGCTTTTCGGTGCACAACATTTTCAGTCTTTACTGTTGTACCTGGATGACGTTATTGTGTTTTCGTCTACCGTAGATCAGCACCTTGTCCGGTTGGAGTCTGTGCTGTCTAGACTACAGAAGGAGGGACTAAAAGTTAAGCTGGAAAAATGCTGCTTCTTTCAAACAGAAGTGAAGTATCTTGGCCATGTGATCACTGAAGAGGGTGTTTCCACCGACCCTGAAAAGGTAGCGGCTGTGTCAACTTGGGGCCATCCCACCACAGTGTCCAAGTTGAGATCATTCCTTGGATTCGCCAGTTATTATAGACGTTTTGTGGAGGGTTTCTCCAAATTAGCTGCACCATTGCATCATCTGGTTGCTACGCTTACTGGCAAACACCATAGGGCGAGTGCAAGGCACCCAATAGGAACTGCATGGACTAAGGAGTGTGAAGAGAGTTTTAATAACTTAAAAGTCTCCCTGACCACTGCCCCAGTGTTGGCTTATGCGGACTTTTCCCTGCCTTTTATTTTGGAGATTGATGCCAGTCATAGTGGCTTGGGAGCTGTGCTGTCTCAAGATCAGGATGGACGAGTAAGGCCAGTTGCCTATGCCAGCAGAGCTTTATCCCCCTCTGAAAGAAATATGTCCAATTACAGCTCTATGAAGCTTGAGTTTTTGGCCTTGAAGTGGGCGATGACAGAAAAGTTTCGCGAGTATCTTTTGGGACATAAGTGTGTTGTGTGGACTGACAACAATCCACTCAGTTATTTGAATACATCAAAATTGGGAGCGACTGAACAGAGGTGGGCAGCCCAGTTATCTGACTTTGATTTTACAATTCGTTACCGCTCAGGAAGAACAAATGTTAATGCAGACTCTCTTTCAAGGCAACCTCATTCTGTTGACATCTCATCAGGGTTAGACCCTCTTCTTCCAGGGACTCCTCTTCCAGAAAGTTTGCAGTAACATCCTGACTTAATACCTACTTTGGTAACCCAACTGGCAATTTCTGTGCTCCCAAGTCATGACATTAATCACTTGATCACTCTTCAGCAACAGGATCCAGTTATAGGCCCTTTTCTTAATTTTTGGCATCAGAAAAGAAGCCCTGATCGGTTGGAACGGAAAAGACTTTCTAGGTCTGTTCAAGAACTGGTACGGCAGTGGGATCGTTTGTTTGATCAAGAGGGGCTCCTGTATCGCAGATTCCACCGGCCCGATGGTGGTGAAGAACAATACCAGTTGATCCTACCTGAAGCCTTGAGGGAAGAAGTATTGCAGCAGTTGCATCAGGGTCACGGGCACCAGGGCATCGAGAGGACAACGGAGTTGGTGCGGCAGAGGTGCTATTGGCCAGGGATGTATGAACATATAAAACAGTGGTGCCAGCGCTGTCAGCGATGTGCTATGGCAAAACCCCTTCCATCCATAACTCGTACTCCAATGGGGCATCTGTTGGCCTCTAGACCAAATCAGATCTTAGCCATAGATTTCACCCTTCTCGATCGCTCAAGGGATGGAAGAGAGCATGTCTTAATTATGACTGATGTCTTCTCTAAGTTTACCCAGGCAGTTTCTACTAGAGATCAACGGGCCCCTACAGTGGCAAGAGTACTTGTTCAAGAGTGGTTCTATAAGTTTGGGGTGCCTGCTCGTATCCACTCCGACCAAGGTCGAAATTTTGAAAGTGCTCTAATTCAGCAGTTGTGTGAACTCTATGGAATCCAGAAGACCCGCACTTCTCCTTATCATCCCCAAGGAAATGGACAGTGCGAACGATTTAATAGGACGTTGCATGGCCTTCTGAGAACTCTTCAGCCAGATCAGAAGCATGATTGGCCCCTTTATCTCCCCCAGATGATTTTTTCATATAACACCACTATTCATCAATCTACAGGGGAGTCCCCTTATTTTTTAATGTTTGGTCAAGAACCTCACTTACCTGTTGACTTTCTTTTGGGTAGAGTTAAGGAGCCAGTAACAGGATCTGTGAGTGAGTGGGTGCAAGAGCATCGCCAACGTCTGCAAATAGCTTTTGATACAGCTAAGGAACGGCTGAAAGCTGCTGCAGTCCTTCGGAAGGAACGTCATGACCAGCAGGTGACTTCTGTGGGTTTCAAGGAAGGTGAGCTGGTCTATCTTCGAGCTAATGATATTCGAGGAAGAGCAAAAATCCAAGATGTTTGGGGGCCTACAGTTTATAGAATAATTAAAGCCCCCAAGGACGGTGGGGCTGTCTATTCCATCTTGCCCCTTCAGGGAAGTGGTAATGTCAAACATGTGCATTGTGTCCATCTTCGAGCTGCACCTGTTAACTTGCCACCTGCATCCCCGGTTCCATCAATAGATACTGGTTCAACAGTAGGAGATGAAGAGCTGGAGGGAGATTGGTGGATTGCTCCTCAGACTGTAGAAGAGGCCCCAATTTTGGATCTTGTGGAACGTACCTTGAGTCAAGAAGTGGGTGTCCCAGTCGTTGATGATGTAAATCACACGGACGAAAGTTTGGACTCTGTTCCTAGTACTAGTGGATTTCAACCCAGACGAAGTACCAGAGAGACTGCAGGAAGACATTCCAACCCCCATCATTTGCCAGTAGCTATAAGTAGAGTTGATAGGGCTGCAGCCTCTCAAGTCCCTGGGTGTAGTAATATGACATTGGCTGTTTTTAGGCCATGGGTTTAGTTTTTCTCTTATCGTCGGGGCGCCGATAACAAAAGGGGGGTAGATTGTAGTGTGGTCCTTTTATGGGGCCTTTTATTTTAAAATATACCTTTTTCTAAAGCATAAAAACCGTAGCCCCTTTAAAAGGTAGGCCCCAGTGAGTGCATTGCCCCTTTAAATGGATTGCCCCTTTAAGAGGAAGTGTCCCGATTAGCGTGAGCAAATGAACAAACGCTTCAGATTCCGTACTCTTATAAAGTGTCTGAGCCGCTGTGAGGAATGGTTGCTGCTTGATTGCCTGTTTGTTTCATCGTCAGAGTTCTTTCCTAATAAGGCTGTGTTTATCCTTCATGTGCAAGTGTTGTGGATTTAATAAGAGGGTGATCAGATTTGCTCTTTGGCAGCTGGACTGTGGATGTGCTGTTTGTTTGCCATTTGAGTATGGTATTGTGCACGCCTGGTTAAACGGAGGGGAACTGCATTTGGTCACTGCTGTCCTTCTTTACCCTTTATTTTTGGGTTTTGTGATTTAATGTTTGTTTGGTTTTCTTTATTTAAGGCCTCCATCACGTTGTATGGATGCTGTGTTTAGCTGATTGTTAAAAAGACTATAGGGGGACTGTTTGCAGAGATTTTACTGTGTGATAACCAACTGATTTTGTGTATTTGTTCCTTTCCAGTGGATCATCTGGGAGCATTGGTTGGATTGTGGGTGTTGGTCCTTTGATGGTGGAATCTGTGCTACGATTTACACTGCATGCTGTGTGAATTTTGTGAATTTACGGTGTGCGGCACTTTGCGTGTGTGTGTGTGTGTGTGTGTGTGTGTGTGCGTGTTGATGTGTTTTTCTTTACAGGCACTATTTTGGGTGAACCTTTTGGGGTTAAAGTGGGCCTGCACCCGTGGCTCGTCAGTCTTCCTTTGTATCCATTGGAATGTTTGGTGTTAATTGGTAATTGTAACAGTTGGTATCCTTTTAATGATTCATGTTGCAGTCTTAAATAAAATAAGGTACTAATAATAAAGGTTTATATTTTAACTGATTTTGGATGTGTTGAGGAGGTTAATAAAATTCAACACTAAAATAAGAAATCTGTCTCTGTTCCTTTTTATTTGGTACACACTGAACCTGTTTAATTTAAATTAGTATTTCCCATGGGTAGATCCCAGGGTGGCGTAGTCGAGGAATAAGTACATATTAGGGTCTTTTGAGCCCCTCACGCTACATAGACAAAGAAAAACATTCATAAGATGCATATTTACACGAGTGTATGCAAAAAAGCAACGTTTTTCTATAACATACAAAGAAACACAATATCTTTAAATTAATCAAATGCTTCCTTGGGCAAAGAACATCTTTTCCCGATTTTCCGCCTCTCCTTCAGTGGTAGACGGACGGATTCTTCATCTGCAGCAGCTGCATTCTAAAAGAAACCATTACAAAAATAAGGAAAAATTAATTTTACAAACTATGTCATATGTTTTCTTTGTTTCCTCAATATAACTCTGATTAGAATGTCAAACAAAGATAAAATCATCCGTATTAATCGTCAATATCGTGTATATTATTAATATGAGCGTCTTTGCGTTAAATTTAGGGATGCACCGATACCACTTTTTCCATCTCCGATCCGATTCCGATACCCGAATTCTGAGTATCGGCCGATTCCGATATCTGACGATCCGATACTACTGTATTTTTCTTGAACAATTTAAATTACACACAGACACACATGCACACGCACACATACTATATAAATGTGTATAGTGCTTTCTGCTAAATCTAGCATAATATAATTATATTATATATAATTATACTTTTAAATGTAAAAACCAATCATTTAAAATGATTTACAAGTTACAAGAACATAAGTAATTATTAACCATGGCAGTGTTTAGGAGAAAATAAAATAGACACGTTTGATCAAATAAGTATGCTAAATATATTTTCCTTATTTGCGCAAAAAGTCACAGTAAAAAAGCTTTAGTGTGCAGATGGTTATTTTGGGAATTATGCACTTAACCGGACCTTTTATGCACATTTCGGGTGCAGAATTGATGGGCCTAAATCATAGTGAGTGCGTCTAAATCATACTGCGCTTCCTGGGTGTAGCATTGATGCTCTAGAAGCATCTTCACATGGGAATCCTCGCGCCGCAATGGAAAGTTACGTTCATAGCTATTAAAACTCAAAGAGATTAGATGCATCGTGTGCTCAGCACATACTGAATTGCATCCATCCAACAGTTTGCGGAGACTTTATAAAATCAGATTTTTAAAACAGCCTACAGTTTGAGTGTGTTTGTGTGTTGAATGACGCGTTTCATCCGTCCGCTTCACCTGTGCATTAACTCAGCACATACTGAATTGCATACATCCAACAGCTTCCTGAGACTTTATAAAATCAGATCTTTAATAAAGCCTAACGTTACAGTTATCTTGTGTGTCTGCGTGTGTTGAATGACACGTTTTCATCCGTCTGCTTCTCACCAGTGGATTAACTCAGTTTGCAAGTAAGTTACAGCGTTTCTGTGAACATTAATATCTTAAATGTGCGTTTGTTCCTTCACATGAAGCTATTGAGTGTAAGATGACTTTGATTATAGTGCATAAAAACGTTTATGGTGCTCTTATAATACTTGGTCGTTTTAATCGCTTGTCAGTGACAACCATGGGTAACGTGCTGTATCGGAATATCGGATCGGTGCATCCCTAGTTAAATTCGTGCTACACCACACCATGCACTTATATCGACGTCGCAATGCAAAAGAAGAAGGGCAAGAAAGAAACCTGTCCTGGTCTGGCGATTTAAGGGAACATTTGTTTAAGGTATGTAGTAATAATACATTTTAATAATGCTGAGTGTGGGATCAGTTAACTAGAAATTTCGTTGATAATAAGCAATGTATGTACAGTAACTAGCTAGTTCACGTTAGATATTTTATTCACGTGTCTGTGGTAATTTTAGGTTTTTGATAGTTAATTTCACTGATAGTTTGAGCCCGTGTAAATTTCTTAAAAAGCTGTAATTATTATTTTATTTAACATTATTATGTTTGCTGTCAAGACTGATATTTATTTATATATATTTATTGACGTTGATATGTAAACTTAACCTACTCAGTTGTACTTGACTAATGCAATAATGACAGGTCCACCTGTTTAAGTATATTGTAAAACATTTGAACATAACATACACACATTGTTTCCGCCTGCATCAATTTAGTTGTATAGCTGCATTGCTGGTTAACACCTCTGGGCAGATTCTCCATGTTCTTCTTTTATGTGTAGTTGCTCACCTTAAACAGATACAGTACATTGAAGTAATGTTTAAAACAAATTAAGCCCTATAATATTGTTTATGTTTACAATAATTGGTAAAAAGTTTGACGGATAAAATGGTTCTTACCATTCTTTATATAAGCCCCTCTGTTAACTTTTGTTCAAGCCTGTCTAGATCTTTTATCAGTCTAGAAAGATGTTGGAGAAAAGACATCATCCTCTTCTATAATCTCCATCTGTAATTGGACTAACAACTGGACCAGTGAATGCAGGTGACTCCAAGATTGTCTCGTTTACAGCTGCAATATCAAAAAAATAATTGAATTGAGGCTTTTTATATACATTTAGTATTTTTTATTAAAATTCATAATGAGCATATGTATACATTGATTTAAAACAGTACTCAAGACTGTAGATTTACTGTGAGGTTTTGAATGTTGGACAGATTATCAGACCTGCATCTGCCTCAGACATGTTGATGTTTAGCTAATGACGATTTTAAATACATTTATTTTTTTTTTTTTTAGGCAACTTACTCTCTGTGACGAAGGACGACCCCTTTCAGGCAGATAGACCTGTCTGCGTGAGAATCAGCCAATCAGGAGCGTCATTGCGCTCTTTGACCAGCGGAAGCGGACAGGTTAAGTTTCAGTTTCGGAAAGCTTGAGAGAGAGCGCTGACGTTGGAATACTGTGCAGTTAATAAATAATATAAGAGAGTGTTGCTGTTCTTAAGAGTTTTTAGTAATGTGTGCGTGCAACTACCAGTAAGTAATACTGATGTTTGTCATCACAATAATGTTACGCTAATGCTATGTTAATGCACTTTGATAATTTCGTGGCATGTAGTGGCATGTTATAATATAATGGCGGAGCCTCGTGCTACCCGTGCGTATATATAGAATGCTAAATATTAACGTAGGTAGTTCTTTGGAAACCTTATGTATGTTTAGTACATTTGCACAATGTGTAATGTTTATAATAAAGAGGAATTCTTTAGTTCATGATTATTATATGTTAATCTGCATTCAGTATATTGTGTATTTTGTAGTTATTGTTCAGAAAATAATACGTTTAAGGGATGTAGTGTATTAAAGCCTGTGTAGTGTATTTGCTTAGTGATAAGCATTTATTGTGGCACTACATTTAAAGGTTTCATATATAACAAATTATAATTTAATTCTTGATTGTGTTTGCTTTATTATATACCTGTTAAATATTTGATATACGTTTTACTGACTGATATATATATATATTTCTGTATCTCTGTTTCAGAACCACACACACAAATACTTTCTTTAATAAAACATCCTAAAGAGAACATCTTGTCAGCATTCTGATAATGGCTACAACCATTAAAGGACCACTCAATTATACAGTCCTTATCAATCACCATAACAAATTTGGTCATTCGAGCCGGATAACGTGTGGTCATCGTGGGATTGTTTAGAGATGTTCTCGGATCAGTATACACGCCCAGCAGATGCACGACCCCGCCGAGAAGTCTGGCGACCAGCCTGGATGGAAGACTATGACATCCCTCCCCAAGCATTGCAGCAGCCCTCTCATTTGCCTCCGCAAACATCTAATCTGCCAGAGCAACAGCAGCCTTATGACAGCATGGTTAGATTTCCAGAGAGACACGCGAGGATGATGCCTCTCACACTCCGACTGCTGCATGAGGATGGGAAGGTCATACAGGGAGCAGAGGCTGCCTATTCCCGTCAGTTCGAGTATTCAGCACCCCTCTATGAGAGTACGCCTGCCTCGACCCGATCGAGGCCTGCCCCAGAAACCGCGCCTGAGGTCCTAGAAGCTCTTCATAAGTTGAGGGAAGATAATCAGAGGCTAAAGCAACAGTTAATGGACATGCACAGGCGACTGGACGCCCGAAGTCCCCAACCAAATGTACCAGCACTGCAACAGACAGCCCCTTCTCCTTTCCCTACACCAGCTCCCCCTCAACAGCAGTACAACATAGAGCAGGATGGCGCCCCATATCAAACTAGGCCAATACTGCCACCTGCACGAGTTGGTGGTCATACTCTGCCTCCCGATGATGATGACTGGCCACTGCCACCTCCCCCAATAGCAGACGACACTTATCAGCCACCATCACAGGATCTTATGGCAGAGCTCATAACAGCACTGAGGGACATTAAGACGACACGTCTGCAGGAGTATCCCAATCGCTTTGAACCACCTTCTCCAGCACGACCACAGACACCAGGGTATTGTGTGCCCTACACCCCACAAAGATGTGAGTCGCTGCTCGAAGAGTTGCAACCCTCCCCCCACCATGAGCTAGTATACCGCGGGCCTAAACCCACAATCCCGGTATTCACCAAAGGGGATCCGAGAGAGTTTGCCAGACTTAAGATAGCTCTGGAGAACTTACTGCCTGTGGATGCTACAGAGCGCTTTAAATATCAGATCCTGGTGGATCACCTGAAGTATGAGGAGGCACTGTTAATAGCGGATTCCTACACCAACTCACTGCGACCCTATACTGACACCATGACAAGTTTAATTGAGCATTATGGACAGCCTCAGCAGCTAGCGCTCAGAAAAATTGCTGATCTAATGGAGGCCCCTAATATACCACGTGGTGACACCAGTGGGTTTAAGCGGTTCGCTCTGAAAGTAAGAGCACTCGTGGGGATGTTAGACCAGCTTGGAGACAGTGGAAAGACTGAGCTTCACTGTGGTTCACATGTGACACGGCTGCTGTCCAAACTGCCACACGATATACGGGCTGAATTCAAGAGGTTCCTGTACCCAATGCGTGTAACAATTCCAAGCCTCTTGCACTTCTCTGACTGGCTTGACTACGAGCTGAAGATGCAGGAGACAGTGTATGAGCCTCTAACTAGTTAAAACAAAGGCAGAGCAGGACCAAGGGTAGACCGCCGCCGTGAGTCTAAGAGTGGCAAGAATACCAACATTATGCTTACCACGGACCAACCCGAGAGCACACTGACAGTAGAGAAAGCCTTATCTAGCACCAAGCAGCCAGAGAGGACAGCATACTGCCCGTACTGCTCTAACACACAACACTTCTTAGATAAGTGTTCAAACTTTGCACAGCTTACAGTGGAACAGATTACAGCATGGATTAAGACCAACAAGAGGTGCTGGCGATGCGGTTGCTCACATCAGGCTGCACAGTGCCGCTTAAAGATCATATGTCACAAGTGTAAAGGTAGACATCTGCAAGCTTTGCATGAAGTGAATATAAAACCTGCAGCTGAGGATACATCCTGCCTTATCAGCACAACTAATGAAGTTCTGTATGTAGACCGGCGGGCTGGATGCAGCCAGGTCCTACTGAAAGTGAGTAAAGTGCTGTTGCGCAACGGTGAACACACCTTGGAGACATATGCTATCCTTGATGATGGTTCGGAGCGGACCATTCTCCTCTCTGCAGCAGCGCAGAGCCTCAAGCTTACTGGTGAACCTGAAAATCTGATCCTCAGAACTGTTCGGCAAGATATCAGGGTTCTGCACGGCACTGCAGTGTCATTCTCTATCTCTCCAGTAGACCATCCAAAGAAGTCCTTCAAGATATACAGAGCATTCACTGCTGATCAACTCTGTCTGGCTGAGCACACTTACTCAATGAAGGCACTTCAGAGGAAGTATAAACATTTAAGAGGCCTCCCTTTCCAGACGATTAACAAAGTGCAACCCCTGCTGTTAATCGGTTCAGATTAAACACACTTAATCACTCCGGTGGAGCCTGTGCGTTTGGGACCCCACGGGGGACCAGCCGCGGTGAAGACAAAGTTGGGCTGGACACTTCAAGGGCTGACCAGGTACACCAAGCAACAGGCAACATCACAACAGTGTCTGCACATCTCCACCCTCTCATCCACTAGCGAGCTTCTACAGAGTGTAGAGAGATTTTGGCAGCTGGATGTTCTGCCTTACAGGAGTGAAAAGCTCCTCACACGCTCCAGGCAGGATCAGGAAGCAGTCCGCCTGCTGGAGGCGAAGACTAAACGAGTAGAGGTTGATGGAATTCAGCGCTACGCTACTCCCCTCCTCAGAGTGAAGAACATGCCACTGCTTCAGGCACCTAAGGAGGCTGTGCTAGCTAATCTCCGCAGTACAGAGAAGCGTCTGCTGCGAGACCCTCAAAGAGCAGCAGCATACTGTGCAGAGATTGGAAAGCTGGAAAATGCGGGCTATGCTGTTAAAGTGTCAGGAGAAGAGCTGAGCAAAGCAGCTGAGTCCTGGTTCATCCCACATCACATGGTGAGCCACAACGGAAAGAACAGAATTGTGTTCAACTGTTCCTACACGTATAAAGATAAAAACCTCAACAAGCTGCTATTGCCTGGGCCCACCTTAAGTTCCAGTTTACTGGGTGTACTGCTGCGCTTCAGAGAGCATGCTATTGCTATCAGCAGTGATATCAAGGGCATGTTCCACCAGGTGAGGCTGCTCCCGGAAGACAAGCCCTTGCTGCGCTTCCTGTGGCGAGACCTGAATACAAAGGAATCACCCAACATCTACACATGGCAAGTTCTTCCATTTGGCACCACATGTAGCCCCTGTTGTGCAACGTTTGCGCTGCAGAAACATGTGTTGGACCACAGTCAGCCAGGTGAAGATGTTCGAGTGTCGATAGAACGATCCTTTTATGTGGATAATTGTCTGCAAAGTCTCACATCTGTTGAAGAAGCCCATCACCTGGTCGACAAACTGACCTCACTGTTGGCTACAGGTGGATTTGAGTTGCGCCAGTGGGCAAGTAACAACCCGGAAGTCATCAGTCATCTGCCCAAAGAAGCAAGATCTGAGAGCAGTGAGTTGTGGCTCAATGAGTCAGGCACTGACCCACAGGAGCTCGCCCTTGGACTCCGCTGGTTATGCAATTCAGACACCTTAAGGTATAAATACCGTATGCTGGACAAAACTACACCCACCATGCGAAATATATACAGAGTTCTGGCACGCCTTTATGATCCCTTGGGATTTATAGTCCCCTTTACCACACGGGCCAAAGTTCTGGTGCAGCACTTGGGATAAACAGAGAGACTGGGATGACCCGTCCCTACCTGAGGATGTGTTGCAGTCATGGCTGACGTGGGAAGAAGAATTGGAGCATCTCTCCCAGATTATACTGCCTCGCTGCTATGTGAGCCTTGAGATGGACAGTTCAAACCACCAGAGAGACCTACACATCTTTGCTGATGCGTCAGAGAAGGCATACGGCTCAGTGGCATATTTGCGGACGGAGAGTTCACACGGCAGTGCAGAGGTCTCTTTTGTTGCTGCCAGGTCTAGGGTGGCCCCGAAGAAGCAACAATCAATACCCAGACTGGAGTTGTGTGCTGCTCTGACAGCTGCACAGCTAGCTGCCCTATTGCAAAGAGAGTTGACAGTTAATATCCGCAATGTTGTCTTCTGGACAGACTCCACAACAGTACTCCCATGGCTCCAGTCCGATTCCTGTCGGTACAAGGTATTTGTGGGAACACGGGTAGCCGAAATCCAGGAGCTGACTGATGTCCGGGCCTGGAGATATGTGGATTCTGTTAATAACCCAGCCGATGACATTACGCGGGGAAAATCACTGCTGGAACTGGCCAGTAAGACCAGATGGAGTCAGGGCCCTGCCTTCTTACAACAGTCACCTAAAGTCTGGCCTACACAGCCACAGAGGTAACAGAGGATCCTGTTGAGCTGCGAAAACCCACTATTTGCTATCTCACTACAGGCATACAGACTTCTCTGCTACCAAATGCTGATCAATTTTCCTCTTTTAGAGCGCTGATAGAAGCGGTTGCACAATCAAGCGCTGTGTCATCAAGGAGCCCAGTCAGTCTTTCTGCCGATGATTACCAAGAAGCAGAGAGAGAAGTATTGAGACGAGCTCAGCAGGACAGCTTTCCTGAGGAGTTTAGTCTCTTGAGTACCAGTAAGCCAGTAGCTGCCAACAGTAGGCTGATCTCTCTTGCTCCAGAGTACGACAAGACTGCTAGACTCATACGGGTTGGAGGAAGGCTTCGCCGCAGTGAACAGCTAGAGCTAGATTCAATTCACCCAGTGGTCCTGGACCATCGGCATAAAGTGACCCAGCTCATCATCCAGGACATGGACAAAAGCCTCCGCCATCCAGGATCAGAGCGCCTTTTCGCAGAGCTGCGGCGCAAATACTGGATTCTGCATGGACGTGAAGCTGTTAAGCGCCATCAGCACTCCTGTCCTGACTGCCAAAGATGGAGAGCCTCTCCCGTAGTACCCAAGATGGCAGACCACCCACAGTCAAGACTACAGCTGCTGAAGCCCCCATTCTTCTCTACGGGCATGGACTGATTCGGGCCTTTCACAGTGAAATTGGTCGTCGCCATGAGAAGAGATGGGGCATACTATTTAAATGTCTGACGACGCGCGCTGTGCATGTGGATGTTCTGTCCAGCATTGACTCTGATTCCTTTTTGATGGCTCTTCGCCGTTTCATTGCACGAAGGGGTAAGCCAGCAGAGCTCCGGTCCGACCAGGTCACTAATTTTAAGGGTGGTGAAAGAGAACTCCAAGAGGCCTTCAGGTCATTACACCCCACAATCCAGACTCCTCTGGCTAAACACCAGATTAGGTTTCAGTTTAACCCCCCAAGCGCACCACACTTTGGAGGAGTCTGGGAAAGAGAAGTGAGGTCTGTGAAAGCTGCACTATATGCCACCATCCAATCACAGACTGTCCCTGAAGAGGTTCTGCGGACGGTACTTATTGAAGTGGAAGGGATTTTAAATTCTAAACCACTGGGTTAGGTGTCAACAGATGTGGCTGATGTTGACCCAGTTACCCCCAACTTGCTCCTCATGGGGCGGCTCGACCCCTCTTTACCACAGGCTGTGTATGCTGAGTCTGAGCTCCTGAGTCGCCGTCGCTGGAGACATTCTCAGGTGTTAGCCGACCAGTTTTGGTCCCACTTTATACGACACTACCTCCCGACTCTTCAGACTCGCTCCAAGTGGCACAAGGACCCTGCACAGCTGCAAACTGGAACCATAGTCATGGTGGTGGACCCACAGCTGCCAAGAGCACAGTGGCCTTTAGGTCATGTCACGGAGGTCATTACAGGAACTGATGGAAGAGTCAGGACTGCAGTAGTTAAAGTCAAGGACAAACTCTACACAAGGCCTGTTGCTCGCCTGTTAGCTCTGCCTGCCATACCAGATAGTGATACGGTCAGTCCTTCTTAGAGTAGCAAATATAGTGTAACATATTTGGGGGCGGCTGTGACGAAGGACGACCCCTTTCAGGCAGATAGACCTGTCTGCGTGAGAATCAGCCAATCAGGAGCGTCATTGCGCTCTTTGACCAGCGGAAGCGGACAGGTTAAGTTTCAGTTTCGGAAAGCTTGAGAGAGAGCGCTGACGTTGGAATACTGTGCAGTTAATAAATAATATAAGAGAGTGTTGCTGTTCTTAAGAGTTTTTAGTAATGTGTGCGTGCAACTACCAGTAAGTAATACTGATGTTTGTCATCACAATAATGTTACGCTAATGCTATGTTAATGCACTTTGATAATTTCGTGGCATGTAGTGGCATGTATAATATAATGGCGGAGCCTCGTGCTACCCGTGCGTATATATAGAATGCTAAATATTAACGTAGGTGGTTCTTTGGAAACCTTATGTATGTTTAGTACATTTGCACAATGTGTAATGTTTATAATAAGGAGGAATTCTTTAGTTCATGATTATTATATGTTAATCTGCATTCAGTATATTGTGTATTTTGTAGTTATTGTTCAGAAAATAATACGTTTAAGGGATGTAGTGTATTAAAGCCTGTGTAGTGTATTTGCTTAGTGATAAGCATTTATTGTGGCACTACATTTAAAGGTTTCATATATAACAAATTATAATTTAATTCTTGATTGTGTTTGCTTTATTATATACCTGTTAAATATTTGATATACGTTTTACTGACTGATATATATATATATATATATATATTTCTGTATCTCTGTTTCAGAACCACACACACAAATACTTTCTTTAATAAAACATCCTAAAGAGAACATCTTGTCAGCATTCTGATCAATGCTCCGTGGTGGCTGCAACCATTAAAGGACCACTCAATTATACAGTCCTTATCAATCACCATAACACTCTCCATTCGACCTTGCAGGTCACACCATGGTCTCAAGAGGGAAAATGAGTGCTCTATGGATTGAACAGAAAAGGTAGTATTAAACAGTATGTTGTATTTAAATGCCATGAACAATGCGTTTATGCTTTCTTCCTAATTATGTCAACAAATGCTCTCTTACCTTGCATGGTACTTTAGGTGAATCAAAACTCCAACCATCTGTATGAGGGTCTGGATGGATAAAGGATGCCCACTGGAGCTGGAAATGATGGATCAGGTCATTTTTATTTGTCACATTTACAAAGAAGCACACTCTAAGGATTGCGTTACCCTGTCTGTGGCAAATACACTAGACAAAAGTATTGGAAGGCCTCATTCTAATAAACATGTTTATTTATTCCAGTATGTCCAATCAAAACAAATATAAATGCTATACCATATAATACCACTACAAAGAATTTTGTTTTGATTTTTGTTGCAACAGTTTTGTAAGTGCCTTTTTCTGTTCCGAAATGACTACAGCTTCTTGTACAAGTCATTGATAGGTTTAGGTGATGAGTTTTTGGCTAAAAACCTTTGAGTCATATCAAAGGTGTTAGCTGAGTTAAGGTCTATTCAGACCAGTCAAAGTTCTTCCACACCAGACTGAATCACTAATTTTCTGTTTGAACCTTACTTTGTTTGTAGGGTCATTCTTAAGTTGGTTTTGAAAAGGGCCCTGCCAAAACTCTTGCTATAAATTTAGCATCAAACGGTTTTTCTAGAATATCATATGCTGTAGCATTAAGATTTGTGATCATGGAAATAAGTAAAGTATTTAAACCTGTTTATTAGAAGGAGGTGTCGCAATAGTTTTGTCTATATAGTTTGTTTAACAAGCCAAAATAACTAGGGCTGCTTCTTTTTAAGAATTTTTGGGTATTTTTAAATCAGCCAGAGGAATAACAGTCCTTAAATGTGTAATGTACTGCCATAATTTTGTAATGATCAAACGTGAGGTCAGATTCTTGTTAACCTACTGTGTTCTTTCTTGATGGTTAGCTGAGTGTCCCAGGACAGAAAATCTGTTTCGTATGGATCAGAGTCAGACATTAATATCTAATATGTAATATCTAGTGATATGTTTTCTTAGATAATGCTGTGAACAAATGCTCTTTTACCTTGAATATTAGGTGGATCCACACTTGAACCATCTGTATGATGATCTGCACCCACTGGATCTGTAAATGGTGGTGCAGGTAAGTTTCACAAGTTAACAAACTCAAATCCTATTCAGACCATTCATGATTCCAGCAATAACCAAGTTTTTTCGTAACAATAAGATTGCATTTACAATGCAAATCTTAATGCACAGATCATATTTTTTTGACTATATTAATTTTTTGTTCTGCTCTTTTTATATTTACATAAGACACTATTCATATCTGATATCGGTGTTACAATAATTTGCAAAACTACAGTTAATATGAGTGTCATGATTTGCACTTGAGTTTTGTATCGACTTAAGCCAGGTCACTGCCAATTTAGGCATGTTTTAATTATGACACTTAACAATTGTATATGTACTTTGATAAAGGTTTTTGCAATCATGGAAACATAAGTGAATCGCAGACAGCATTCTTCTTTTACGAATGTAAAATGGCTGGAGTAGTGATGTCACTAGCTAAATTAATTCTCATTTGTCCTCCCCCACAGAAAGACACAGCACATCATTATATCATTGGCTTCGCCCACTGGTGTTCAGTCTAAAGTAGTAGTTGTTGACAATCATAAAGTTGTAATAACAGTAAGATTGTGATGTCAGACAAACATTGTGCTGTTGCTGGCTGTGGGAAATTAGTGTCTTTGTAAGGGTCGCAAATAATTTGAAAATATTTATGTTTCAAAATATGCCCCCCTACCATGAACTAAACTGGACTGTTGCAGAGACCAAGTGTAGTAGGGTACGGAGCGCTCACACTAGTCACACCAAACTTTGAAGGGAAAACATACTTTGGTATTATACAGTATGCATAGTGTGAGTACCCCATAATTTTACTGTAAACCATGCCGCTCCTTAGAGCTTATTTCTATGTATATTTTAAACATTCTTCATTCTCTTGTGATTATTTTTGCAGGTTTCCGAATTGATGTCAGATGCAAAGCAGAAGCTTATTTTCTAGTTTGGCTTCATTGTGGAAAAATGCTTGAAACTAAAATCCAGGTGACATTCTTTTGTTTATTGAAGCTATGACAAATAATTTGTCTGTTTAGTTAATGTTTTATACAGTGTAACTGTACCTAAACATTGTTCCTTGAGGTCCTCTGCTATTCACATTTTGTAGTGTATATTAATTACTCTGTGAAATAAATTGTTTTGTGTATTTTTTTACCTAACATTGGTTATTGCTAATGACATACAGAGTTTTAATCAGGCTCAATCTGTGCATTCTATGCAAACAACATCAAACAACCTGTCAAACAACAAAATGTCTGTCCGGATGGGAATGAAGCAAGGAAACTTGTGCAATTACATCACAGCTCAAATACTGTGCATAGTGGCATGACTACAGTTTATTGAATTCACATACTAATAATCCTGACATACTTGTCCATCATATACATCTCCTAACACACCCTTTGGCATTTCCCACTTTTGCCTTTCATCTAATTTCTCTTCAAATCCAAGTCTTTTAACAAGTCCTCCCAGAGACTGCACAACACTCTTGTAACAGTAAGAACGTATTGGATGGACATACTCTTCACCGCTCGAATTTGTAGCCTTTCTTAGCAAGGCAGAGCCACATTTCTTCCTTAATGCAGACCTCTGCTGTGGGTGATTGTAGAATGGGATGTGACCACAAGTCCTGCAAACCTTTGTACCATCCCGTCTGCGCTCATAGGTTTCAGTAAGCATGTACACTGTTATACATTTTGGACAAACCACATACTGTAAGAAGTCGTCACGGAGGATACCAGTCAATTTCATCATGGCCAAAAGTTTCATCAACAAGTGTTCTGGTTTTTCACTTCTGGACTGATCACTTCCATGCTCCTCCCCATCTTGTATGTGAGGATAGGCTTCACTCTGCTCCTCAGCAAGAATTTCCCCCTCTTCATCCACATAGTCATCCTATGGAAATTTAAAGGACATATTTAAAACACATGCAATGCACATAATCAGCACCACCATTAGACCATTAGAGATTGAAAAGTCCATCATGAATATGGCCATTTGAGATTGAAAAGCCCATCGTTATTCGTTAATATGGTCATTTATGGTCAAGAACATAATTAATATGGTAATTTCTCATCAATATGGCCATTTGAGTATGAAAAGATTTGAAAACTGTAGTTGGAAAAGATCATGTGCATCTCAAACAGCTAGCTTTAGTGCAATGAACCAGTTAAGTACTTTGTGGGAACTTCATCCACTTCAACTTCATTTTAGGATTTTTTAGGATACTTTATAAAGTGTGTTTATACTTTAGTTGCTTTCATTAGTTAACTAACAGAAATTTGAGAGTGGAAAACAATCATGTGGGTGAAATATGTTAGGTTTTCCCATTTCAGCTCTGGATTAGCATGTATTGAACTTTATACTACCCAGACAGCACACATACATCTGGCCGACGTTGTGCCGACTTTCAAAGTTCCATCAGCAAGATGTCGCTCAGGGAGCGTTTGCTCATTGGGAAGATGTCGTCTAGATGTCGGCATCTCGTCGCAAATGCCCTCGGGCCGATATTTAAACGATGCAATTTCAGCCGCTCTGCACGGGCTTTACCGGGCATTTATTTATTAATTTAAACCTTTATTCATTCACATTTATTCAGAATAATGTGCTTCTTTGCAATAATAACTAAAAACAAGTACACCACTGTCAATAACCGTTGCAAATTTATTCATTTGACAAATATAACACAAACAACTTGGATAAATCAGTAACAGAATATTTACATGTGTCACACATAAATTACATATTCTGTAACTATTATACACTGCTATACTACTGTGTAAACGTTTTACTTACACTTAACTTAAATATTTCTTATACCCTTCAAAATAATATACTCTTATATGATTCAATTACGTTTGTGGACAAAAATATAGTCTCAACATATACATTTATTTCAATTGAGAACTAAAATTTAATTTAAAACTTTTTTCAAATTACTTGGACAAAATGATAAAATAAACAAGTAATTCAAGCCCATAATACATGGAAATTTCTTTAAAAATATCTCAGGGTGAGATCTCAAAAAATTACTGAAAAAACCCAAGGGTATATATTTCAAATTCTAGGCAAAGGGTGGCTGCATTTGAAATGCTAAAATATAACAGTTTGGATTTCAGAAGTTTTAGTCTCAAGATAATTCACATATGTTGTACAAATGGGAAAAACACGGCCTGTGAAAACCCAGCAAAGTATTTCTTTGTGACTTACTGTTTTCTACATAAAATCATCCTACACAATTCAGAAAACATTCTCTGAAAATATAATCTTGACATATTCAATACTGACTGAGTAAGGTCATGTCAAAGACTGAACTCAATGTTAAATCAGTAAATTCAAACTTTAGATGTCATAAGATGTTAAGACAGTAGCCTGGATTTCATATACAAGGTCACATATTTATGTATCTCAGAAATATATTGTAAATAATAATGTGCATGTACATAACAAAAACATTTAATCATAAAACATTCTCGTCAGGTCTTCTGTCTTTATTTTCTGCACTCGTCTCTGCAAGCAGTGCCTTTAAACCTTAGAGGTTCCTCTTTGTTGCCTTCGTTTCCTGTCCCGAACACCGCCTTTTAAACATCTGGACACCACTTCTTCCTCTCCATGGTTCCTCTTTGT
Organism: Paramisgurnus dabryanus; assembly: GCF_030506205.2. NCBI lineage: Eukaryota > Metazoa > Chordata > Actinopteri > Cypriniformes > Cobitidae > Paramisgurnus > Paramisgurnus dabryanus. The sequence goes on from NC_133343.1 coordinate 48,376,155, forward strand.
TGCTTTAGGATCACCTAAATGGAAACATCCAACAAAAAATTATTAATCATACGATCACATTTTATATTTAAATTTAAGTGCCTATGGCAAACATGAACAATCGTGTATATTGGATAGATAATCAAAAAGTGGACCCACAAAGCATACAGTACTTTATGTAAGCATATAAAGCATCTGGTCTACTGTGTTGTTGCATTCCTGAATGTCTGGCTGTGCATTATAAACAGTGTTAATTCTTCTTTGCATCCTCAGCTACAGCTATACTTAAAATGAGTGCTATAGGAGGAATTAATGCAAATGTCTTGAAAATTATACATTTTATTGTTAGAGATATCTAAAGATAACAGTCACCCACTTGCTTACCACCAAACTGTGTTGAACAAGTGCTTGCATCGGTGTTCGTGTAATCGAGTAAAGTATAACCTTATTCACACAGCACTTTGGTCCCAGAAAATATCCGTAAAATTGGCAGAGAGGCATTTGTGTGAATGCAAACATGTGTCGTAGATGTTCTGGGATTGTTCCAGGAAAGAGGACCTAGTAACATTACTGTAAGATACCTGGAAAGCCCTCTTTGTGAATGAGAAGCAGAAACAATAGCGTAGTTTTGAAGTTATGGTTCAGCTCTTTAAAACAAGGGTTTTACAAAGGTCGGCAAACTGGACCGAAGCAGAGATCAGAGAGCTCGTCACTATCCACGCTGAAGCAGAGATCATTTAGCAGCATAACTGTTCTAGCGCATCAGGCGCTCACATGAGCTTATATTAAACAAAATACATGTGCGTCATCGCAACAAGATATACCGTTCAGCTCTTTAAAACGGGGGTTTAAATGAACATTTACATTCACGATGAGAAATGTCTGCAAACTGGACTAGGACAGAGTTCAGGGAGTTTCAAATATCCACTTTGAAATTGGGTTAATTCATGTGCATACTAGAACAGCGCATCACGCATTCCATTATAGTCTTATCATAAACAAAAATCCAGTCATCTGCAGAGAGAAATAACCAATAATAACAAACCTTCAGACACTGTGGATAAAACCTATCAAGTGCAGGACTTTAAACCCATCATGTGTCTTTACGGCATAAACACAGATTCCGGAAAATCATTGGCAGTGTGAATGAACCAAAAATCTAATGATCCTGGACCAAGTTTAAGTATAATATGAATGGGCCCTTCTTCAATGTATCGTGTCTAACAGATACCAAGTTGCAAAGTTTGTCTCACCTGTGGGCTACAACACTTAGTTCTGTCCTAGTATACGCCTTAGTCCTCGGTCTAGATCTCACCCAAACACTGTAAACGGAGCAGAACAGAAATGTTAATTTGTAAGTAGAAATGATAAGTGGACCCAGATTTGTTCCAGAATGTATTAAATGAAGTTAACATGGCCTGCTTTGTCTAAGATAAAGGATAAAATGCACTGTTAAATAAAAGACATTTTAAAAGGGTTGAGTTGTCTGAACAAAGTCATCTTGTTGCTTTGACGTCTTTGTTTTAGTTTATCTTTACCCTTCTGCTTGTTAACAGCACACATCATCAGTAATGTTCAATTATTACTTTATTATTGTATTAATGTTAAACACACCTTCAGGATCGTCAGTGTACTTAAATAGATAAGACTGAGCAGTGTTGATTTACCACCAGGGATTTTGATCTGTAAATGAATTCAGTCAAAGCAACAAGATGACTGTCTGATGACTCGAATGAGTTAAAGGATTACTCCTCCCACCAAAATGAAAATTGACTGATTATTTAAATTCATGTCATCCAAGAAGTTATCTATTACTTTTTTAACAGAACACAATCAGAGTTATATTAAATAATTTCCTGGTTCTTTACATTTATATATTGTATTTATATTTTTGCTTTATAATGTCATTGACTGGGATCAATGTTTTTCAAAGCTTAAAAGTATATCCATCCATCATTAAAGTAATCCATATGTAACCAGTGGATTAATAAATGTCTTCCGAAGCGAAACAATACGTTTGTGAGAAAAACTATTCATATTTATTGCTTTTTGTAATAGAGACAAGACATTTACAAAGTTAAAAAGACAATTTAAATATGGCAGCACGTGTTATCGCATTGGATGTTATGACACGTGAGAAACAATGCGATTGAGTTGTTGTAGTCTGTTTACATAACGTATGCATCGTAACTCGCTTAAAGCTTAAAATATAAAGTTTTTCTCATAAGCCTATCATTTTGCATCAGAAGAACCACTGGGTTATATATGGATCACTTTAATGATGAATGGATGCACTTTTGGAACTTCAAAACATTGATGCCCAGTCAATGCCATTATTAAGCATTGAAGAACCAGGACCAGTGGCGGACAAGGACTTATTTTCCGAGGGCGCACAATGCAATGCGAAGCTCATCCCAACATGTATGTAGCCCGTAATGTGTGTGGTTCGTCATTTTAAAATATGTGTTAGGCGTGTCGCATGTGAATCACGTGTCATGTCAAAATAAGTGCCTGCTGCACACACGTCTGAAGGGTTTATGATAACAGATACCTGCATTATCTCATGTGTAATCAGAGTTTAATGTTAAGTGAATGTGTTGTGTGTATTTTGTGAACGTGAGCATCTCTTTTATCATAAAAGGTTTTGACGCGTGTGCAGCAGGCACTTCTTTTGACAAGACACGTGATGCACATGGTTTACATGACGCAACAAACACATATTTTTGAAAACACGAGCAACACACATGACACGCTGAACACTTATTTTGAATTCGCACCCCTCAGAAGAGCAGTCATGAGCTGCCACTGGCCAGGACAGTATTTAATATAACTTTAATTGTGTTTGGCTAAAGAAAGAAAGACAAACATCTTGGATGACATGGGGTTGAGTAAATAATCCTTCAAAGCTAAAAGTTTACGTAAAAATGATAATTGTATCATTTACTCACCTTCATGTTGTTATAAACTTGCCAAAAATTCTTTAATCTGATAAATGATGTCAATCATACAGTTGATGGTACCCATTGACTTCCATAATAGGAAAAAGACATTTTATTGAAGTAAATGAGCAGCTGTGTACTTAACATCATTTATCAAAATATCTTGTTTTGTGTATATCACAATAAATAAACTCATGCCGGTTAAGAACATAAACAGGGCCTGTGTGATCACTAAAGCACAATAAAAAACATGTAAAGCTATCTTACCTTGAAATAAAATTTGACACAGACTACTGAAAATCTAATGAATGAAAAAGACAAAAAATAATATATTATGCACAAACGTTAAAAACAACATTGCAGTGTAGTGCTTAGTTTAATGTGTTTCAAATAAGTACATTCAACTTACATTATTTGTATAGTATATATCAGTACAGTGACATGCACAAGTTTGGGCACCCCTGGTAAAAAAATTCTTTTAATGTAAACATTTAAGCGAGGGGAAGATGAAATGATCTCCAACAGGCATAAAGTTAAACATGAAACGCACATGATTACCACTGTATGTAGTCCAGTGCTGGCATCGTTTGAAGTCCTTGCAAGGGTCGATGTCATCTTTCCATTTGTGTTAGCTCATCTGACAGAGGCAGGATCCAGACTGCAGCTCACATAATTGCTAGTAGAAATAGAAAAGCAAATTGAGAAAATTTGCATGACTGCTGTTCATAGCTTTTTAGGTAGTGGATAGTTGTGATTATTAAGTTATTTATAACCTGAGGCAAAGGTTAGTGAATGCAATTATGTGTATGCTAGACTTAGAGCTGTTGTGTTTGGTCGATAGAATCAGCGGTGTCAATTTCAACGTTGATAATTAGTCAACATAAATATTGTGTCATCACGACAAAAATATAGTCTTTTCCCCTTTGACATGGCAGATTTAAATGCAGATTAACATTCACAATGAGAAATATCTGCAAACTGGACTGAAGAAGAAATCAGGGGGCTCGTCACTATCAGCTATGAACATTCACCAGCATAACAAAACAGCGTGTAACGCAGTGCTTCCCAATCCTGGTCCTCGAGCACCCCCTCCCAAAAACTTATTTAAAACACCTGATTCAAGTTATCAGCCTCCTTCCAAAATGGTAAACATGTCTCCCTAACAAGCTGATGAGTTAAATAAGGAGACAACTAAAAATTTTTGGGAGAGGGTGCTCGAGGACCAGGATTGGGAAGCACTGGTGGGAAGCACTGGTGTAACGCACTCCTTTATGATCTTATTAAACAAAAAAATACATGTGTGGTTTCTCGAGAGAGAAATCACGGATAAGCAAACTACAGATACTACAAAAAAACCTACCAAGTGCAAGACTTTAAATATGTCATGTCTTTATGGCATGTGTGTGAAAGCACAAACAAATCCAGAAAACTATTGGCAGCGTGAATGAACCAAAATCAAATAATCCCAAACAACTCCCGGATGTGTACTCTGTATTTTTTCCATAATATGTGAGTGAAAAGGGCTACAGACATTAACCATTCATTGAAAGCAAGTTGTCCACTGAACCTTAAATGTCCTTGTCAGTATCGGGAAAGCGGTCCTGAAACAAATATCCTCGTCGTAAGAGATGTACGGCGTACTGTCTCGAGTAAACATATGGAGTCCTTCTTTAGGATCTCTGACTGCCGCACTCTGATGTTGTTCACCTGGCGTGTAACACGACAACCCAAATTGTCTTCATTATCCCAGGCACCTGCACAGAAACATTGAGAACACAAGCACCAGGGAAGCAGTGAGTGTGCGTCTTACCTACACCTAATGTAGCGTGTACATGCCGGGCGATGGAGGCCCCGGTGATCCCAACATAGGGGGGATAATCAGTTATAAGTGAGTAACAGCTGGTTAAAAACAACTTACAGCAAATGATGTTGTGATCTGTTTTGCAAAGACATAAAACATAACAATTGAATATTACAGATTTACATAAATGATGTCCAGTTACACACACTAAAATGTCTTGAGGTGTCTGTTAGTGAAATACTTACACAGCAGTGCCAATGACCTGTTAACACACAAGAAGAGAGGAAACATGTATGAGGGAAATATTAGCTAAGGAAAAAGGCAAGAAATTTATTCAGTCATTTCCAGCCCTTGATGTGTTTAAAATCCACAGTATGGCAAATGACTATGATATGAAACACCTGTTCATTAAATCACTGTACATTTCATACATCTGGGGCCGTATTCACAAAGCATTTTATCTTACCACTAAGAGTACTCCTAAATCGCACTAAAAGATTTTAGCTAAGAGTTTTCTCTTAAAAGTTATTCACAACGCCTTTCAGACCTACTTTTAGTAAGGAAAAATGATAACTCCTAAACTAAGAGTGAGTCTTCGTTGCTACGGATGACGTCAGTTTTCATGCACGAGCTGCCTCGCAAGGACCACGGTGATTGGTTGTTAGATGACAGCTGTCATGCGTAACATAACACAGACGCACCAAATAATGGAATTACAACATTGAAATATGTCTGTGTCCTACACAAAATAATAATAGTAATGCCATCAAAATGCATATATTAAAGAAAAGTCGTGAATGAAATTAAATTAAATCAAGGTAGCCTAATACCCAAATGAAAACCGCCAATTGCCTAATAATAAAAAACGACATTACATTAACACTTGCTTGATTAATTGACATCCTATTAGCCTAAATAGACTACTTAAAGCAAGTAAATGTTGCCCATATTGAAGAATCCTAATGTAATAAATAAATGACGGTGGATTATGAACTCGCCAAAACGGAAAAGAAAGCCCAACTGGATGCAGGATCAGTTACTGCTGCTGTTCCAGTTGGTGCTGGAAAAAAGAAACGTAATAAAAGGGAAATTCGGCACTGATATATCAAGCAAAGCTAAGCGTGAGACATGCGAGACAATGATGCGCGGGTCAATGTACAAAACAACCGGCACCCGACCAACGTTTTCAACTAACCCGCACGCAAGTCGGACCGCAAAAAATGAGCGGGTGACCTCAGGCATCCGCTCATTTCGGATCAACCCGCGCATTACTGATGGGAGAGGATTTGTTGCAGATCAATGCAGCATTCCCGCTTGTGTCGCGGACCCCGGACGACTGCGAGAGGCGGTGGTATGCATTACAATCGCAGTAGAGGGTTGAGATTGCAGCCTTTAAACAGACTAGCATGGCAACAGGTATGCCTATAATATTAAATATTTAATTTCATTATTGTTTCATGTAATTCTAAAAAACTTCCTGCTTGCCATGAATGTAATGAATTATGAAACAAATGTTATAAACAATATGCTTACATTAAAGTGTGCTTTTAAGTATGTGCAATGCTTTTGAGTTGGTGAAACTGTCAATGTTAAGGAGGATCAGCACCTAAGACATTTTAAGATCCTTTGTGAATAGGTCTTAGTGAGTTAGGAGTCCTCTCGACTACTTTTAAGCTGTCCCAGACTTAGGTGCTACTTTTAGGGCTAAAATGCTTTGTGAATTACTCTTAGTGAAAAAAATTAGGAGTCCTAAATTTAGGAGTGACACACCCATTATTTTTAGGAGTTGCTCCTAAATTCGCCAGTTAGGAGCTACTTTTAGCCTTAAAATTCTTTGTGAATACGGCCCCAGATATACAATAACGTAAATCAGATTGCACTGTGCATAACAAAATGGTTGTCAAAGAAGCTGAACTAACTTACATAATGCCAATGTAAACATCTCTTGTTTGTGTTGTTTTTAAATTTGCTGCCATTGTAAGCACTCAAACTATCATAGAGATCATAATAATACACTTTATACAGTAACTAAAACTGCCAGAGCATCATAAATATATATAGAGACAAAAAGCATATTATTCACACTCACTAAATGTGTTTAAAATGACAATTTACCTCAGACAAGATATTTGCAAAAGCTTTTCTAACAAACGGGACATCACAATTAACCATAATATTATGTTGATCATTTAAACATCAAACAAACACTCAAAATGAAATGAAACAACCCAAATTACTATGTTATTGAACTCAATTATATAATCATCGATAATCATCCTCATATTTTTCCTAAAATGTAAATTACCTCAGAATACTTCCAACTGCTGTTCAGAAAAGCAATGGCCATCTGCCTATTAAGTTCATCGTTTATATAGCAACAAAAACACAATACTGAACAAGTGAAAGGTATTCAGATTGATTTCAAGTACCATGTTTTTGTCATAGCATAAAAAATTAGACGAGAAATGACCTTTCTGTCCTCACGTTAACATTACCTCTAGTCGGTCAGACTCTACATAACAACAAGCTGACACGTATTGTTTTACAGAAACATTTTAGAACAACTAAAAATAATGGAAATTACAATCTCTATTAAATAATACACAAACATTTTAGCAAAAATGCCTCAAATCTGAATAGCGCTGCTAGTACTACAAACGCATGACTTTATTAGCTGTACTGTAGTAGACGGAGTGCCTTATACTAACTTTTAAGACTTTTAATATAAGATTTTTGTCGAAAACTTACCTGAACCACGTACGTCTGCGAAGTCAGCTCCCGCATTTTTTCCTTGTTCATGGCAAGACGAGACTGTAGTGGCTTCTCTGGGTTAAGGAATATATCGCCATCTGTTGGTTTGGCATGCTCATGACAATGCATCATACCGGGGTTTTGCGTGTTCGAGTTGACGTGGAATTGTCTGTTTTTTTACGAAGGAGGGGAACACAAAACAATGATACGTGTAAAACAAGCCAATAATCCCTTATTTGTCCTCACTTTCCCGAGTTGTCTTTTCTCTAACTTACTTGAGTATTAACGGCGGCTGGCAACCAGCGTATGTACATTACTGCCCCCTCCTGCTTCGGAATAATGGAACTTAGCAGCTGTGTGTCATTAAAAGCAAAGAAAGCGCTGCTATTTTATTTATTTTTACTTGTATATTATATTAAAACATTTACATTTACTTAACGGATTCCATTTTTCTCCACTTATTATCATTTACTTAGTTCTTGTACATACTTGATACACCCATGGTGTCGCCTTTGCTCTGGTGGGTTCACTGGGTTGCAAAGGGAGGAGTAACTGGGCACGCACCAACAGAGAGAAGTGCGGCATCGGCCTCCGGTATAGTTATCCGACCCAAAGCCGACGTAACAGACAAATACCGTTGACTTGACTGAAGATTTGGCCGATGCCTGGCCGATACTTATTAGATGTTTCAGATAAGGAGGCTGACGTACGCTCTTGAGCCGACGTCGGGCAGACGTACGTGTGCTGTCTGGGTAGTATATCCAAATGTAATTTCATGCTTACCACACAACAGGAGATGAAAAGATGAATGCTTTGGTCATCTGCTGTTTCGTCTGAAAAACAACAAACAGAAGATACCGTTATGCATTATATCGCGATATTCCTATTTAATTATAAGTTACTATTAAAATAACAACAACAGTGATAATCAACCACATTTAACTAGACCAGGGGTCTCCAACCTTTTTGTGAGCAAGGGCTGCCACAATAAATAAAACATGCTGGATGGCTACTTTTTGATATAGCATCCTCAAAACGTTTTTGTTTAACTTGTTGATTTTATTTTATTTTACTTGTTGATATGTTTTAGTATTGTTTAAAATGTTAACATACGTAAAGCAAGCCAAGCTTATATAAAAAATATGTAATTATGCTCACCGTTGTCTGAACTGCAATTCGCTGGGTGCGTTTCTTCAAATTCTTCAATCACTTATTTTTCTGGGTCCTCGGATTGCATTTCACTTTCACCAATCTCTCTAACTCCAGTAAAGTTATCCTCCGGGTCTTTACACATGACGGGACATCACTCACAGCGGGTTCATGACTGGATAGCAGCAGGCTCTGTACGTTATCTGACGTAGCCCTTTTGGATTTTTTTTCTCCCAAACTCCATTTTGTATGACACAGTTCAGTGTTGCAATGTTCACAGAAGTGCCGAGGTCGTTTCTTCAGTCTTGGGACTTCCATCTTTCAACTGACAGCACACTGTGTTGATATCACACATAGCTTCTGGCACATCGCGTTTGTTATTTATATTATACTTTGATTGTACGCATGCGCGCACATCTCACAAGATTTTCCTTATATCAATAACCTCGCATGTGATTGGAGGAGCCCGACAGGCTTCTCGCCTTCGTCCAATCACGTGCGAGGTCATGGCCACGGCTCACGGCTCACACAGCAGTACAAAACGAGCATTTGGTTTGGTGTTTGTGACTCTTCCAGAAGAGAAGACGGGTGCACAATCCCAAGATTGCGGTAAAAATAATTTTATGTAAAAGCATATTTTTAAATAGCCCAAGTTGTGAGTTTTATAACTTAGAGGTGATTTTTGTCTTGTAATTTTTAGGAGGCGTCTCTGAGGCACACTGCAGGCGCTATGAACCAGAGCAAGGGTAACGTTACGATTTAAAGAATATGTTTTTATTCTTGTATAAGGAAATAGATACGTTAATAGATCCGAGCTTAAACCAGCACATTTTGTTTTCAAAGACTAACGTCGCCTCATAACGAAGCCGTGACCTCCTATTTCCTTGGGGCTATTTCAGCAAGTCCAGATTTAACTGCTGAGAATGATGACATTGTTTGTAAGTATAACTTCTAATGTTTTTCCTCATTTCTTGTTTAATTGTACCGTGACTCTTTTTATTAATACCAGTCTCATTTAATTGTTTTCCAGCTGCCCGTAAGACGTATTATGAGTCGGTAGGCCGGAGCTTCAGATACAAACAACCTGAACTCGCATCGCAGGCGGAAAATGCTAAAAGTTTAGCTCGGAGTCGATCCAAAAGAAAGAGGGTAAAATTTATTATATTAGATCAGTTTTTTGTCAATGTGGAACTCTCCGAGCGCTTAGCCACGCTGCAATCCAGATTAGAGGCGATACCAAAGTACAGGGCAACTCACAATATACGCCTGAAAAAGTGACTTTTTTTACAATGTTTTTTAGTTTTTCTTTTTTTTCAACACTTTGATCACTTTGAAAAAGATTTTTAGGGATCTTTCCCGAATGTCTTGGGCACTTTTTGACGTGTTTGGAGGACAACATAAGAGACATTATGCTACTTTGTACATAGTTGTGTGTTTCTAATTACAGCTCTTTCTTTGAATTAACAGCTGTGTGTTTATAAATAAAGCTCTTTCTTTGAATAAACAGCTGTGTTTATAAATAAGCCTCTTTGTTTTCTCTTATATTTCTTGATGTTGTGAATAATGTAGTACATAGCACAATTACATTAATATATAAAAAATTATTATAACATAAATTATATATTAATTATTATTATTATTGGGGTTTACATTTATAATGAGCCAGGGTGCCCAATAACCCCCCTCTTTAGAGTAACGGCCCGACTTGAATTTACTCACTCGGTATTAGGGGTGTGCATTGGCACTGCCCTCACAATTCAATTCAATTACGATTCACCAGATAACGATTCAATTCGATTTGATTCTACGATGCATTGCGATGCATCAGAATTCTACTGTACACAACAAGGCAAATTTTTAATAAGTCAAGTAGTAAACTCAAGTGCAACTATTTTCAACAAAAACGAAAGCTGACCAGGGCTCGCAAAATTTGAAAATCCCTGGTAGCCCTTCGGGCAGACACTCTTTAATTTTTGGTAGCCCGAAATGAATATAAGTAGCCAGAATAACAAAATACACTGTTTAATGTAGAATATTGATAAATCCTGGATTTCCATGTAAGCCAAATATTCCTGCCCATCCCAGCTAACAATTTGGTTCCCAAAACGTTCCCCTATTTTCCAAGGTTTTTGGTTAGCCAGGAATGTTTTCTTTAAGAAAATAAACATTCCCCTAATGTTATTTTTAGGTTATTTTAACGTTTCCCTAACGTTAGAATAATTTAATTGTTATATTACTGAAATATTATATGAATGTATTATAACACAGGTTATTTTTTATAAAAAATACCTCAACACATCACACATTGTATTTAGATAACATGGTATTTTATCAAATATATAAACAACCAGTGACTTTAACACAATATAGAAGACTTAAAGCAGATATTTATTAAAAAGGAATAAACATAATTCCCTTTCCCTTTATGTTCCCCTAATGTTAGACTCTGAAGTTAAACGAAATGACAAACACACATTCTATTCGCTTTAGGTAAACATATCTTACCACTGCTGTTTAGTCACCTATCAGCTTGTAACATCATACTCTCAATAGCCTAGACGTAAATCACTCAAACATATTTTCCTTCTCACATATTTAAGTTACTAACTGAAGAAAGAAAAAAAATACGATAAAACAATGTTAGTCTATGAGGTAAAAATGAAATGACGTTATTTTATTAAATGACTTGAGTTCGCGCAAGCAGGTGCTCGTGAAGAATCTAGCCGGTAGAAGCGCGTGCAGAGGGTCGCACGCATATATCACACGTGCACATTAGAGGATGAGTTTATTTATGCTTTCACTTCATTTCCTAACAGTTTCACTTGGTACGTGAGGATAATGACTGGCAAGAGGACACCGAAATACATACGCTATAATTACCTAACTAAATCTGAGACAAAGCAAAAACATTAAAATATTATTTCCTCCCCAAGATAGCCCGACAGGCAGGGTGGAGATACATTTTGGTACCCCGACAGGAATTCACAATAGAAACGAGACGTCGGGCTAGCGATTTTGCGAGCCCTGCCCGAGATGAGAATTTTACACAGCGTAAGTCTTGTTCCCCATTAACTTCATAGAATCCGAAATGTGCCCATATGTCCACTTTCCATGGAAAAGGGTGCGTTTTTATTTACCCGTCTATCACGGTCATCTCCAGAAGATAAACAGTGACATAATCGATTATGGCATTTGCTGCATCGATGCTGAATCGTGCATGTGCGCATTGCGATGCATTGCCGAATCGATTATTGTTGGCACCCCTACTCGGTATTGGCTGAAGCCACTACTTTTAAACAAGAAAAATCCCTTTTGATTGGTTTGAAGTGATCTGCCAACCATTCACGGGGGATTTTACTTGTTTAAAAGTAGTGGCTTCAGCCAATACTGAGTGAGTACATTCAAGTGGGCAGTTACTCTAGTTTTGCTGCTATTCACATGCTAATTAGGCCAGAGACGCTCTACCTGGCCGGCAGAGGTTTCGCTGCTATTCATATGCTAATTAGAGGCATCGCACCCCGCGGGGCTCTCTACCTGCGTCATGGTTCGATGGAGAGAGGAATCGGGATGGCTGTGTGAGTATCGCGAGACTCGAGCAGAGGTGAGATCGAACATGGCGGAGCACACTTGTTGACAAACACAACAGGACGAGTTTAAACTTTTGAGCTCAAAAACTCATTTCATCCGGAATAAACCAAATTAACATCGCATCGACTACCATATACTCGATACGATCCACAATTCAACTGTACACTGGAGGACTTAACGGACTTGGAGATTTTTATTGACGACTACTTTCACCACACTCATCCGACCATGGATAATGCTGACGTACTCAAACCAGATTCCAAAAGAAGAAAGAGAGACTCCGCAACGGACACTGATGACCTACACACCACCGAAGTTGAGGTTAGTGTGCTGGCTAGCATCAATAAAAAACTGGATATACTGCTTACAATTCACGACGAGTTAAGCGACATGCGGAAAAGCCTTGAATTTGCTCACAATCAAATCGAAATACTACAACAATCAAATCAAGAGCTTCAAACTTCAATAACAACACTCACCCAGCAAATGGAAAATGTCACCGCAGAAAACAAACAGATGAAAGAAACCATTCTAGACATCCAAACACGTTCGATGCGCGACAACTTAATTTTCTCAGGCATTCCAGAAACATCACCCGATAATCCAGAGTTGCATCTTAAAAATGTCATGCACTCTCAACTCAAACTACCCGCCGACGTCACTCAAAATATCACCTTTCACCGAGTTCATCGTCTCGGTAAACAACAGCAGGACAATACTCGTCCCATCATTGCAAAATTTGAACACTATCAACAAAAGGAATTGGTTAAAAGCAAAGGAAAACTACTAAAGGACACTCATTTTGGAATGAACTATCAATACCCACGATAAATAAACGAACGAAGAAAAGTTCTCTATCCCATATTAAAAGAAAACAGAAGAAATAACATACGTGCAGTATTGACAGTTGATAAACTCTATATAAATGGACAACTATTTCAAAGCCATGAAAAAACACCATGGCTTTTCTGAATGATTAAATATACAAATATACTATAAGCATTATTATTATTATTATTATTACCTTCGTTTCTATTGTCCTATATATATATATATATATATATATAAATATGTATATGTGTAATATATATGTGTGTGTGTGTGTATTATATTTGTAGATTTTCCTTTTTTTTATTTATTATTATTATTATTCTTCCACACCTCTCTTAACCTACAGACTTTTTAAGCCCAGTGGTTAAGTTCTGTGCTTACACACACACACTCTCTCTCTCTCTCTCTCTCTCTCTCCTTATCTCCTCATTTGCTTATCTTTCCACGGCTTTTTTTTTCTTTTCTTTTTTTTCCGTTATTTTTTATTATTATTATTATTTTGTTGTTGTTTTTGGTTTCATTTATCAGCATCTCTCTGTCTGTTCTCTCTCTCTCTCCCTCTTCCCCTCTCTCCGTCTTTCTCTCTTTACCTTTGACCCTGATAAAGCATGTGCCTTTATTTGTATTTATGTCTTGTCTTTTTGTGTCTCCTTGTCTATATATGTAAAGTCCAGTTGCTCAATAACTATTGGTTACGCTTGTATCCACGTTCCATACCACTACTACCTCTCAGCTTAACCCCAAGCAAAAACGCTGGAAAACATGTAATGTGCAATATGAAATACATCCTCCCAATATTGACAAGCAAAAACACCCATGCCTTATTACCTCATACAAACCCATCTATCCCTCTTTCCCTTTCTCAACTCTCTCTTTCCCTTTATTATTTTATATGTCTCTTAACTCATATATACGAGCTAGCTCACAACTCTGACAAATCTGACATGCACACATGCAACCACTTAACTTGATAACATGGAATGTACGCGGCTTTCGTAACCAAACCAAAAGACTTAGAGTAATCAATCACCTAATAAAACTGAGGGCTGATATTTGCTTCCTTCAAGAAACACATTTAACAGACACAGAATTGCAATATCTCAACTTTAAACAATTTGACAAAATATACTCTTCAACATTTAACAGCAAACAAAGAGGCGTCTCTATTTTAATAAATAAAGATATTCAATTTTCACTTAACCAATCTATTATAGACCCAGACGGTAGATTCATCATTATTAATGCAATTATAAACCACACAACATTTACATTGGCAAACATTTATGGTCCTAACAATGATGATCCATCTTTCTTCCACAATTTCTTCTCAATACTATCAAATTCAAACAACCTCATCATAGCAGGAGATTTCAATACAGTCATCAATCCCACAATTGACCGCTCAAGCACCTCTGGCAACTTAAGAAATTGGCACTCCACTGACATAATAAAGCAATATATGGAGGACTATGGCCTTAGCGACAGTTGGAGAATGAGGAACCCCTCTTTAAGGAAATATTCATACTTTTCTACAGTTCACCAATGTTCATCTAGACTCGACTTATTCATCATCAGCAATTCAGTAATAACCAAGATATCAGATAACAAAATCTACCCTATTGTAATTAGTGATCATGCCCCTATCTTATAAGGCGAGAGTGGGCATTCTTTCTGGAAATGAATGACTCTCCAGACACCTCACCTTCACTGTTATGGGAAACTGGTAAAGCCGTAATCCGAGGGAAAATTATATCATACTCTTCATATAGGAAAAAACAGCAACAACAATTGGAAAATACATTAGAACAAAAAATCAAACTCCTAACAAATGAAATATCTCACCATCCCAGTGAACCAAAACAGAAGGAATTAAAAGAACTCAAAATACAAATTGATATCATACAGAAAAGAACACAATTTCAAATTCAGCAACTGAAATATAATGGTTTTCAATACAATAACAAAGCAAACAATAAATACCTAGCAAATCTACTCCAATACAAGAAAGAGAAATCAATCATCCCAGCCATCTTAGACACCACAGGAAATATTAACCAAAACCCACAGGATATAAATAATATATTTAGAAATGTCTATAGCAATCTCTATTCCCCCACTCACCAACCTACTCAATCAGAAATCGACACTTTTTTGAATAGTCTGACATTGCCAAAATTAACTTTAGAACAAACCAACATTCTAGACGCACCCCTAAGCATTAATGAACTTACTAAAGCACTCAATAAAATTCCTAGCAATAAATCTCCCGGGCCAGATGGACTACCAGCTGAATTTTACAGACACTTTTGGGACATATTATCACCACTATTTAACAGAGTAATATAGAAATAAAAAAGTCATCCACCATACCCACACACATGAATACAGCAGCCATGACATTACTACTAAAACCCAACAAAGATCCATCTCATCCCTCAAGCTACCGACCTCTCTCATTATTAAATACTGATTTGAAAATTATCACCAAAGCATTAGCAACCAGAATAGAATCAGTCACCCCCACAATCATTCATCCAGATCAGACAGGTTTCATAAAAAATAGACACGCTACAGATAATGTCCGTAGACTATTTAATTTATTTAATATATCACAAGAAAGACAACAGAAAACAATTATCATTTCACTTGACGCAGAAAAAGCCTTCGATAAGGTAAACTGGGCATTTTTATTCAATACACTTCACAAGTTTGGTTTTGGAGAGTCGTTCATCCACTGGATTAAAATACTGTATTCATCACCGTGGGCCACCATCACCACCAACTGAATTATTTCACAGAGTTTCACACTACATCAGGGCACCAGACAGGGATGTCCTCTCTCGCCCTCCCTCTTTGCCATTTTTATTGAACCTCTCGCAGCAGCAATACGACAAAACACCATAATCAAAGGAATTCAGGTACACAATGTACAACACAAAATCAGTTTATATGCAGATGATCTTTTACTATATCTACAGAACGTCTCGGTTACGGATGTAAGCCTCGTTCCCTGAAGGAGGGAACGGAGACGTCACGTCGTGACCGACGAATTGGGAACTCGCTTGCTTAGAGAGACCAATCTGCTTCGTATACTACTAAAACGCCAATGAACTTGGCCTTGAGATATTTGCATAATGCTGGCGCCGCCCCGCCAGGTGCCTATATAAGCAGCAGGTGCAAATATGGAAATTAGCTTCTTTTCGCTGAGAAAGCCGGGAGAATGAGACCGGCCGATAAACAGCAGGGGGCAGCCCTGTGGCGACGGGTCGTGACCGACGAATTGGGAATCCCTACCAAAACGCCACTAGGGGCTGACCTCTTCCAGTGTCTGCGTAAAGCCCTCCGGTTCCACTTAAGGAGGAGGAGATAGGTTTTAAGGCAGAAGGCCGGGCACTAGATGTTCCATAACCCCACAGTAGTGCCAGCGACTAGGAAGCGCCCTATCTGAGCGGTATAGGAACGCTGCGAAAGTCAACCGTAGTTGAGGAATAAGACAGCCGTGGCTGTGTAAGCAAAGCAGGGCTCTGCTAAGGGAAACGTGGGCTGGTAGGATTAACCCCACAGAAAAATACTCACAAAGGAACCCGGTGGGACTCAATGTGGAGCCCGAGCCAGACACGTAGGTTCGCGAGGATACAGCTAGTGAAAGGCTGACAACCAATGCTCCGCAACAAAGGCTGCCAAGGCAGCGGAGGAAGAACAATTCAAACCATTACGCATTTTTGTTCTGAAGGCCTTCCATACTGACACAGTTATGAAGCATCAGTTGGAGGCTGCAAGCCGACCTGCGAGACTGCTCTCCGTGCTCCCCCTGATGAGGAAAGAACACGAGAGGATACAGGCTCGATACGACACTCCGTGGAGTGCGCTCTCAAATTAAAGGGGCAAGGAATACCCTGAAGATTATAAGCCAGGGCGATAGAGTCAACTATCCAATGAGACATCCTCTGCTTAGTGACAGCTTTCCCTTTCTACTGGCCACCAAAACAAACAAAGAGCTGGTCTGAGGTCCTGAGGCTTTGCGTGCAAACCACGTAGAGTCGCAGTACGTGTACGGGGCACAACAAAGCCACGGTTGGGTCTGCCTCCTCCGGGGGCAGCGCTTGCAAGCTCACCACCTGATCTCTGAAGGGAGTGGTGGGAACTTTGGGCACGTAGCCTGGTCTGGGTCTCAGTAGACAGCAGGACCAAACTAAAGGCACAAATCGTCAACAGAGAATGCATGTAAATTCCCTACTCTCTTCACGGAGGCCAATGCTAGCAGGGTCAGAGTTTCATTGACAAAAACTTCAGACTCGCAGACTGCAAAGGCTGGAATGGGGGACCTGAAGGGCTTCAGCACCATGGACAGGTCTCAGGAGGAATAGAGGGAGGGCGCGAGGGGTTTAGCCTGCGAGCGCCTCTTAAATGTAATAACCAAATCATGCTGGCCAACTGATCTGCCGTTGATAAGTGAGTGAGTGACGAGCAGAAATAGCGGCCATATCAAATTTAATGGCGAAGGGACAGCCTACCATCTAACCTATGTAGAAGATATAAAGCACAATGTTAATGGGCATTCTCTGGGGTCCTCGCGTTGCAAAGAGCACCAGGTGACGAAAAGGTTTCATTAAGCGCGTAAGCCCGTCTGTGGACGGTGCTCGAACCGCGTCGATGGTGTTAGATACCGTTTGCGATAAATCACCTATACCTTGCGCGCGCTCAACGACCATACATGGAGATCCCACAGGTCGGGGTGCGAGTGCCAATGTGCCCCTTCCTAAAGAAAGAAAGTCCTTCCTCAGGGGAATCCGCCAGGGAGGGCTGTCGCGAGGAGCATTAACTATGAAAAGCAATTCCCAGTCGTCCAGTACGGACGATTATTAAAAAGGCTCTCCTCATCCTGCCTGACTCCGCACAGTGTCTGCGCGATAAAGCTCACTGAAAGGAATGCGTATTTACGCATCCCCCGCGGCCAGCTGTGTGCCAACGTATCCACGCCGAGGCTGCCCTCGGTTGGTGAATAAAATAGGCAACAGTGGGTATCGTCCGGCGACGCAAACAGATCCATCTACGCACAACCGAACTTCTTCCAAATTAGCTGGACCATCTGGGGGTGGAGTCGCCATTTGCCGGGGGCGCAGCTCGGGAAGCGCGTCTGCCGCTGTATTGAGCGACCCGGGATGAAAATGGCACGAAGGGACCTCAGATGCTTCTGACTCCAAAGGAGTAGATGACGAGCGAGATGCGACAGGTGACGAGAGCGCAAAACCGCTTTAACGGTAAATAACGCAACAGTCGCAATGTTATCGGTGACGGCTAATACATCCTTCCCTCGCATCTCCATAGCGGAGCGTACAAGTCCCAGATATACAGCGCACCGCTCGCGGCAGTTGGTGTGCTATGCACACCCCTGAGACTGCAAGCCCGTCATACGTGGCTGATCATCCCGTGCTGAGGGCATTGCAATATACAGAATGCCAGGAGACCCCTCAGGGGCATATCTTCTATCGGAAATGCCGGGTCTACCACGGGGAAAAATTGAAATGACACGCAGGTGTAATGTTTACACGTGTATGTCGGTGTGCCACGCTCTCCTCGAGACTCGATCGTAAGCCAACGCTAAAGCGGTCTCATATGAAGCAGCTCGGGCGGTGTCACAGCCGCAGCATGCTGTCATATGTCCAGGAGCTTCTGAAATTGTTTCAGAGGGACCGCGTACTTCCCTCGAATTAAACCGAGGCAAGTCAGAACTGACTGGTTGCGCGCTCTTGTAAAACACGCCAATTAGTCGATCGAGTCTTATTTCCATACTGAGAAAAAGGATCCTCTGCACGGGGCAAAGTTGCTCTTTCCTAGTCGACCTGAAGACTTAAACGAGCGAGATGCCGAAGCATTAACTCTCTGTGTTCGCGCACGTCTGCCAAGAATGGGCTATTATAAGTCGACGTAGATAAAAGCAGAATGCGAACAACGCTCTCTCTCTGACATTTTAATGCCGTGACTAGCACATGGAGACACGGAGAGAGAGAGACAGCTCGAATGGTGTACTTAGTAATAATATGCCCACCCCATGACGCAGAGCGAAAAAACGGTCTAAAGCGAGGGGAGATGGACACATAAAGTACACGTCTTACAGGTCTAAGGCTGCAAACCGATCTGAATATTGAAATACGAGCCTCGGCGTAATCATCCAAAAAGAACACCTTCGTAGAGCCGGTGCGTAAATCAAATCGATCGTAACCCGTCGCGCATTTTGGGTACTATGAGATAAAGTCTGGAAAAACCCTATCATCATCATCATCTCGGTAAGAGGGACCGGCTCGAACATCCTTCGCCAACAGGATATCGACTTTTGCACGCAGTACATGTGCATTGGACGCTTTCACCACAGTGAAACGAAAGCCCGAATTTTGGGGTGTGCCGGATTCGTAACCGAGGCGGATCGTGCGTAAAACCCAACAAAACGGGCTGGGAACTGAAGCCAAGCACCCAGGCACCGTACGAGGAGAAATAACGACACTACCGAAGTACCCGCGGCGGGGCAGCGAAGCGAGACAGGTGGGACTGCCGGTGCGTCTGCTGTGACAGCATAAACATCTACAGTATGTGTGTGTGACACTGACCTGAGCCCGCTGAAGGTAACGGTCGTCTGGTCTCCTCTACGGAGAGCGCAGACTCCGATGAGGGTGCTGGTGGTCCGGTGTCCTCAGCGGAGAGCTCGGACTCCTCAGGTCACCCGCTGGCGATAGAGGAGAGGTAGGGGAGCTGGTGTGTACCCGCTCACGGCTCTCTCGATCCTCCGGAGACCTAGAGAGGGAAGAGGAATGCACTCTTATGTGTGGTTAAGTGGGTACCGGCCGAACAGCCGGTGGAACATATGCAAACCAAGGATTTTCCACCCGACCCTCTATCGGGGGAAGGAGCTCCATCTCCTGAAGAGTGATCCTCGGCCAATCCGGGTCGCCCTTCACTGGCCACTTAAACTCCCGAATTTCACGGGAAGCGGCTAAGCGGGCGGGGCGAGCTGCTGACGACCGGTTCCCCTGCGCTGCCGAGATGGGGTCCGAGGAGGGGAACGGAGGTGGTCGACGCAGGACGCCGACGGCAAGAGGCAGACTGAGGAGCTGGCGTGGTGGACCAAGGGCAGCTCTCTTCCGCCGGGGCATGACCTAGGAGATCGCCTCAGTCTGCGCAGCGGAGCTGTACGACTCCCCTGGCTCGCCGAAGAGGCCGGTCTGTGAGACAGGATCATTCAAGTTGTTCTCGTCTGCGTCCGTCATGTCAGCCAGACACAGCCAAAGGTGGCGATCTTGAACCACTGTGGTGGACATCGCACGACTGAAGGTCGCGGCCTCCCTCGTAAATCCTTGGTGAGCCTGCAGCAACGTTATTGCGTGCAGGGCCGAAGCCGCCTCTCCGGCATGCCTGATGGGCAGCGTCCGTAACCGGACGACTGTCTACAAACACGGGAGGGAAGGGTTGGGTGGTCCCTCCAGCAACGCATCCCGCTCCACTGAAGGGGTCCCCACCCTTAGCGGCGCCGTTGGTGAGGGAGGTGAGGGGTGAAAGCTGAACGGCCGGACGGCCGCAAATCACGTCAGCTCTTCGTGCCGTCGGGAAAGAAAGGCACAGGAGGAGAGGACCGAGAGGCCCGAGCAGCTCCGAAGTACCAATCCTGTGGGCGGGACGGTTCGGGCGGAGAGGGGTTAACCTTTCCAACTCTACCGTCTCCGCCGCTCGAGCGGGCACGGCCGCCATCTCCGGAACGACTCTGCCTCGGAGGAAAAATGGACACCCCTCTGATGCTGCAGAAGTGACGGGACCAGAAGGAGGTCCAATGGATTCGGCAGACATCGTAGAACACGACTCTGCAGTCTCCACCAGAGCCTCAACCGGCTGAGGATGAGAAGGCCGGTAGGTGGAGGACGCATCCTCCGTCCTACTCAGCGTAGTGACGCGAAGGGCGCCCTGCAAGCGCTTGACAGCCGCACCATGACGGCGTCAGCACCGCAAAGGCGTGGACAGCGTTCCCGTAGAAACGACAGTCGTCTCCGCAATCCAAGAGGGTTATGCTCTCACAGAGAGAACAGAAACTCTCCACGAACGCAGCCCCGGAGTGCTCGATGCCTGAGCACGAAGACAGCGCTCGTGACCGTCACTGGAACCCTTATACTTCTCGCATCCAAGATCGCACGGGCGAAAAGCTATCCTGAAAAGGACGCTGATCTCCGCATATACGAGAGAGTGGCTGTCTTTAAAAAGACACAGAGCTCTCACGTATCACTCTTTAGGGAAATCACTCTTAGGTGCTCAGCTGATGATGCGCACAGGGAGAGGCAACGCACACACTAAACTCAAAACAAAAAATATGCAGAGCAGTGGAATACTGCGGGCGTCCGCTGTGTTAGTACTGCTCGTCAATCAACTTCAGCATAGACTTTACGTGACGTCGTAGTGACCGACTGAAAGGGAACGGACATTGAAACACCGTCACCTTTTCACTGTTATGTGAGAGAGAGGGAGAGAGAGAGAGAGGCGCGCGCTGCATGCAACATAGAAAGGGAGGGGCACACTGGGTGCTTGCAACAATGAATTAAGACGTTTTTAAACAGTAAAATATAAATGTAATTGGGGATCATGAAAAATCTATTTGTGGCGGCCAGCACTGATTCCGTGGCGGTGCGCCACGAGTAAATCAACGTATGGGAAACACTGGTGTACTACTGAGCATTAACATGTGTTCCATAGAGAGGAAGATATGATGACTAGTTGCCTATAAATATTGTAATGGTGCATAAAGTCAAACTTCAGAGCAGTGCCACTGGTGGCCAAACTTTTACAGTGGTGCCCTCTTTAGTTAAAAAACAACAAAATCACACACAACATAGTATGTGTGAGAATAGAAATATGCTATTGTCATTTATAATTGTATTTTGACAACAACACAAACTACAAATATGCAATTATATATTATAGCCTATATTTCTGCATCTGTACTTGTGTAGCTAATGGACTTTAGTATACTTTACTTTAGTCAGTATAAATCCAAGCAATTTCGGAAGATTACTAAATGTCTTTCTTGTAAGTAGAAACAGGTTTAAGGAAACAGTTGATGTCTATTAACAAAAGCAAAAGTTTGTATGTATGATTATTTGTTTGATTGATTTAACACTCAAGCATTCAGCTAAGTATAGGTTTTGTTAATGCAAATAAAATTTAGGGCAGTTATTAGCATATAGGGAATGTTAATGTCAGCACCGCAGTGTTGCATTATGGGACGTTGGCGCCATGTTTAGAGGCACCGCCGACCGCTATGCCATTTAATTGTGGGTGTGTTAAGCTAAAACTAGGGAAACTTGAAGAAGAGCCGAAGAAATTGAGGAGTTTGAAAGAAAAAGAGAAGGGACCCTATCGGGACAAACTAAGTGCTACTGCCAAAAAACTTTATTTGGACAAATAAACAACAGATCCATATGATTTAGCAGCCCATGACTGGATTACGGATCCAGACGCACTACCTCGATCCGCTCACACATCTGTTATTATTACCTTGTTTTTGGATTGAGTGCATACACTTTGCAGGAGTTTAAGAGCTATAAATCCCTACAAGCTCATAGTAAGATGACATTCTTCTTTCAGAGTTTTATGACGGTTGGCAAACCAGCTAAAAGAAATATGCCATTTACTTACAATGTATTAATACCTAAGTATCTTAATAATTCTATTAAAAAATATCCTTTGTATTCGGTGCAATGAATCAACACCCCAGATAGCACACGTACGTCTCAGATACGTCTTGTAAAGATCTTTACATCTGTTGACGATCGTCTTTGAATAATACGTCTTCCATATCTCTACAAGACGTATTTAAGATCTTAAAAAATTCTAAATCCTACCTGCGTGCAATGCATCTCCGTTTGGTCTTGAATCCGATCAAACGCAGACGAATCAGCAAAGACCTCCAACTCATTTCATTTTTTAAATAAATGTCTTGTTTAATTAAATATAGTCAACATGTTTTTAAGGGTTGGCATTAATTTTGAAGCACAAATATAATTAAATATAATTAATAAAAGCCCATATCACGTATAATAAAAAACAATGTAGACATTTTGCGTTTAATCCAAAACGTTAAAAAGGCACTTACCGTAGATAAAGCACCATGCACAAGAAAAGGTGATCTCATACTCTTTCTGACTACAAAATATTAACAAATACAAAACACACAAGAACATCATTGCCAACAGCCACCGCCCCTCTGACTGTTTTATCAGTCTGAAATGAAAAAGTTATACATTTAATTAAATAAAACAATTGCCAACAAGCTGATTATCTTAAGGTGACCCTGCTTACTGCAATTCCTGCTTATTATAATTACTGGGTGTGACTCACATTAAGTGTGTTTGTCAACAGTTATATATCTAAGGTTGAAACTTTTGATAGTTTTTGACCCCACGCCATCCATTGAAATTGTGTAACACACCTTGCATTTTCACAACATTTAGTTTTATAAATCATCTGAACAAACTCTGAGCAAACCAAAGGTGATATTGAGAATGTTTATATAGATGAAGAAACCTCATAAAAAATTGAAAACACAATACACAATTGTAACAATCAGACCTATCATCTGAGTTACAAAAGATAAAACTGGGGTCAGATATAACTGTATGAGATTAAAAGTGTTTAAAAGGATGAGTCAAACAACAAAATAGAATGATTGAAGTGTATTTACAAATCACATTGAACTTCAAACAACACACTAAAACAACTATGACTGTTAAAAGCTGGCATGCCAGCCCCCCTGGCGTTTCCTTCTCTCCAGCCTAAGGGTCTCTTTAGAGGATGAACGGTAAAGATGTTGATTGTGAGGTGTTATCTTGTGAGGACTGATGACAGCACACTCCTTTGTCCCCACACCACACGCCGTGCAGTTGCTGACGAATCGCCAGACATCCTTCCGAATCGAGGGCCACCAAGCAACTTCATGAAGCTGCAGAAGGGTTTTCAGCCGCCCATGATGCTTCTCTGCTATTCGGTGACGGAAGTTCCCTAATGTCTGCAGTACCAGTGGTTGAGGAATGATGAGCTGGATCTTGCTACTACCGTCATCCTTCTGGATCCACCAGTACAGCAAACGTTGGTGTTCTCGCACCTCGATCCTGTGGGTTAGTGGGGTAGAGGGTAAAAGGAAAAGTTGCTGGAGTGTGAAATCCTCAGCCTGTGCTCTGATTAGTTCCTCTCTGGAGAAGGGTAAGATGGAGAATATGGTGTTGAAGTCTGGGCCAGGTGGAAAAGTGGAACATGATTCTCCATCTGTTGCACTGTTAGTAGTCTGTGAAGTGGTTGAAGCAGTGGTATGGTTGGCTGAAGGAATAGTTGAAGACAATGAGGGTGACACCAGGCTGGTCATTGCAGTGGGAAGGGAGATGGTAGCTTTTGGATCCCTTGTCGGTTCCCGTTGTTTGGCCCATTTTCTATCTCTCGGCTTAAAACACTCTATGACTTCTCTCTCTAGTGCCCCTATGGAATTCTTTATAGATTCCTCCAGCTTACAAAACTTAGCATCCACAGCTTCTCTATAAAACACTTCACGATTAAAATGACTATCAACAGAATCTTTAAAATTCTTCTCCAGTTTTAAAACAACATTTTTGAGAGCAGAAACTTTAGCGCGCAGCTTATAACATTCACATTTGTATAAAATTTGTTCATCATTATATTCAGCAGCATTTTCTTTGTTGGTCATCATCTTTAAACTCTTTTCTCAATACAGTATAAAATCTTTAAACAACCCCGTACGGGCCACCAATATGTAACGCTCCGCTATACTTTTAAATCACGGAGTGTACAAACGTATAATAAAGGGGAAGAATGCTCACCTTTAAGACAGTAAACTATGAAAGCAGAATATAAAGACACAGACACCAATACCATTTAACTTGCCCAAGTGTATTATACAAAAATAATCAGATATATACAATAACTAAATATATACAAGATAAACAACGATTTCTAAATAATACCGTAATAGTGTATGTGCGTGCGTGCGTGAAAGTCTCAAGTTCAAAATATTTACAAGAACGGATCAGTCCAACCGGTGAAGATCGCAATCGGCAGCATAATCCATAAAAAAGGTGAGTGTGTAAAGGTGTCTTCCCAGGTGAATAATCCCATAAAAATGATATATTCCTCAGGGAAGGATAATCCTTACAATGACAGCTATATAGGGATGGCTCCCCAGCGAAACTGCCGTTTCGACACTGTGTCGAGATCCCGAAGCGTAAATGTTTCGAAACACTGCTCCGAAATGTGATTCGAAACACCCATGTCACGTGATGAAGTGATTCGAAACACCAAGCGGTGCATTTCACAAGTATTTCGAAAGGTGGCGTACCTGTCGAATCTGCTTCGAACCTTAAACTGACAGAGTAGGAAACAAAACTGACAATACCTCATAGATGCGTTTTTGGCAAGATCAAATACTATAAATTACTGAAAAGAAGTAATTTTTCCTCATAGGTATGTAACACTTAGGCTACTTACAAAAAATGCATGCCAGCAAGTGTCCCTTGTGTGAGAATGTTTTCAAAGGCTGGAGAAATTATATGTAAAAAAGTAGCTGGTTGAGTTTATCAACACAGAACAATTTATATATTTGAATAAAGATCTTTATATATAAACAATGTGGCATATTATGACTTGATATATTTTATGAATCTCTTATTATTTATTTGGTATATCTCTATTCTATTTTTTTTCATAAAATAGACCCGAATAGCCTATAGTTATCGACAATTGTGAGCCTAAAAGCTCATGTAGTTGTCAAACAGATGTTAAAACAACAACAAAACTATTTTATTATGATGACGTAGCACATACATTTCCCAGGTTCGATCCTAAGATCTACGAATGAGAGTCGAGAGCACTATCCACTCTCCCATTCTATCACTTGTGTGTCAATCAAACAACATGTGGGATACAATTTGTCAGCGCTCGTCTAAAATCTTGTCAAGGCTGCTTCATGTAAAGACATGCAAACGACCGCTAGGTGTCACTGTGGAGGCGGTTTCGGATTGATGTTTCGAAGCCTCGAAACATACGGCACAATTGATTCAACTGTTTCAGTGTTT
This sequence comes from Paramisgurnus dabryanus, assembly GCF_030506205.2. Lineage (NCBI taxonomy): Eukaryota > Metazoa > Chordata > Actinopteri > Cypriniformes > Cobitidae > Paramisgurnus > Paramisgurnus dabryanus. The sequence goes on from NC_133343.1 coordinate 48,402,308, forward strand.
CACGAAGCCTCGCTCTGCCCACCACTACAGCTATATTCCAGAGTATAACAGCGATCGCCTATCTCCATATATGGCCAATCCAGAAGTCAACCGGCAATCTCACCCGTGATGTGAGATCGCCGTGCAAACTCTCGCGACAGCGAGAGACGGGACAAAACACAAACAGAAGGGACAAAAAACAGTACAGCTGGAGATAATAAAGACATATAACAATACGCTAACATTCACAGCGTATAAATAGCCCTCTCCATATGTGGCTACGCTACACAATCATTTGACCAGGTTTAATCCAGCATCACAGCATGAATTATATTGACTAGTTTGTTTACCAAATTTGAATAAAATGTTTAACCTATGTGTTAATATGATTACAGCCACAGTGTAACAAAATACTGCAAAGCTATTGATCACGTTCTCATGACATTACTTCACAAGACCCAAAGCTGATCAGGACACTTTAAGAGCACTGTAACGTAGTAACTGCTGAAAGAACCATGTAATACTGTGAATATAATGACAAACTGTTCCATAACACTTAGATGTGACTTTAATTACAATTCAACATACTCTTTCTCATACTCAGGGTTTTTAAACTGTGGGTGAAGACCCACTTGTGGGTCGCACCGGAAGATAGTGAGTGTTGCATTGTAGTGATGGTTTGTCCAATTAATTATTAGCAATGGTTTTGATATACTATAAGATTACACCTGTCTAAAGCCCATAATACACAGCACGATTTTTGGCTGTCCCAGATGAAAGATTACCAATCGTGAAACAATCGTGGAGATTTCTGTGATCGTGGCTCTTAATTGGTGGTCCTATCTCATACAGTGTGAGAGGTTTAAAGACGTCTGTTTTCCCAGTCCTTGGACCAAAGACACCTACGATAGTTTTATGACAGTGTAAGAAGTTCAGCATGATCATCGCACATCAACAATGTGTTTGCTTCTACGACCTGCATACCTGTATTTGTTTACCACTAGCGCATGCTGATGACGGATGTTGCAGCCTCAGATGCAATAGGTGTCTTCATCGACAGTCTACTGCTGAAGTTTAAACAATCCTTGTCACACAGTGTGATAAGGTCTTATTGGATTGCAAAAATCCTGCTGTGTATCCTGGGCTTAATATGTTGTGGAATTTAAAGTTTGGAAACCCCTGCTTAACACAAAGTCTCATTTAAAGTTTATTAGAACTTTTGCAATAGACCGACACTAAACGAAACTGATGGCAGATGAGGTGTTGGGATGACAATGGGCCAGAGTTGAATCTGTGCATCTTAGCAGATCACAGGCAGGTTTCTCCTGAAGTGCTGCATTAAGAAAAGAAAGGAAAAGATTTTAGAAAATTTTTAAGGAAATTTTAATAATTCTCACAATCAATATTGGACTATAAACAATTAATTATTACCAATGCAATAACATGCAAACAGACCTGTCAACCACCTTAATAATAGATACTACGCGGTAGGCATGGGCTGGTTACCAGTTTTAAGGTACACCGTGGTTTTAAACAGTCAAGGTTACAAAACCACTAAAATGGTCTGTGAAACCGTCTCCAAGGTATGAACTGTATTTATACAAAATTCATTAAGTCATGTGATTGATTTGATGTTTACATGTAATATACATTTCGAAAATATTATATATAATATAATTTAAAGGCTTTATTTTTACCTGCCATTTACCTGCCAATAAAATTTAGTGTAGCAATGGGAATACCGCAACACTGTGAAACCGTGGTATTTTTGCTAAAGGTAATCATACCGCCAGAATCTTATACTGGCCCATGCCTACTAAGCATTGTACCATGTGTTAGAAACATCAAGATTCTCAAATTTTTAGGGCTAGCGCAATACCACAGTTTTGGCTATTCTTCATGTTCTCTAGGGCAGTTATTTTGCCCCAGTGACAGAAACAGCGACAGTAATCAAATAATTCATTACCTTATCTACATGTGGGAAGAGGCCCACAGGTGAAGGAAGATTTTTGGCCTGCACTTTCACAGCTAGTAAACAAGGATTGTGGTGGGATTGTGACAGAATGAAGAAGATCAGTTTAAAATTTGCTTTACAACCAGAGGTTGCATTATTTTGACAGACAAGGGCTGTAAGAAAATTGTCAAAATCAATAATAATGTGAGCAAACAGCCAAACAATAACAACTAAACTCAATCAACTATCTTAATCTGCCTGAACTCAAATCTTGTGGTCTATAAAGTGGGAGTTTATCTGTGTGTAATTCAACCATCATGTTAGACTGAAGGAATTGCAGTTATCATTAGATTTCCCGACAGCACTGGACAAATGACTTCTCACACTCAGTGTGACTTGAGACAAATGATAAACAAAGACATTGAGTATGTTTACATGCACATAATAAGAGGACAATTATCTTATTATGATATTATAAAAATCAGCTTATTACATTAACATGTTTCAAGAGTTTTAATTTACTTTTATTTGTGAAGTTTATCTATCACAGGTGGAGACATACGCACATACAAAACGGCAAAAAAGATGTTAAAATCTGGTTTAAGAGCAAAAAAACTACCTGTGCCAATCAGTTTTTCCCATTTATGGGCTTTACCCTATAAAAGAAAACCATTTTATGCATTTAAATGACCTTACACGTTATCAGTTTATTAAAGGGATACTTCACCGATTTAGCATTCAGCTTTGTATCTGTAGAAACCCGGCAGTATTACTGAATGACCATGTTTCCCTCCATCATTTCCCCCTGAGAGGAGAGATATCTGCATTTTGGTTCTGCAAAAAAGTCCTCCGATGATGCAAAAATCGTCATATTACATCATCGGAGGACTTTTTTGCAGAACCAAAATGCAGATATCTCTCCTCTCAGGGGGAAATGAGGGAGGGAAACATGGTCATTCAGTAATACTGCCGGGTTTCTACAGATACAAAGCTGAATGCTAAATCGGTGAAGTATCCCTTTAAGCGTTTAGACTATGTAGACACACTCACTGTGCAGTGTGCACTAAGATTAAAAAAATTGGTTAACACGACCACTCGTGGTGGCTGTTGGACTTTAAGGCGTCCATTGCATGTTCATAATTAGAGGAAAGGCACAGTATTAAAATTAAACTGTTTATTGATCAGATTTGAAAAAGTTTTACAGCGCGCTGGGCAGTCTCAAGGCTACAATCAGCAAGCGACTAACCACCAGCTCCGGAAATAACATGCATATTTATAAAATATGTGACGTCGATCTTTCTTCAGAAAATCTCCTCTCCAACTGGTCTTTCTGTTTATCTGACTCCATTACCACACCCAGTTTCAGCCTGCAGGCGAAGATAGACACACACAAAGAAAAAACAAACTGTTCTCCGCACAACTTTGAGAGTCCTGCAATTTGTCACTTTCCCCCCAGTACTTTTCCACTTCACATATGATTGACTTCACACAGCATATTATAATGCTTTCTTAAAAACAAATCATTAATAAAACATTCATTTATTCATAAAAAGACATAAGCTGTAAGATGAAAATGATTATTATGTAAAACACATTTCAATATCATAACATCATTTCATTATTCGTAAAGTTGGTTATATGAATAAGGCACACATTAACTTCTTTAGATAGATAAACACATATTAAATCTTTTACTGCAATACTACTTCTAAGCAAACACTTTAATCATTATTAATAACCATTTGTTAGGGAGGAAAACACAAAGAACAAGCACAGGAGATTCTGTTCTTCAAGGTTGAGCTGCCATGCCCCCATTAGGTTATTCTGTATGAAACCTTTATTTCATTGGTTAATACACATTTATCAAAGAAAACATCTTATATTTATTACATCAATTATTCAATGATTCCAAGCTAATCCAACCGAAACCACGGCCTTGCAGCTTTTGCACACACAAGCTGCTCCCTCTCAGTAACTTTCCACTCTCTTAGACAAACACAAACAATCTTTTGCTTCAGCATGCTATAATGATTATTGAAAACACTTCTAAGTAAACTATTTACAAACACATAACCTTAAAATCCCACATGGCTTCACTCAGAGGTTGGAGAAGAAAACCGGTGGACTAAACATCAAGCCTCTGCACGATTCAGGTAAGTGGATTAAAATACAATAAACATTATTAAAACAGATTGTGAAGAAGACATTCATTCAAAACTTGCTATGACCTAAGCCTAAATGACTTAATTTCTTTTTAGAATTAAGACAACCTTAGCAGGAAAGCCCCAGCAGTAACTTTCTCTCAAGCAGATGAGCAATAAGTTGCTTTGTATGAACACCACCCTAACAATCAAGGTAAAAGAGCATTAAACACTAAAGGTATTGCGGAGAATTTAGGTTTTCCGGGTGGATCATCAAGACTATGGGTCCTCCTAGTTGTCAATCTGGAGTGTTGCGCAATTGCATTTTTTTAAAAAAGCGTAGACGGCATTTCTTTTCTAAAATTCGAGAAAATCCTCCGCTACACCTTTAAGTGGAACATTTATATTGCAATGCTGCTTATAGCTAGTGAGAAAGATAATCTAATTGATCTACCATGCATATCTTTCAAATAACTTAACAGAACAACTGAACATGTATAATATAATTTAATATGTACATTATTAATAATAATTGTTAATAATATTTAATATTTGTGAAATTATATACTTGTGAATTCATTATATTTGCAATGTTTATACATTACCTGTTTTTAGGTAAACAGATTATCCATCAGTGGGTGCCTCAAGGTCGGCTCTGTAAATACTGTAATCTGCATGTTTCCGAGCACACGTTTACCAGGACACACTAATATTAAACAGAAAAACAACATAAATCAGTGTTAAACACAAACAAATTTTAGGTAAATTAAATAAGGTTTTCATTTTCAATCAATATAAAAGAAATAAACGCAATAAAAAACAATGTCAGTGACGTAATAAATATGTGTAAATTTACACGCATCATTTATTAAGCATTATAAAAAATCCAGCAATATTATTAAACTTTGGTTCCCTTTCAGTCGGTCACTACGACGTCACGTCGTGACCGACGAATTGGGAACTCGCTTAGAGAGACCAATCTGCTTCGTACTCTACTAAAACGCCAATGAACTTGGCATTGAGATATTTGCATAATGCTGGCGCCGCCCCGCCAGGTGCGTATATAAGCCACAGGTGCAAATATGGAAATTAGCTTTTTCGCTTCGAAAGCCGGCATTATCTGCTACTGAGAAGCTACTCTCTGCTCTTCTGGGAACGGTTGCTGAAGTTGATTGACAAGCAGTACTGACACAGCGGACGCTCGCAGTATTCCACTGCTCTGCATCTTTTTTGTTTTGAGTTTAGTGTGTGCGTTGCCTCTCCCTGTGCGCATCATCAGCTGAGCACCTAAGAGTGATTTCCCTAAAGAGTGATACGTGAGAGCTCTGTGTCTTTTTAAAGACAGCCACTCTCTCGTATATTCGGAGATCAGCGTCCTTTTCAGGATAGCTTTTCCTCCGTGCGATCTTGGATGCGAGAAGTACAGGGATTCCAGTGACGGTCACGAGCGCTGTCTTCGTGCTATGGCATCGAGCACTCCGAGGCTGCGTTCGTGGAGAGCTTTTGCTCTCTCTGTGAGAGCATAACCCTCTTGGATTGCGGAGACGACTGTCGTTTCTACGGGAACGGCGTCCGCGCCTTTGCAGTGCTGAACGCCGCCATGGTGCGGCTGTCAAGCGCTCGCAGGGCGCTCTTCGCATCACTACGCTGAGTAGGACGGAGGATGCGTCCTTCACCTACCGGCCTTCTCATCCTCAGCCGGTTGAGGCTCCGGTGGAGACTGCAGAATCGTGTTCTGCGATTTCTGCCGAATCCATTGGACCTCCTTCTGGTCCCGTCACTTCTACAGCATCAGAGGGGTGCCCATTTTTTCCCTCCGAGGCGGAGTCGTCCCGGAGATGGCGGCCGTGCCCGCTCGAGCGGCGGAAACGGTAGAGTTGGAGGGGTTAATTCCTCTCCGCCCGAACCGTCCCGCCCACATGATTGGTACTTCGGAGCTGCCCGGGCCTCTACGGTCCTCACCTCCTGTGCCTGCCTTTCCCGACGGCACGAAGAGCTGACGTGATTTGCGGCCGTCTCGGCCGTTCAGCTTCACCCCTCATCTCCCTCACTAACGGAGCCGCTAAGGGGGGATCCCTTCAGTTGAGCGGGGGGTTGCGATGCAGCTGCGTTCCTGGAGGGACCACCCAACCCTTCCCTCCCGTGTTTGTATAGACAGTCGTCCGGTTACAGGCGCTGCCCATCAGGCATGCGGAGACGCGGCTTCAGCCCTGCACGCATTAACGTACTGCAGGTTCACCAAACGAAGGCTTTAGAGATATACGAGGGAAGCCGCGACCTTCAGTCGTGAGATGTCCACCACAGTGTTCAAGATCGCCACCTTTGGCTATGTCTGGCTTATATGACGGAACAACTTCATGAATGCTCCTGTCTCACAGACCGGCCTCTTCGGCGAGCCCGAGGAGTCGTACAGCTCCGCTGCGCAGACTGAGGCGATCTCCTAGGTCGTGCCCCGGCGGATGAGAGCTGCCCTGGTCCACCAACGCCGGCTCCTCACTCTGCCTCTCGCCGTCGGCGTCCTGCGGCGGCCACCTCCGTTCCCCTCCTCGGACCCCATCTCGGCAGCGCAGGGGAACCGGTCGTCAGCAGCTCGCCCCGCCCGCTTAGCCGCTTCCCGTGAAAATCGGGAGTTTAAGTGGCCAGAGACGGGCGACCCGGAGTGGCAGAGGATCACTCTTCAGGAGACAGTGATTCGCTCCTTCCCCCAGTAGAGGGTCGGGTGGAAAATCCTTGGTTTGCATATGTTCCACCGGCTGTCCAGCCGGTACCCACTTAACCACACATAAGAGTGCATTCCTCTTTCCTCTCCAGGTCTCCGGAGGATCGAGAGAGCCGTGGGCGTACACCTGCTCACTCTACCTCTCCTCTATCGCCAGCGGGTGTCCTGAGGAGTCCGAGCTCTCCACTGAGGAGACCGGACCACCAGCACCCTCATCGGAGTCTGCGCTCTCCGCAGAGGAGACCAGACGACCGTCACCCTCAGCGGGCTCAGGTCAGTGTCACACACACACACATACTGTAGATGTTTATGCTGTCACAGCAGACGCACCGGCAGTCCTACCTGTCTCGCTTCGCTGCCCCACCGCGGGTACTTCGGTAGTGTTGTTAATTCTCCTCGTACGGTCCCTGGATGCTTCGCTTCAGTTCCCAGCCCGTCTCGTTGGGTTTTACGCACTATCCGCCTCGGTTACGAAATACAATTACCGGCACTTCCCCAAATTCACGGACATTCGTTTCACTATAGTGAAAGCTTCCGATGCACATGTACTGCGTGCAAAAGTCGATGTCCTGCTGGCGAAGGACGTTTCGAGCCGGTCCCTCTTACCGAGAATGATGATAGGGTTTTTCCAGCCTTTATCTCATAGTACCCAAAAATACGCGGTGGGTTACGACCGATTTATTTACGCACCGGCTCTACAAATGTGATCCTTTAGGATGATACGCCGAGGCTCGTATTTCAATATTCAGATCGGTTTGCAGCATAGACCTGTAGACGTGTAGCCTACTTCATGTGTCCATCTCCCCTCGCCTTAGACCGTTTTTCGCTCTGCGTTCATGGAGTGGACATATTAATACTAACTACATTATTCGAGCTGTCTCTCTCTCCCCGTGTCTCCATGGACGTGCTAGTCACGGCATTTAAATCTCCGAGAGAGAGAGCGTTGTTCGCATTCTGCTTATATTTACGTCAACTATAATGGCTCGTTCTTGGCAAACGTGCGCGAACACAGAGATTTAATGCTTCAGCATCTCGCTCGTTTAAGTCATCAGGTCAGCTGGGAAAAGAGCAACTTTGCCCCGTGCAGAGGATCCTTTTCTCAGTATAGAAATAGACTCGATCGATTTATTGGCGTGTTTTACAAGAGCGCGCAACCAGTCAGTTCTGACTTGCCTCGGTTTAATTCGAGGGAAGTACGCGGTCCCTCTGAAACAATTTCAGAAGCTCCTGGACATATGGCAGCAGCTGCGGCGTGACATCTGCTCGAGCTGCTTCATATGAGACCGCTTCAGCATTGGTTCTACGATCGAGTCTCGAGGAGTCATTTCTATTTTACCCCGTGGTCAGACCCAGCATTTCTGATAGCAAGATATGCCTCTGAGTCGGGTCTCCTGGCATTCTGTAGCATGCGATGCCCCCAGCACGGGATGAGCAGCCACGTATGACGGGCTTGCAGTCTCAGGGGTGTGCATAGCACCCCAACTGCCGCGAGCGGTGCGCTGTATATCTGGGACTTGTACGCTCCGCTATGGAGATGCGAGGGAAGGATGTATTAGCCGACACCGACAACATTGCGACTGTTGCGTTATTTACCGTTAAGGCGGTTTTTGCGCTCTCGTCACCTGTCGCATCTCGCTCGTCATCTCCTCCTTTGGAGTCAGAAGCATCTGAGGTCCCTTCGTGCCATTCACTTTCCGGGTACGCTCAAATACAGCGGCAGACGCGCTTTCCCGAGCTGCGCGCCCCGGAGAATGGCGACTCCACCCCCAGACGGTCCAGCTAATTTGGAATAAGTTCGGTCGTGCGCAGATAGATCTATTTGCGTCACCGGACGATACCCACTGTCGCCTGTTTTATTAACTAACCGAGGACAGCCTCGGCGTGGATGTGCTGACACACTGCTGGCCGCGGGGGATGCGCAAATACGCATTCACTCCAGTGAGCTTAATCGCACAGACACTGTGCAAAGTCAGGCAGGACGAGGAGAGCCTTTTATTAGTCGCCCCGTACTGGACGACCAGGAATTGGTTTTCAGAGTTAATGCTCCTCGCGACAGCCCCTCCCTGGCGATTTCCCCTGAGGAAAGACTTTCTTTCTCAAGGAAGGGGCACATTATGGCACCCGCGCCCCGACCTGTGGGATTTCCATGTATGGTCGTTGAGCGCGCGCAAGGTTTAGGTGATTTATCGCAAGCGGTATCTAACACCATCGACGCGGTACGAGCACCGTCCACAAGACGGGCTTACGCGCTTAAATGAAACCCTTTTTCGTCACCTGGTGCTCTTCGCAACGCGAGGACCCCAGAGAATGCTTAACATTGTGCTTTTATATCTTCTACATAGGTTAGATGGTAGGCTGTCCCTCCGCCATTAAAGTTGATATCGCCGCTATTTCTGCTCATCACTCACTTATTAACGGCAGTTCAGTTGGCCAGCATGATTTGGTTATTAGATTTTTAAGAGGCGCTCGCAGGCTAAACCCCTCGCGCCCTCCCTCTATTCCTCCTGAGACCTGTCCATGGTGCTGAAGCCCTACTACAGGTTCCGCGTTCGAGCCTTTGCAGTCTGCGAGTCTGAAGTTTTTGTCAATGAAAACTCTGACCCTGCTAGCATTGGTCTCCGTGAAGAGAGTAAGGAATTTACATGCATTCTCTGTTGACGATTCGTGCCTTCAGTTTGGTCCTGCTGTCTCACTGAGACCCAGACCAGGCTACGTGCCCAAAGTTCCCACCACTCCCTTCAGAGATAAGGTGGTGAGCTTGCAAGCGCTGCCCCCCGGAGGAGGGCAGACCCAACCATGGCTTTATTATGCCCCGTACGAGCGTTACGCATCTACGTGGATCGCACACAAGCCTTAGGACCTCAGATCAGCTCTTTGTTTGTTATGGTGGTCAGCAGAGAGGGAAAGCTGTCACTAAGCAGAGGATGTCTCATTGGATAATTGATACTATCGCCCTTGCTTATAATCTGCAGGGCATTCCTTGTCCATTTAATTTGAGAGCTCACTCTACTAGAAGTGTTGCCTCATTTTGGGCATTCGCTCGTGGTTCCTCGCTAACAGACATCTGCAGAGCTGCTGGTTGGGCGACACCTAATACGTTCATTCGATTTTAGTGTTCGTGTCGAGCCTGTCTCCTCTCGTGCCCTTTCCTCGTTAGGGGAAGCACAGAGAACAGGCTCGCAGGTCGGCTTGCAGCCTCCGACTGCTGCTCCAAACTGAGCTCAGTATGGAAGGCCATCAAGGCAAAAACGCGTAATAATTTGTTTTGCCTTCCTCCGCTGCCTTGGCAGCCTGATGTTGCGGAGCATCCGCTGCCAGCCTCTCACTAGCTGCATCCTCGCGAACCTGTGTTTGGCTCGGGCATCCACATTGCGTCCCACCGGGTTCCTTTGTGAGTATTTTCCGTGGGGTTAATCCTACTAGCCCACGTTTCCCTCAGCAGAGCACTGCTTTGCTTATACAGCCACGGCTGTCATTTATACCTCAACTACAGTTGACTTTCGCCCACCAATAGCCCTTAACGGGGCGGTGGCTTCCGCAGCGTCCCTATACCGCTCAGATAGGGCGCTTCCCAGTCGCTGGCACTACTGTGGGGTTAAAGGAACATCTAGTGCCCGGCCTTCTGCCTTAAAACCTAATTCTCCTTATCCTTAAGTGGAACCGGAGGGCTTTACGCAGACACTGGAAGAGGTCAGCCCTCAGTGGCGTTTTGGTAGGGATTCCCAATTCGTCGGTCACGACGTGACGTCGTAGTGACCGACTGAAAGGGAACGTCTCGGTTACGTATGTAACCCTCGTTCCCTGAAGGAAGGGAACGGAGACGTCACGTCCCGTCGCCACAGGGCTGCTCCCTGCTGTTTATCGGCCGGTCACACTTTCCGGCTTTCTCAGCGAAATGAAGCTAATTTCCATATATATATTAACTTAATTATCAAACCACTTCGCTATAAAACTTTAAGGCTTCTTGTGAATACCGGTCGTTAACATAACGTTAACTTACTTCAAGCAAGTCGGGCGGGAAGATTGATACATTTTATAACTCAAGTAACTTTAAGTTAAACAGGGGCTGGTCTAGGCTAACTTAGCAAATGTTTACCCCACCACCGCTGAGAAAATGGTTACATGTTCAACGTGCCTTGCCTTCAGGATTTGCAGCTCGATTTTGGCTTGCATTGATAAACGTTACAAACAAACAAACCAAAAAAAGAATGATCATATACGACAATCAATCTTTAGATCCACTACATGCATAACATAATGTTGGTTACTTACCTCTACTGATGAAACTCCTTCGTCAGCGTTGTAACTTCACATGTTGGTTTTGGTAAATCACAAGAGGCCAAAGATCGAGGTGAAAAAGAGAAATAAATTGTTCTGCGATCGTTTAACGCGATGAGACACGAAGCCTTAAAAACCAGCCCAAAGATTAGTGTAGCCATTGTGTCCGGCTTCACGTGGCTTAGCGTTAACCAGTATGACATCACAGTACCGCGTGATTACACTGTTTCGTGGGCTTTTGAATCACTCTCGCGGTACTTCAATGTCTGCGCATGTCTGCATGAAGTCAACCACTCATGCTTGTAACAGGGGTAGCGTTTGTGCGCTCAGTGATTTAGGGTGTTACAAAACAAGATTATTACATTAATATTATCAATTAGTATTGTAATAATGTTGTGATGAGGCAGAGATGAGGATCCAAGTGCAGTTTGAGATTATTTAATAAAGTAACACATTACACACAAAAACGGGCAGGCAAAACAAGGCAGAGCAAACAAAGGCAAAACACAGAGCTAACAGGTGACAACATTAAACAACGACTAACAACAGGGAAGTGAACAAACAGAGTATATATGTAAAACAAGAACCAATCACAAAGCAGAGACAATGAGTAACTATGACAACACACGAGAGGGAATGAATGAGTCTAATGAGTGTCCATGGTAACAAACAAGTGGGCGGAGCAAACAATCAACAATGGAGAAAACAGCATACGGAAACACAGGGGAAAACACAGACAGAACCATTACAGAACCCCCCCCCCCTAAGAGCGGCTTCCAGATGCTCCCTGAGCTGCAATGAAATAGTCCAGGTGCAACAGGGGTGGGAGGGTGGGTAAAGTTCATGTGGTGGAGGATGGAGTGAACTCAGCAGAGCAGGTAGCAAGGGCGGTGCAGGTAGAGCATGTGGCAAGGGCGGTGCAGGTAGAGCAGGTGGCCAGGGCGGTGCAGGTAGAGCAGGTGGCCAGGGCGGTGCAGGTAGAGCAGGTGGCCAGGGCGGTGCAGGTAGAGCAGGTGGCCAGGGCGGTGCAGGTAGAGCAGGTGGCCAGGGCGGTGCAGGTAGAGCAGGTGGCCAGGGCGGTGCAGGTAGAGCAGGTGGCCAGGGCGGTGCAGGTAGAGCAGGTGGCCAGGGCGGTGCAGGTAGAGCAGGTGGCCAGGGCTGTGCAGGAGAAGCTTGGGACCAATATGACACAGAAGACTCACTCGGCTCAGAAGACTCACTCGGCTCAGAAGACTCACTCGGCTCAGAAGACTCACTCGGCTCAGAAGACTCACTCGGCTCAGAAGACTCAGACAAATTAGGTGAATCATTGGACTCAAAAAGGAAAAAATTGGTCGAACCGGCAGACTCTGTCATTCCGGTTGACCCGATCGGCCCGGCTGGTTCCGTTGGCCCGGCTGGTTCCCTTGGCCCGGCTGGTTCCGTTGGCGTGATCGGCCCGGTCGTGGAGACAGGTGGTTTAATGACGCCGGCCGCCCGAACCGACACCATCGGGGTATCCGCTAGGCTCGCGACCAACCGGTTTGCCCAGGCCTCAACTGGACACACCGGTGTAGCAGCCATCATGTGAACAGGCTGGGGACTTGGCGAAGATAGGACTGGACTTGACAGGGTTAACGTAGTGCATTCGGGCGTCCGTGGCTGCTCTGGCTCGACATCCCACGGACCCCGATGCCTACTGCCCCCCCAAAAAAATATTTAGGGACGCCGTCCACCTCAACCTTGGACACGTTGAGAGAGGACCCGCTTAACAGCAGCGCTAGGTTCACAAAGTCTGAAAACGCCCCCATTTCTCGGCCACGAGGCATTAAACCACGCACACTGTCCTCTAATCCATTGCGAGAAAATGTCCTTCAGCGCCACTTCTCCAAAATCCACCAGGTTACAGAGGTCCAAGAACACATTTACATATTCCTCAAGCGGTGAATGTTCCTGGCGTAAACAAAACAAAATCTCTGCTGGATCCATGTGGCTAGTCGTTCTGTTGTGATGAGGCAGAGATGAGGATCCAAGTGCAGTTTGAGATTATTTAATAAAGTAACACATTACACACAAAAACGGGCAGGCAAAACAAGGCATAGCAAACAAAGGCAAAACACAGAGCTAACAGGTGACAACATTAAACAACGACTAGCAACAGGGAAGTGAACAAACAGAGTATATATGTAAAACAAGAACCAATCACAAAGCAGAGACAATGTGTAACTATGACAACACACGAGAGGGAATGAATGAGTCTAATGAGTGTCCATGGTAACAAACAAGTGGGCGGAGCAAACAATCAACAATGGAGAAAACAGCATACAGAAACACAGGGGAAAACACAGACAGAACCATTACAAATAAAGCTTTTTAAATGTTTGTTAATGATTAAGTGTCATTAACAGACTCTGATTTAAAACATCAATATATATGCTACGTACATTTTCCTTAAATCATCAAAACATCCAAATTCAATGAAACAAAAACAACAACAATGTATTTAAGATGAGACACATTCAGCATTTATAATTTTTTCTCTCTTTTTTGTTTGACTTTGTTTTCTACAGTAGCCTGTTAACAGTAGACCAAAGGTATGATGATCAATTATAAATGCAATATGGTTGAAAGGTCAGTAAACAAACAAAAAAAAAGGTAATTTCTTAATAGAATTTCTATAAATTTTTTGCTTTTATTACATATTTCATACATCAAAATCATTAAAAGTTAATAATTATGTATTCCAACTTGTTGCAGCTTGACAAAAATGTAGCTTGAAGGAGAAGGGACAGCTGAGTAACAAAGTCCTGGTACGCAGACGACGATACTATTACACTGACAAGAGTGTAATGATGATGGAGACACAAGCCAGAGAAAGGGGGGACCAAACACCAGGCCAGAATTCTGCATGAGTCAGGTAAGCATAATGAGTTACAGCAGTGGTTCTCAACTCTGTTCATGGAGTCCCACTGCTCTGTGCATTCTGTATGTCTCTTTGATTTGACAGACTGAGGCTGCGTCCAAATATCACTTTGTGCATCCTATCGTGCATCATGTTCTGGATGTAAAGCATGAGACTTTTAATTTTATGTTAACATTTCTATGGTGTTCACTGCATTATTGTTAAGGATTTTGTGAAACATCTGCAACATTGTGTCGTTTATTTAGGGACTACTGAATAAATAATACACTTTAATAAAGCTACATACTCAAAACAAAGAGCTTTTTTACAGGAGCAAAGAATTCTGCATCTAAAAGTTTGATATAAGCAAATGTTCATTTCAGAGTGTTCATTTTATTTACAGAAAAACTTAAAAATGTTAAATATAAATTAAAAGTAGTAAATAAAACACAAATACGTTTTGGTGCAAATTGCTGGCACTACCTGGATTGAAATTTTTACACATGCTAAGTGTGTCCCATCGGATGAATAATTCTACATGCACGCTTGGGATCTTCACGCCCACTAGAATACTTAGGCCAAATACAAAAAAAAACGTAATGTAAGTAGTCTAGTGCAAAGACAACAAGTGTGAACATTTGGACACAGCCTCAGTTCAGTTCATGAAGATCTCTACTAATGAGCTGATGATTTGAATAAGGTGTGTTAAGCCTGGACAAATTGAATCTACTTAAATGGATAGTTTAAAAAAATATTAGGAAAAAAATATTTTGAAAGTATTATGATAAGTGATGAAGAAAATATTTTGATAAATGATTGTCATTAAACTTAAAGTTGATTTTTAATGACTCTGTGCAACATCTCCGCTTATTTAACTGAGTTGAAAGATTTTCTATTTTTAATTAATTTATAATTATAATTCTCTTAGTGTTATAAATAGTATTATAACACAAAACTCATGACTAATTCAGTCATTAAATAAACTTGATTCTCCACTGAAACACACACAAAACTGCGAAAAATACAATGCAATGTGCTGTTTATGTCAATAAACACTGATCACCTGAACGGTGACTTTCATTTACAAAAATGGTAATTTATCATTTACAACTAAACAACATGAATAATATAAGAGCATAAACCTCTATGACATTTTAACAAATATTTAGGTAGTTAAAGTTCTTATTAGTTCTTAATTCTGTAAAAAAAGCTTAAATAATCATAATATTCAGGGACAATGGATTATGGGTATTCCTTACAACACGTACTGCTAAAGTTCATTCACTTGAATGTTTTAGTTTAATTAATTTTATACGCTTAAAACTTAAATGAATTAAGATTTTTTAATTAAATGTCCAAAACTCAAAATATTAAGTGATGTTTACATCATGAAGACAATATCTGGGTTAACAGTGTAGCATACTTTAAAAATAAATAAATTCAAGCTAAAATTTAAGAGTCTGTAATTTGGCTATACTGGTACCAGAGATTTTCTTAAAATGAAGTTAACACCTCTCAGAATGTCACCTGAGTAAAACTCCCCCAGCTGCTACCCTGATTTGCATTTGTATAGCTCGCAGCATGTTCATTTACATGTTAAAGCCTCCTCTAGAATTAGGGGAAGGGGGGACAACTTCCAAGCAAGACCCACGTCAACTTCTGACAACCTGCGGCAGTTTTCGGTGTTGGCTGCAAATTGTCGTGCGCAGTAGTAAACTTGGAGTTTCACAACAATCTACAGTGCCACATTCTGACAAAAATTCCAGTTTTCATGCAGTGGTGTGTAAGAAACATTGCAGCTTACTGCTTTTAAAAATCAGGACCCATATAAAATTATGTTCAAAACTTTTGAGTAGTTTCTCTGCATTCATATCGTTTCCAAACAATCAAAAGTATTTGTCACACCAACACGTACTCACTTAAAAGTAAAATGTTTCATCATTCTTGTAAATGTTAAAACGCCGTCATGTTCTGAAGTTTTCTATAAAAATCTAGACCGAAATCACACAACATGTTTAAAACGAAGTAAAACAGTTTGCACATTCTAAAAAATTTTTGGTGCTGTTGATGTGAACGAAATAAAATTGATGGCTTTAAGGCATTGAATCCATAGGTTTTGAATGTAAATGGATGTTTTGTGAAATCAGAGCAAGCATACAAACAACATTTGTAGCTAATATTGATAGATCAGCGATCTAGTTGAGACTGTAATCGCAATGTGATGTGCACATGAACACTGAAAACGTAAAATCTGAGCATTTCTGTGTGCTTAAACTAAAGTTTCTGTGTTGAGTTAAACTAAAATAAACAAAAAACCTTTCGGTACCTAAAAAAAGTGAGTGGTGTTTAATGATGACCCCATCATCTTTTTTGGTCATGTCAGAAAATTAGAGATCTTGGCTGTGAAATGTATTTAGTTTACCATGGTTAACATTTGATGTGTTGTGTATATGAAACCAAAACTCTGTCAGGATTCGTAGAGACATGGAGTAGATGATCTTTGCCTATGTGACAGACGTCAAAATTACAGAATTAGGATCAGATAGTGCCTGTGCTGTTTTAGTTCCCTTTCAGTCGGTCACTACGACGCCACGTTGTGAACGACGAATTGGGAACACGCTTAGAGAGACCAATCTGCTTCGTATACTACTAAAACGCCAATGAACTTGGCCTTGAGATATTTGCATAATGCCGGCGCCGCCCCGCCAGGTGCCTATATAAGCAGCAGGTGCCAATATGGAAATTAGCTTTTTCGCTTCGAAAGCCGGCATTATCTGCTACTGAGAAGCTACTTGCTCTTCTGGGAACGGTTGCGGAAGTTGATTGACAAGCAGTACTAACACAGCGAACGCTCGCAGTATTCCACGGCTCTGCATCTTTTTTGTTTTGAGTTTAGTGTGTGCGTTGCCTCTCCCTGTGCGCATCATCAGCTGAGCACCTAAAGAGTGATTTCCCTAAAAGACTGATACGTGAGAGCTCTGTGTCTTTTTAAAGACAGCCACTATCTCGTATATGCGGAGATCAGCGTCCTTTTCAGGATAGCTTTTGGCCCGTGTGATCTTGGATGCGAGAAGTATAAGACTTGTAGACTTGTAGACTTCAGGAGAGCACACACTCAGCACGCTCCTCTGACCATCAATGGTGCGACTGTAGAGAGAGTGAGCAGCACCAAGTTCCTGGGTGTGCACATCACAGAGGACCTCTCCTGGACTGAAAACACCACAGCACTGGCCAAGAAATCACAACAGCGTCTCTACTTCCTCCGCAAACTGAGGAGAGCCAGAGCCCCAGCCCCCATCATGTACACTTTCTACAGAGGCACCATCGAGAGCATCATGACGAGCTGCATCACTGTGTGGTATGGCGCCTGCAACGCGTCCTGCCGAAAGATTCTGCAACGCATAGTGAGAGCAGCTGAGAAGATCATTGGTGTCTCTCTCCCCTCCCTACATGACATTTATGAAACACGTCTCACCCGCAAAGCCCTCTGCATCACAGGTGATCCCACTCACCCATCACACAGCTTCTTCAGTCTGCTACCATCAGGGAGGAGACTGCGGAGTCTCCAGGCCAGGACCAGCAGACTGAAGGACAGCTTCATACACCAGGCTGTAAGGAAGCTGAACTCCCTCCCGTACTTGCCACCCCCTCCCCTCTTCTGCCCCAGGCACCACTGAAACTACGAACTTTGAACCCCTCCCCTACACAAATTATATGATGGCATGCACTAGTTCACTTTGTGCAGCATTGGTCTGCCCACTACCTCATTTCAGCATCGAACAGATGTCATTCCACTACCTCATCAGTCAGTTAAATAAAATAACTGCTCTGAGCCCTTGTCACTTTCAATCAGACTTAAGATATTTTTTAACGGATCTGTTTTGCACTAAATTTATCTTACCTGCACAGTTGTTCACTTCACTGATTTGCACTATATTTGTCATTTGCCGTGCACTGCTTTATTTAACTATATTTTTTTATTTTATTTTATTATATGCCTTTGTTTTCTTCTTTTTTTCATATTCCCTTATTGTATAGTTGTTTCTACAATTTATATTGTTCTAGATTTTTAGGCTTTAATTTAAATGTTATCTGTAAGCACCGGGGTCTGAGAGTAACGCAATTTCGATTCTCTGCATGTATGTACTGTATATGTGGAAAATTGACAATAAAGCATACTTGACTTGACTTGACTATAAGGGTTCCAGTGACGGTCACGAGCGCTGTCTTTGTGCTCAGGCATCGAGCACTCCGGGGCTGCGTTCGTGGAGAGTTTCTGTTCTCTCTGTGAGAGCATAACCCTCTTGGATTGCGGTGACGACTGTCGTTTCTACGGGAACGCTGTCCGCGCCTTGCAGTGCTGACGCCGCCATGGTGCGGCTGTCAAGCGCTCGCAGGGCGCCCTTCGCGTCACTACGCTGAGTAGGACGGAGGATGCGTTCTCCACCTACCGGCCTTCTCATCCTCAGCCGGTTGAGGCTCCGGTGGAGACTGCAGAGTCGTGTTCTACGATGTCTGCCGAAGCCATTGGACCTCCTTCTGGTCCCATCACTTCTGCAGCATCAGAGGGGTGTCCATTTTTCCTCCGAGGCAGAGTCGTTCCGGAGATGGCGGCCGTGCCCGCTCGAGCGGCGGAGACGGTAGAGTTGGAAAGGTTAACCCCTCTCCGCCCGAACTGTCCCGCCCACATGATTGGTACTTCGGAGCTGCTCGGGCCTCTCGGTCCTCTCCTCCTGTGCCTTTCTTTCCCGACGGCACGAAGAGCTGACGTGATTTGCGGCCGTCCGGCCGTTCAGCTTTCACCCCTCACCTCCCTCACCAACGGAGCCGCTAAAGGCGGGGACCCTTTCAGTGGAGCGGGATGCGTTCCTGGAGGGACCACCCAACCCTTCCCTCCCGTGTTTGTAGACAGTCGTCCGGTTACGGACGCTGCCCATCAGGCATGCCGGAGAGGCGGCTTCGGCCCTGCACGCAATAACGTTGCTGCAGGCTCACCAAGGATTTACGAGGGAGGCGCGACCTTCAGTCGTGCGATGTCCACCACAGTGGTTCAAGATCGCCACCTTTGGCTGTGTCTGGCTGACATGACGGACGCAGACGAGAACAACTTGAATGCTCCTGTCTCACAGACCGGCCTCTTCGGCGAGCCAGGGGAGTCGTACAGCTCCGCTGCGCAGACTGAGGCGATCTCCTAGGTCATGCCCCGGCGGAAGAGAGCTGCCCTTGGTCCACCACGCCGGCTCCTCAGTCTGCCTCTCGCCGTCTGCGTCCTGCGGCGACCACCTCCGTTCCCCTCCTCGGACCCCATCTCGGCAGCGCAGGGGAACCGGTCGTCAGCAGCTCGCCCCGCCCGCTTAGCCGCTTCCCGTGAAATTCGGGAGTTTAAGTGGCCAGTAAAGGGCGACCCGGATTGGCAGAGGATCACTCTTCAGGAGATGGAGCTCCTTCCCCCGATAGAGGGTCGGGTGGAAAATCCTTGGTTTGCATATGTTTTTTTTCTCGTACGGTGCCTGGGTGCTTGGCTTCAGTTCCCAGCCCGTTTCGTTGGGTTTTACGCACGATCCGCCTCGGTTACGAATCCGGCACACCCCAAAATTCGGGCTTTCGTTTCACTGTGGTGAAAGCGTCCGATGCACATGTACTGCGTGCAAAAGTCGATATCCTGTTGGCGAAGGATGGTCGAGCCGGTCCCTCTTACCGAGATGATGATGATAAGGTTTTTCCAGCCTTTATCTCATAGTACCCAAAATACGCGGCGGGTTACGATCGATTTGATTTACGCACCGGCTCTACGAAGGTGTTCTTTTTGGATGATAACGCTGAGGCTCGTATTTCAATATTCAGATCGGTTTGCAGCCTTAGACCTGTAAGACGTGTACTTTATGTGTCCATCTCCCCTCGCTTTAGACCGTTTTTCGCTCTGCGTCGTGGGGTGGGCATATTAAGACTAAGTACACTATTCGAGCTGTCTCTCTCTCTCCGTGTCTCCATGTGCTAGTCACGGCATTAAAATGTCAGTGAGAGAGCGTTGTTCGCATTCTGCTTTTATCTACGTCGGCTTATAATAGCCCGTTCTTGGCAGACGTGCGCGAACACAGAGAGTTAATGCTTCGGCATCTCGCTCGTTAAGTCTTCAGGTCGACTGGGAAAGAGCAACTTTGCCCCGTGCAGAGGATCTTTTTTCTCAGTATGGAAATAAGACTCGATCGACTAATTGGCGTGTTTTACAAGAGCGCGCAACCAGTCAGTTCTGACTTGCCTCGGTTTAATTCGAGGGAAGTACGCGGTCCCTCTGAAACAATTTCAGAAGCTCCTGGACATATGACAGCATGCTGCGGCTGTGACACCGCCCGAGCTGCTTCATACGAGACCGCTTCAGCGTTGGCTTACGATCGAGTCTCGAGGAGAGCGTGGCACACCGACATACACCGTGTAAACATTACACCTGCGTGTCATTTCAATTTTTCCCCGTGGTAGACCCGGCATTTCCGATAGAAGATATGCCCCTGAGGGGTCTCCTGGCATTCTGTAGATTGCAATGCCCTCAGCACGGGATGATCAGCCACGTATGACGGGCTTGCAGTCTCAGGGGTGTGCATAGCACCCCAACTGCCGCGAGCGGTGCGCTGTATATCTGGGACTTGTACGCTCCGCTATGGAGATGCGAGGGAAGGATGTATTATTCGACACCGATAACATTGCGACTGTTGCGTTATTTACCGTTAAGCCGGTTTTGCGCTCTCGTCACCTGTCGCATCTCGCTCGTCATCTCCTCCTTTGGAGTCAGAAGCATCTGAGGTCCCTTCGTGCCATTTTCATCCCGGGTCGCTCAATACAGCGGCAGACGCGCTTCCCGAGCTGCGCCCCGGCGAATGGCGACTCCACCCCCAGACGGTCCAGCTAATTTGGAAGAAGTTCGGTCGTGCGTAGATCGATCTGTTTGCGTCGCCGGACGATACCCACTGTTGCCTATTTTATTCACTAACCGAGGGCAGCCTCGGCATGGATACGTGGGCACACAGCTGGCCGCGGGGGATGCGTAAATACGCATTCCTTTCAGTGAGCTTTATCACGCAGACACTGTGCGAAGTCAGGCAGGACGAGGAGAGCCTTTTTTATAATCGTCCGTACTGGACAACTGGGAATTGCTTTTCATAGTTAATGCTCCTCGCGACAGCCCTCCCTGGCGGATTCCCCTGAGGAAGGACTTTCTTTCTTTAGGAAGGGGCACATTGGCACTCGCGCCCCGACCTGTGGGATCTCCATGTATGGTCGTTGAGCGCGCGCAAGGTTTAGGTGACTTATCGCAAACGGTATCTAACACCATCGACACGGTTCGAGCACCGTCCACAGACGGGCTGACGCGCTTAATGAAACCTTTTCGTCACCTGGTGCTCTTTGCAACGCGAGGACCCCAGAGAATGCCCATTAACATTGTGCTTTATATCTTCTACATAGGTTAGATGGTAGGCTGTCCCTTCGCCATTCAAGTTGATATCGCCGCTATTTCTGCTCGTCACTCACTCACTTATCAACGGCAGATCAGTTGGCCAGCATGATTTGGTTATTACATTTTAAGAGGCGCTCGCAGGCTAAACCCCTCGCGCCCTCCCTCTATTCCTTCTGAGACCTGTCCATGGTGCTGAAGCCCTTCAGGTCCCCCATTTCAGCCTTTGCAGTCTGCGAGTCTGAAGTTTTTGTCAATAAAACTCTGACCCTGCTAGCATTGGCCTCCGTGAAGAGAGTAGGGAATTTACATGCATTCTCTGTTGACGATTCGTGCCTTTAGATTGGTCCTGCTGTCCCACTGAGACCCAGACCAGGCTACGTGCCCAAAGTTCCCACCACTCCCTTCAGAGATCAGGTGGTGAGCTTGCAAGCGCTGCCCCCGGAGGAGGCAGACCCAACCGTGGCTTTGTTGTTCCCCGTACGCGTACTGCGACTCTACGTGGTTTGCATGCAAAGCCTCAGGACCTCAGACCAGCTCTTTGTTTGTTTTGGTGGCCAGCAGAAAGGGAAAGCTGTCACTAAGCAGAGGATGTCTCATTGGATAGTTGACTTTATCGCCCTGGCTTATAATCTTCAGGGTATTCCATGCCCCTTTAATTTGAGAGCGCACTCCACACGGAGTGTTGCCTCATCTTGGGCTCTCGCTCGTGGTTCCTCGCTAACAGACATCTGCAGAGCTGCTGGTTGGGCGACACCTAATACGTTCATTAGATTCTACAGTGTTCGTATCGAGCCTGTATCCTCTCGTGTTCTTTCCTCATCAGGGGAAGCACGGAGAGCAGTCTCGCAGGTCGGCTTGCAGCCTCCAACTGACGCTTCATAACTGTGTCAGTATGGAAGGCCTTCAGAACAAAAATGCGTAATGGTTTGAATTGTTCTTCCTCCGCTGCCTTGGCAGCTTTTGTTGCGGAGCATTGGCTGTCAGCCTCTCATTAGCTGTATCCTCGCGAACCTACGTGTCTGGCTCGGGCTCCACATTGTGTCCCACCGGGTTCCTTTGTGAGTATTTTTCCGTGGGGTTAATCCTACCAGCCCACGTTTCCCTTAGCAGAGCACTGCTTTGCTTACACAGCCACGGCTGTCTTTTTTCCTCAACTACGGTTGACTTTCGCCCACCATTAGCCCTTAACAGGGTGGTGGCTTCCGCAGCGTTCCTACACCGCTCAGATAGGGCGCTTCCCAGTCGCTGGCACTACTGTGGGGTTTTGGAACATCTAGTGCCCGGCCTTCTGCCTTAAAACCTATCTCCTCCTCCTTAAGTGGAACCGGAGGGCTTTACGCAGACACTGGAAGAGGTCAGCCCCTAGTGGCGTTTTGGTAGGGATTCCCAATTCGTCGGTCACGACATGACGTCGTAGTGACCGACTGAAAGGGAACGTCTCGGTTACGGATGTAACCCTTGTTCCCTGAAGGAGGGAACGGAGACGTCACGTCCCGTCGCCACAGGTGCTGCCACCTGCTGTTACGGCCGGTCTCATTTTCCCGGCTTTCTCAGCGAAAAGAAGCTAATTTCCATATTTGTACCTGCTGCTTATATAGGCACCTGGCGGGGCGGCGCCAGCATTATGCAAATATCTCAAGGCCAAGTTCATTGGCGTTTTAGTAGTATACGAAGCAGATTGGTCTCTCTAAGCGAGTTCCCAATTCGTCGGTCACGACGTGACGTCTCCGTTCCCTCCTTCAGGGAACAAGGGTTACATCCGTAACCGAGACGTTTCCCATACTAACACTGTTGACTTTATTTTTACGCCTCTGAAAGACATGTGATGTAGCCACATGTAATTTCTATTAATATTTCATGTTTCTCTGTGCGGAGTTGCAAAAACATATGAAGATTGAGCAATGTCACACGTTGTCTGAACAAGATGTCTAAATGTTCTAATGATTGTATCTAATGGTAACTACACAGACATTAAGACCAAGAATCCTTGTATATTTTTTGTTTTTATGAAATCGGTACAGCAAAACATACAAGAAACATAAGCAGTAAACAAATTCAATGCAGAAAAACCACAGTGACAATACATTGAAACTACTAGAACGTAGTTTTTGTTAAAGTATACAATTGTTGACGGACATGGATTGCCAATCATAATGTTGAGTAAAAAATAAATCAGATTAAAACTTTTGGAAAACTAAAAAACAGCTGTAAAAACTTGCGTAAGATATTGTGTTAGGATGTACTACATTACCCATAAGGCATTTGGCTGTATGACGTAATGCAAGAGGCGACTGCACTGGAGAGTGTGTCGCAGATGTTTACTGACTTCCACATGTGTCGGATGTGTTAACTGTTGCTCATAATAAACCGTAACAGATAAGAGCCATACACTTGTGTGTGTGTGTGTATGTGACATGGTGTCAGAAGTGCGTCGTACCCGCTTCACTAAATAAACGACGATGTCAATGTTTCAAGCTCCGGAGTCGTTTGACTTCAGCCAGCCCTCCGCATGGCCTCTGTGGATCCAACGCTTCGCACGATTTCGGATCGCTACTAAGTTGGACAAGGAGGAAGGTGATGTGCAAGTTAATTCACTGATTTACGCCATGGGGACGGAGGCGGAGACAATATTCACCTCGTTTCGGTTCACCGAGGCTTCCCATTCCAGCGACTATAAGAAGGTAGTGGAAAAGTTTAACGACCATTTCATACCTCGCAGGAATGTTAATACATGAACGCGCATGCTTTCATCAACGTATGCAAAAGACGGGTGAATCAGTGGAAGCTTTTGTGAGGGGATTATATAAGCTTGCGGAACATTGCAAGTTTGGAGCACAGAAAGACGAACACATTCGAGACAGACTGGTTATAGGGATAGCAGACCGGGGAGTGTCACAAAGGCTTCAGATGGAAAGCGAAATGACACTGGAGAGAGCAGTGCAGATGGCCCGCCAGGCAGAGCTTATAAAAACACAAAACTCGGCTGTAGTGATGTCTGCGGAAGTAGCTGCGTTACAGCAGCGGTCCAGAGGAGTAAAACACTATAACGCTGGTAAGAGAACAAACAATACAGGACAGCAAAGGGATAAGCAGACAGAAGAGAAAATGTGTTC
Organism: Paramisgurnus dabryanus; assembly: GCF_030506205.2. NCBI lineage: Eukaryota > Metazoa > Chordata > Actinopteri > Cypriniformes > Cobitidae > Paramisgurnus > Paramisgurnus dabryanus. The sequence goes on from NC_133343.1 coordinate 48,426,823, forward strand.
ACGCTGCAATATATGTCATAGGCCACACGAGTGCCCCGCATATAATAAACAATGCCGCAAATGCAGGAGACTGGGACATTTCGCTGCTGCCTGTCAAAGCAAGGCTGTGAGAGCTGTACATTTGCAATATAAAGAAGAGGATGACAGTGAGGCATATTTTCTTGGTAGCATTGAGAAAAGTGATTCAGAGTCTGATTGGCTGGTAAGTCTTCCAGTGTGCGGTAAAACAGTATCTTTCAAAATAGACACTGGGGCTGACATCACAATTATGTCCAAGGAGACGTACCAAGGGCTCCCACAGCACCCCCCGTTGACCAAAACGGAAATACAGCTTAACAGTCCTGGTGGCAATGTGGAAACAATAGGAAAATTCTTAGCTGAGACTAAAAGAAACACAACTCGTCATCAGTTTTGGATTTATGTAGTGGATGGACGTTATAAACACAACCTTCTCAGCAGAAGTGCAGCCTGTGCTATGAGATTAGTAGCCAGAGCAGATCACATTCATGCCGAACTTTTTGGAGAAATTGGCTGTCTGAACTGTAAACCAATAAAAATTGAACTTAAGCCAGATGTACAACCCTATAGCTTAGCTACACCAAGGAGGGTGCCCTTTCCCTTAATGCAAAAAGTAGATGAAGAGCTACAGAGGATGCAGTCTATGCAGATAATACGAGAAGTCACTCAGCCTACAGATTGGTGTGCCCCAATGGTCCCAGTAGTTAAGAAAAATGGGAATGTCAGGATATGTGTAGACTTGAAGCGCCTCAACAAAGCTGTGAAGAGGGAAAAATTCATACTGCCCACTTTGGAGGATGTTGCAGTAAAACTGACAGGAGCTAAAGTTTTCTCAATGTTGGACGCTTCCTCAGGATTTTGGCAAATCCCATTGGATTACAGTAGTTCAATACTCACAACATTTATCACTCCAAGAGGCAGATTTTGTTTCCAGAGACTTCCCTTTGGAATCACATTGGCTCCAGAAATCTTCCAGAGGGAAATGACCAAGCTACTGGAGGGACATGAAGGCTGTGTAGTAGTCATGGACGATGTTCTGGTGTATGGCAGAGACCAAGAGACACATGATAAGAATCTGGAGGCAGTCTTACAGACAATCCAGGAGTCTGGATTAAAGCTCAACAAAGACAAATGTCATTTTAGTAAGAAAGAAATCGTTTTCTTTGGACACATCATTAGTGGCGATGGAGTAAAACCTGATCCAGACAAGGTGAAATCAATTACAGACCTGCCATGCCCCAAAGACCTCACCCAACTCAGACAGGTATTAGGTATGGTCAATTACCTTGGAAAGTTTCTTCCAGACTTGTCGACGGTGCTGCACCCACTCAATGAACTGTTAAAGAAAGATTCTGCATGGCTGTGGGACACACAACAACAGCAGGCCTTTAACAACATAAAGACAATGCTGTCTTCAGCTCCGGTTTTAGCTTTTTATGACATCACAAAACCTACCATTGTGTCTGCAGATGCCAGCAGTTTCGGACTGGGCACCACTCTCCTGCAAATCCATCATGATAAACTACTTCCGGTGGCTTTCTGCTCCAGAACCCTGTCAAGTGCTGAGTTAAAATACTCTCAAATCGAAAAGGAATGCCTCGCTGCTGTCTGGGCATGTGAGCGGCTTGCGTGTTATTTGCTGGGTCTTGCTGAGTTTACACTGCAACGGACCATAAGCCATTGGTCCCCCTGATTAACACTTATGATCTGGACAAAACACCTCTGCGCTGTCAACGTCTGCTGATGCGCCTGATGCGTTTCAATGTCAAAGCAGTACATGTCCCAGGCAAATCACTTGTCATGGCCGATGCGCTCTCGCGCAACCCCTTAACTGGAACAGGAGTTCCTGATACTGAAGGTGATGTGCGCGCTTATGTGGAGGCGGTGATTCAAACTAAGCCAATATCAGAGGCAAAGCTGGACGCCATTCGTGAGGCCACAGACCCTACTATGAGGGACGTAATGCGTTTCATTAATGAAGGCTGGCCACACCATGTGCCGTCGGAGCTTAAGGCTTACCATGCAGAACGGGCATCATTGTGCAAGGCTGAGGGTCTGCTTTTACATGGTGACAGGATTGTGGTTCCTACTGCACAACGGCGAGAGATTCTTGTTCGCCTGCACGAGGGTCACCTGGGACTAAATAAATGCAGAGAACGGGCCAAAATGTCAGTCTGGTGGCCTGGCATCGGAAAAGATCTTCAGACGACAATTTCTCAATGTGCCTTCTGTCACGAGCACAGACCCACTCAGAGGAAAGAGCCCCTCATTACCACTCCACTTCCTCCCAGTCGTTGGCACACCATAGGAGCGGATCTGTGTGAATATGGAGGTAAGAACTATTTAGTGGTCATGGATTACTATTCTAGAGACATTGAACTTGCACATTTAAGCCTCACTAGCAGCCGCAGTGTGATCACTATGCTAAAAGGGATGTTCATTAGGTGGGGGATTCCGCATGAGTTACACTCAGATAATGGTACCCAGTTCAGCAGCATGGACTTTGCAGACTTTTGTAAGAGCTGGGGCATCCAACATGTTACTAGCAGCCCACACTTCCCACAGTCAAATGGGGCTGTTGAGCGGGCTGTTAAGACAGCGAAACATATCTTACGTCAACCTGACCCTCAATTGGCACTTTTGAGTTACAGAGCCACTCCAATTACTGCCACTGGTGCAAGACCTGATCAGCTGATGTTGTGACGACAGATTCGCACTACACTGCCTGTCCTTGAGAAGACTTTGCGTCCACGCCATATCAGCTTTGAGCAGGTATTGGAAAAGGACAAAAAAGCTAAAGCAGCTTACAAACACTTCTTTGACAAAAGACATTCTGTTCGTACGCTTCCCTGCTTAAACCCAGGAGATCAAGTTCTCTTAAAGTTGGATGGGGAGAAAGCATGGTGCACATCAGGAACAGTAGTGAGGAAAACAAAGGAGCCACGATCCTATCTTGTTCAGACACAAAGTGGAGCTGTGTTAATGCGTAACAGGCGTCACCTCCAATTGGTAGAGCCCACAGAAACTGATTTTGGAAAGAATAATGTGGACAGTTATACACCCATACCACCTGCACAAAACACACAGGAGCATTCTGTTCCTGTGATGAATGCAGAGCAAATTCCACCTGACTCTGCTCCTGGTTCTAAAATGACCTCTAGTGGCAGGTTAATAAAACTGCCAGTTCGTTACAGAGACTAGAAGTGAAGGGAGACAAAAAGTCAGAAAGAACTGATAATGGCTAAAGGGTATTCAATGTATAATTAGATGTTTATGAAACAGCATTCCTGTTAATGTTTTTGCATTTCAGATTTCTTAATGTGGTGCAAAATGTTTGAAGTTCAACAGTATACAAGCCACAGTAATTTGTTTATTGAATGCACTTTCCCTTTAGCTATGGTTCGTAAGTTAACTGATATTAACTAATGAGTTATGTGGGGATAGTTCTGTTAAAATGAAGATTGCATTCTGCACTTTAAAATGTATATCTGTTGGGGGGAGATGTGTTGGGATGTACTACATTACCCATAAGGCATTTGGCTGTATGACGTAATGCAAGAGGCGACTGCACTGGAGAGTGTGTCGCAGATGTTTACTGACTTCCACATGTGTCGGATGTGTTAACTGTTGCTCATAATAAACCGTAACAGATAAGAGCCATACACTTGTGTGTGTGTGTGTGTGTATGTGACAGATATGCCAATGGCTCACACGATTGGTTTTTAATTATCATCATTAAACGTTATGATATTGTCTAGATACCATAGAAAGTGCATGAATGAACCAAGACCCTTTTCAAACATGAAATCTACGGCATTTTCTATGATTTCACACAAATTAATTTCTCGTTTCTTTACAAGCATATCAATGCATACATCAATTACAAAGGCCAACATAATTATGATATTGACAACGTAAAACTCGACCTCGTCACATTCATAAAATATCTCTAGGGCCTTTCTAATAATCACACTGGGTTCCTCTTGGGCCTGGACCACCGTCTGAACCATGTTATTGAGAGAGTCATCTATACTTTTCACACCATGTGTTTTTTCCTTGAGTCTGGTTACACACTCTGCGTTAGCTTTGCAATAATTTGGAGGCAGGCACACATTGGCATCTTTGTATATCACAGTACATAGTAGATTGATCATCTCCCGCTTGTAGTTCTTTTTAAGCATATCTTTAAAAAGGTCAGTACCATACACATACCCCATCTGGCCATTGCGAAGTCGTTCGAATGATCTTTGTGCCATCTTTTTCAAGAATCCGTAGCATCGTAGACAACTTTGCTTGCTTGTTTGTTTCTGAGTTCAAACACCTTCTCAGCAACAAAAGGATCGTATCCACAGTTTCTGCCGCGCAGCATTTGATAGTTTGTTTGCAAATTCGGACACCTTCGCAGCATCAAAAGGATCGTGTCCACAGTTTCTGCAAAACATAAAACAGACCTCTAGGGTGTGCGAATCTGGCACAGTTGTTCAAAATTGTTCTGTGCTGTGTTAATGCGGGTTAAGTTTTTGGTAAAGGTTCTGTGTTCAGAAGAAGAGCTTCTCATCTATACAGGCCTCCTTCTCCGCTTCACAACCCCTGTGGCATTGGTCGTTTGGTCACCTACCACGTGATAACTACGAAACCACACACACACACACACACACACACACACACACACACACACGCATCCTCTGGGGGTTTGCTCTTTAAGTCATAAAGCTATAGACGGTGATTCATCTTAAACCTAACCTAATATCAGTTAAGATGTTCAAATAGTATATTTTTATTTTATTTAGTAAAAATTAAGGTTTACCTATTTAACGTAAGTACATGATTTTAAATGTTATGTAGAACTAGGGTTGCCACCTTTCTGAAATGGAAATAAGGAACGGGGGGGGGGGGGGGTTAGCTTTGCAATAATTTGGAGGCAGGCACACATTGGCATCTTTGTATATCACAGTACATAGTAGATTGATCATCTCCCGCTTGTAGTTCTTTTTAAGCATATCTTTAAAAAGGTCAGTACCATACACATACCCCATCTGGCCATTGCGAAGTCGTTCGAATGATCTTTGTGCCATCTTTTTCAAGAATCCGTAGCATCGTAGACAACTTTGCTTGCTTGTTTGTTTCTGAGTTCAAACACCTTCTCAGCAACAAAAGGATCGTATCCACAGTTTCTGCCCCGCAGCATTTGATAGTTTGTTTGCAAATTCGGACACCTTCGCAGCATCAAAAGGATCGTGTCCACAGTTTCTGCAAAACATAAAACAGACCTCTAGGGTGTGCGAATCTGGCACAGTTGTTCAAAATTGTTCTGTGCTGTGTTAATGCGGGTTAAGTTTTTGGTAAAGGTTCTGTGTTCAGAAGAAGAGCTTCTCATCTATACAGGCCTCCTTCTCCGCTTCACAACCCCTGTGGCATTGGTCGTTTGGTCACCTACCACGTGATAACTACGAAACCACACACACACACACACACACACACACACACACACACACACACACACACACACACACACACACACACACACACACACACGCATCCTCTGGGGGTTTGCTCTTTAAGTCATAAAGCTATAGACGGTGATTCATCTTAAACCTAACCTAATATCAGTTAAGATGTTCAAATAGTATATTTTTATTTTATTTAGTAAAAATTAAGGTTTACCTATTTAACGTAAGTACATGATTTTAAATGTTATGTAGAACTAGGGTTGCCACCTTTCTGAAATGGAAATAAGGAACGGGGGGGGGGGGGGGGGTTTGCCCGGGTCCGGTGACATGCCCCCACAGAAGATCATTTAAAAAAAAATAACCCCTGAAACGAAGACTTCTGGTGAAAATAGTGGAAACTAATTAATAAATTTAGATAAATATATTTTATATAACTTCTTAGGCCCTAAATATTTAATGAATAGCAAAGTAAGTTATGCCTAAGTATACAAGACTGAACCACATAGATGTGAAATATAAAGGCTATCATGATCATTTTGCCAACAATGAACCATGGTTTTAATTTAAGTTTATAATACGCCCTCTTCAAAAACCCCACTCCTTTTTAAACCTTGAGCTATCTAACTCCATAATTATTTAATAAGAAACCCATCAGAAATGATTGACACATTATGAGACGGGAGGGAGCGGGACACAGGAACAGAGGGAGAGCACTGGAGAGATATATATGTGGATTGTTTGGCTAAATCTGTACTATCTCTTAATATAATCACTTTCTTATCAGCTATATTTGAGTTTTAAAAATCCACATAATTACATACCATATGAGCCTCTGGAGACGACTGACGGACAAGGAACCTTAACATTGCTCCCTGTGCCCGCAGCCTCTCGCTCCTCTTGTGATTATCTCCTCATGCGTGCTGCTTTATATCACACACTCCGCCATGACAAACAGAAAAAACGCGACGGCATATGGTACAATTGGCCTTGTATTCATTGTCCCTCACGCATTCCAGCCACGGGTAGTCATTTTCCCATTCAATTCTATATTTTTGTGCTCGTTTCTTTTTCGCCGGCTGCTCGGATGCAGTCATTTTTACATTTCCCGCTGTTGTCACTTGTCGTCATCGTTGCTATGATACGTGACATCACAATGACTGAAACGACCAATGGGGCTGCAAGATGTTAAAAACGCTACGCAGATCATAGACAAACAGAGGGAGAAATTACCGCACCGTCAGGGTTTTCTTATACAAATGACGCGGTCTTCGTTCATGGCTGACATTATAAGCTATGTGTCTGTCATGTATTTGCACTGAATTAATTTTCATAAAATACGGAACAAACTGCGTTCCGTATCAGTTCAATACGGAACAAGAATTTTATGTGTCAAATACGGGACGATTCCGTATTATAAGGAACGGTTGGCAACCCTATGTAGAACCGTGTCCTATCTGTTGTTGCTTATTATAGTTAGTTTAATGAAAGCACACAACCCTGTTTAACAAACCCACACAAAAAAGGTCTAGTGTGTCTCTGTGAGCCATGTCATGTTTGTTAAATGTTTTTGTCTTTAAAGAAATGTTTGTTGTCACGTTAGTGACAACCTGGATTATAACATCATCAAACTTTGATAAATAATATTTGCAAACATTTTATTGTCCTCTAAAGGGATAACAGATGGATTTAAGGCGTCATAGGATTTGTGATAAAGTGTCTTAAAACTTCTAAGTTTCTTTAAATTGCATATAAGTGAAAACATGCTTTAATCAGTATCTGTGTAATGAAGCCTACAATCTAAAAAACCCCCTTTTACTTTTTGTCAATGGGGGACAGGCTTAACATCGAGACTTTAACAACCAGAGACACAGATGCACACATGCAAACACACACACACACGAGCGGTTCATGCGTTATCAGACATTAATTTTCTCAGACACGACTAGATATTTAATTATTGAATGTGTATAAGAACTTTGGATGTTAAAAACAAAAAATTAAGATCGAATAGCACTTGTCATAAAACATACATGGGCGCCTCATCTTAAAAACCCGACATGTTTAAATCAGAGACATGGTTCTAAGCCATAACTAAAAATGCGGACAGAATTACATTTATTGTGTAATAAACACATATTCACACTTGGAGTTTAGGTGCAACTATGAATACAAATCAGAACATAGGGGTAAAAAATGTCTTAAGCTTTAAAAAGTTTGTTTTTAAAACCACGTAGATATAAGAGCGCATCAGCCTACGTTCTCTGTCAATGTTGGTGCGCACATTTCAACGTTGGTGCGCACATTCGCATGTTTTAATCAGAGACTTGGTTAAAGAAATCCCTAAATCTAAAATAAACCCTTATTTTGCCAAAGCGGACAGAATTACATTTATTGTGTAATAACCACATATTCACAGTTGGTTTTAAGGTGACATTAATTTAAAACAAACCCCAGAAGATGAGATGAAAATGTCTTTAATCGTTTAAAAGTTTCTTAACGATAGATATGAACACGCATCCGCGTATCCGGAGCGCGATCTAATGGCGTGATCAGAATACTATGCATGAAAAGATTCAACTTTTATTTAGTTTAAAATAAATAGACTTTAGTCTAAAGAATGTGTTATTGGCGGCCCCCTGTGGTTTTGGCACAGTTCATTGCTATACCCATACTGAATATTTCATTAAATAATTTGTGACCCGTCACGGAAACCAGGGGCACAAGTCGGCAGCACAAGTTTCGAGAAAATGAGAATCAAAGTTTTTTTTTCAAAATTTGTGATTTTCGTTTTATTGCAGAATCTGTTAGTTGAGATCACGAAGAAGCCTCTCCATGTTTGAGATAGCAGTTTATGTATATTTAAAAGCGTACATTTTGCGGTTGAAATAGGCTTGTTTTTCCAGAGATTCTAGCGTGCAGCGGGGGGCGTCATTATCTGTGTGTATATTTACATACTGTATAAGCTTGTGTTTTCGCCTCCGCCCCCACAGGGAACAGCGTGACTACTGAATAAGGATAGTTCGCCCAAAACTGAAAATAATGTCATTAATGACTTACCCGTATGTCGTTCTAAACTCGGAAGACCTCCGTTCATCTTCGGAACACAGTTTAAGATGTTTTAACTTTAGATTTAGTCCGAGAGCTTTCTGTTTCCTCCATTGAAAATCTATGTACGGTTTCCATGTCCAGAAAGGTAATAAAAACATCATCAAAGTTGTCCATGTGACATCAGTGGGTCAGTGAGATTGTGGTGAAGCATCGACAATACAGTTTGGTCCAAAAATAGCAAGAATTACGACTTTATTCAGCATTGTCTTCTCTTCCGGCTCGAGCGTGAAGTCACGTGACTTGTAGTGACGCGGCTGCCCTGTTCCTCAGACATGTTTGCTTAGTTTTTTTTTTCAAACTTATAGTGTGCGTCTCCCCAGACTGTAAATGAAGCTCGGGCGCTCAAAACAAAAGAAAGATAAAAGAAGCTGGTGCGGAACAAATAACAGTCAGCCGCATCGTACGTCAGCCGCGTCACTGACTTTATGGGGCGCCGCAGTCGGATGACGCAAAGTACCGCGAGAGCTCTTCAAGAAATCTTACGGAGTAGTTTAATTTCGACTCGCTCTCGCGGTACTTTGACATCTTGCAGCGCAGCATGAAGTCAAACTCATAAGTTACACAGAGACCCTATTTTAAATACAAAATTTGAAGGCGGGTTCATGTGTTAAACGGAACGCAAATACCGGACTGTAATCTGATATACCCTTACATGTTACGATGTAAATAGTCCTCAAATTGTATATTATATTGTATTACCAGAAGTTCATGCGAAATCTGATGTAAACAATAAAAATCATTGGATGATTCACACATCTGAAACAGACTGGATTCGACTTAGGACTTTTACCTTTGTGGGGATCACGTTTATTTTTGCATGTTGTTCATTCGGACTTCTGTAATAAAATATGACATATGATGCTAGAACATCTGTAGCCTATCTCAAAACGGCTTTACAGGGGGTATGTCTTAGCTAAATGAGATGTAAATGAGCCCTATTGTCTCTCCAGCCAGGGAAAAGGGAAAGTGTTAACTTTTTTCTTTCTCAAATTTCTCAGCATTCTCCTTCTTGAATGTGTTACATTCAAATGGCCACAACTTCTCCAAATCTTATCAGATTTCCATGTGTTACACATCGTTAGAAAGCTTAGAAACTGCACTAGAATCTATGAATAATTAAAAATGCCCCAGATCTGACTTGTGTCCCTACTTTCCGTGACTGGTCACATTTGTTACAAGCAAATGCTTTATTTTTGTCAGAGTGACCAGTATTACATCTTACCACCACGGTTTTAAAAGACACTAGTTTACAATCCGCCACCTGCTGTGAATTATCTTAAACACACAGACGTAAGTTTGAAGCTGATCAGAAAAATAGCTTATAGTTAAATAGATAATAGCAGATTTAAGTTTAACCAGTTACAACTAAAATATTTTATTCTTGCGTGACTTTAAAGAAGTCTCTTGACAAAACAAACGTATATATCAAGTTGTATTTGTCATAAGATACACGCAGTCAATTCACCTAAAATCTAAAATAATACTTTATTTTTGTCAGAGCAGACAATATAAGACTTGTTGTATAATATACACATTTTCACACATGGTTTTAAGAAGCATTTAATTAAAAATAAACCCCTAAGATGGGATCAAGACGTCTTAAAAACATTTAAAGGTTTATTAACGTCAGATATAAGTTCTCTGTCACCATCGGTGCGCGAATACACATGTCTTAATCAGAGACTTGGTTAAAGAATCCCCTAAATCTAAAATAAACCCTTATTTTGCCATAGTGGACAGAATTACTTTTATTAAGTTTATTTTAAAACGGCAGATATCAACGCACACCCGGTGCGTTGTCAGGCACCGCCGGAGAGTGATCTTTAATACGCGTGAACCTATAGAGCAGGTCATGAAAAGATTCACGGAACCGTTTAAAATTTTATTTAGTTTAGACTTTCGTCTAAAGATTGTAGTATTGACGGCGCCAAAGGTTATGGCGTATACGGAATATTTAATTAAATAACTTGTGATGTTACAATCAAAAGTTTTAATCCAGTGTTAATTTTGGCAGCAAATTCTGATGTAGTCTTAGTCTTTTTTTAATAACACACCATTTAGTTTTAGTCTTATTTTAGTCATCTGAAATATTTTAGTCTTAGTCTAGTTTTAGTCGACGAAATATCATAAGAGTTTTAGTTTTAGTCTAGTCTTAAGTTTTTTAGTCTGTTATGGAATGGTATTAAGGTTTGAATATGCAATACAGAGACAGATTTAATGGTTGTTAAAAGAAAACAAGTATTTTATTTTATTTTTAATGTCAAAAAAACTGACCGTGGCTTTTTCACAAAAGATAATATCACATAAAATAAGCATAAGGCCCGCTCTACCTTAAAAATATACATGGTCCCTGAAAAAGATATGCCTTCTTCCTAAATTACATGCACACACAGATACACACGCGCACAGACAGAGACACACACACGCACTTACACACGCACTTTGTCCATTCATGTAAAACCACAACATATACTATAATAGTAACGTTACACATTTCATTCAATTTGAGGACACTGAATATTTATACTCACTATTAATTTAGACAATCCAATATAATCAATACAGTTCAGATGTGTATTCCATTTGTTTCTATGTTATTCCAAGATTAGCGAAAACACTGTGGTTTATCTTATAAAATAACCTTAGCGTGCATGTTTACCTTTGCATGTATTTCTGGATGAGTCATTTTTACAGGCTGTCGTCTTGTCATATTTGAAGTGTGACCAGATTAGACGCTAGCTCTGACATTGTTGTTGTTAATGAGACATGTCTTCAGACCGGGTGCACCACAACACGTTAGCGTGTTGCTAACGAGCGAAGTCAACTGAAATCAGCCAAAGCTGGGTAACGAAGACTGTACAACTAAATATAATGTAAACAACCTGTTGTGAAAACGAACTTTGCCACGGGTTTTTAAAATGCCTCTACTGCCTGCTGCCTGTGTAGATCAACCTACCCTCAAAGATTCGCTCTGATTGGATCCCACAAAACTTTCCCCACAAAATGAGTAGCTCTGATTGGATCTCTTCTCCATTCGTCCCTCCCTAACATTTTCGTCTTATTTTTATTCGTTGACTAAAGTGTCAGTTATATTTCATTACAGTCTTCGTCATCATATCTGACTTTTATTTAGTTTTTATTTAGTCTTCGTCCGTGAAAAAAGGTTCATTGACGAATATTTTTCGTCATCGTCTTCGTCAACGAAATTAACACTGTTTTAATCAGAGCCTTGTTCATGAATTGTCTAAATCTAAAATAAACATTTACTTTTTGTCACCGTAAGGGTGAATTATTTTACCAACATTGAGTTTTAGAAATATTTACTCGTTTACAATGGACACCCTGCAGTGAAAGAATCGCACGGGCGAGAAGGGAGGGGGAGAATGGAGCGCTTGTGTAAACTGACATAAACTGAACAGTCTAAAACAATAAAACTTTTTTGACAGCAATAAACATGTCATGACAGCATAAACATGACAGCATACGATTGACATAAAACACACACACACAGGAAAAAACAACTCGTTGATTGACACGTCGTAAAACGATCACAGTCCGGACACTCGATGTCTAAAACCCCCCCATAAAATAGGGTTGTCAAAACTAGACAGCTTGTACAACGTTTGATTGATAGTCCCGCCCACCTGTCAAAGGGGGTAATAAATCATATTTTGACAGCTAGTCTCGGATATCTACTACTACCCACTGCTGGACTGTGTCTTGCTGTAGCGATAACTCAGCAGTGAGTTTCTCCAGGTCCTTTGTTGCCTCTGCAATCTTTTGTACAGTCTGTTTGAAAGAAATGTCTGTGTTAACAAATGCTGAGAAACACTTTTAAAACAAAAATGTTATTATACATATTTGCCTAGTATGTACCTTGATGTATCTTTTGGCCAGTGTCCAGTCAAGATTTTCTGCCTTTCGCTTGTTCCAGCCACTTGCCTGGATTGTTAGCATGTCTGTGCGAACTTGACACAAAAGGTATGTGCAGTAATTTAGGTTCACAGTGAGGACCAAAAGGTCAAATACTACATTGATAATTTTCTAATATGGTCACATAAACCTGGAAATAATCATACACTTAATTAATGTGTCAGAAGTAAATTATTATAAAGAGAATCCTGATCAGTGTAAATGTCCTGACTAGACAGTTGTTTTCTAAGGGAGCACTTATGCATGGAACTTGTGGGATTTTTATGTTGTTTTATTAATCTTGCTAATTGCTAAAAGTGTTAAAGATACAAAGATGTCCAAATAAGGACTGTGGAAATTGATTTTGTTCCATTTTTATATTTCTTTAATTGATCATTTTATTCTATAAACATTGTGTGTTTCATATATGCACTGAGCTATTATGTAGAAATGAGGTGTTTATGTTTGAGAGTGGAGAGTTACCAGTTTTTGTATGTGTGTAAAAGCTACAAGGAGCATATGCTGAGGAATTTACGCCTGGTATCGATCAAGATAAGAGAGAGGCCTGAGGGGGAAAGCAAACCGGCAACTATTTTATTAACTAATGCTTTTATATTCACAGGATAAAATATGCCATGTATTTCTTACTTAATCAGTATTAATCATTGAATAATTGATGTAATAAATATAAGATGTTGTCTTTGATAAATTTGTATTAACCAATGAAATGAAGGTTGCATACAGAATAACTTAATGGGGGCAGGGCAGCTCAACCTTGAAGAACAGAATCTCATGTATGTATGTATGTGTGTGTGTGTGTGTGTGTGTGTGTGTGTGTGTGTGTGTGTGTGTGTGTTTTCTTTCCTAAACAGATGGTTTTTAATAATGATTAAAGTGTTTGCTTAGAAGTAGTATTGCAGTAAAAGATTTAATATGTGTTTACCTATCTAAAGAAGTTAATGTGTGCCTTATTCATATAACCAATTTTACAAATAATGAAATGATGTCATGATATTGAAATATGTTTTACATAATAATCACTTTCATCTTACAGCTTATGTTTTTTTATAAATGAATGTTTTGTTAATGATTTGTTTTTAAGAAAGCATTATAACATGCTATTCAAAGTGGAGGAGTACTGGAGAAGAACTGCAGGGCTCCCAGGGATGAGAGGAGAACAGATTGTTTTTTCTTTGTCTATGTGTGTCCATCTTTGCCTACAGGCTAAAATTGGGTGTGGTGATGGAGTCAGATGGACGAGGGGAACGGCCTTTGTGGGTGGAGATTTTCTGAAGAAAGATCGACGTCACATATTTTATAAATAAGCATGTTACTTCCTGAGCTGGTTGTTCGCTACTTGAGAGGACCCAGCGCTGTTAAACTTTTTCAATCTGATCAATAAATATTTGAACTTAGATATTTGTATCTTGTGCCTTTCCTCTAAATTATGAACATGCAAATGGACGCCTTAAAGTCCAACAAACTCTAAGATGCAAAGGTCGAGCATCAGTGTTAAAACCCCTTCATCTCAATTTGGACACAACTATACATGAAAAAAGCTTACCGGCTTTTGACGTACTTTGAACATGTGGCTGCTCGGAAGAGGAAGCTGTTAACTTGTTAAACCTCCTCCCCGATTGTTGTTCCAGCTCCTTCTTGATTGCGTCCCCCCATTTTAACTGTAACACATTTACATGAATGTTATCATTTGGAAAACAAAAAGGGTACCTATTGTGAAATTTTTAAAACTACAAAAGTAGAGTTCTATTAATCATTTAAGTCAAGGAGACACAAATCAAGCTTTATTTGTGTTAAAATACAACTAAAACCTACCAAATTTGGTTTTGACAAGTGATCACTTTGATCGCATCACCCGTGGGGATGGCTCAGTTGAAGAATTGGTGTATTGGAGAAGGTATGGACCCTGTGAAAGCCTTGTTGGTTAAAGATGTACCTCCAGAAACTGAAGTTGGTTTCATTGAAGACCAGAGCATGTGAGCGGTGTGGAGCGGTGTGACGCTCCGCTAAATATTCCGCTCTACTGTTCAAGCGCTCCACTCAGTCGCTCACCGCCCAAGCAAGCGCTCCGTTAACTTTCCGCTCACGCTCGCAAATAAACCAATTCCCGCTCAGATCCCGCTCCGACATAAAAAAAATATTTAGTAAGCCTAATTGTTTTCTGTACTGACGTTCTTGGATAATTGCATTTAATTAAAGTATTAGCTGATAAATAGCAGTTATGTACAGTTGTGTGTTGGCTATTAGACCTAGTTTAACTGATACGGATATAATTCAAATTAACAATTTGTTTCCACGACATCCACGTTTTACTAATTCACAATTTTAAGTTATAATAAATGTAATAAGTAATTACGAAATATTATAACAATTCATTCCCCTTACGAGAAAAAGATTAACAAACTATAATATTATATAAATATATTATTTGAAAAAAACTAAAATAAATTGAAGAACAATTTCTTAACAAGAAGGTTTTTAAGTGCGAATTTACATTGCATCGGTAAAAACAGAACACAGTGTCTTAAAGAAATTAAAATTGGACAGTATTTATGAACCTGTAAATGTACAAAACGAATGCAATACAGAATATTTATTTATGGCATTTTCAATAGTATATTAGTAGATAAATTAACATGTATCTATGAAAACGAATAAATCATTATTTTGGATAAATTAATCTGGATAGATCATATAATACGAAATATTATAACAGTTCCCCTTACGAGAAAAAGATTAACAAACTATAATATTATATAAATATATTATTTGAAAAAAACAAAAATAAATTGAAGAACAATTTCTTAACAAGAAGGTTTTTAAGTGCTAATTTACATTGCATCGGTAAAAAAAGAACACAGTGTCTTAAAGAAATTAAAATTAGACAGTATTTATGAACCTGTAAATGTACAAAACGAATGCAATACAGAATATTTATTTATGGCATTTTCAAGAGTATATTAGTAGATAAATTAACATGTATCTATGAAAACGAATAAATCATTATTTTGGCTAAATTAATCTGGATAGATCATTTTAGTCAGACTAAACATTTCATCATTTCAGTACAAGAACAAGCTTAAATGCTATCTAACAACTTACATTTTATCCCAAATGTTACATGGTCGAAAATATGTAGAAATATAGCCTATACGAGAACAAATTACAGAACAAAAATGTTTAGGTCACGCGGACCGAACGAAAAGCCGTTAATTAAGCGGACTCTCTGTAAAATAGAGGACGTGCTGAATCAGTCGAGTCTGCAGATTATCATCAATGTTTATAATGTTCCACGCAGATACTGTTGATAAAAAAATTTAATATCTAAATGTCCAGGTAAGTCAAGTGTTCAGTCAGTTAATACTAAAGGCACCGGCGTTTTTGGCTACAGCTTCCTCATCCACGGAGTGGCCGCTGTACATACACAAAGAACTATGTTTTTATTTTAAGTGGTTTTAAGCAATCAGTTATAAATATATTTGTATTTGTGTTGATCAGTTAGATTAAAGTTATTTTAATCTTTAAAACTGCATCTAGATGCAGACGACACTACAGTTATTCTGTCATCTTAGTTTCATTTCTTTCATTTATATATAAGGCTGACAACTTCATTAAAACAATATTTGAACTCCATAACTTATTGCTAGCCATTTTTACAGATTCTCGAACTAGCAAATTACCAAAGGGCATTCTGGGATGAGCGAGCGGTGCTGAGCGTATTGAGCGAGCGGAGCGGAATTTTCGGAAATGCGCTCTGCGCTCTGATGGAAATATTACCGCACCGCTCAACGCTCCGCACCGCTCACATGCTCTGTTGAAGACACACTGCAGACTATCAAAGCACTCGGGATAGTCAAGGTGAGAGGAAGAATGTATGACTCACAGTCTCAAAGTTTAACTGTGTTGTGTGAATGCAGGGAGAAGGTGAATGCAGACGCCATACCTCTTGATGTTGTTCCTGAGGGGTTTACTACGACATGGAGAATATTTGGACCTTCTAAGCAGGATGAGGAACCCCAAGCTCCGCCCGCCTGTGATGGTCAAAATGTGTCGCTGCCAGATTCCATTTTTTTCTCCCCACTTCAAGCGTCCACTCCTGAAGCTATCATTCGAGCAGTTGGTGATGTCTTACAAATGACTCCATCCACCCAAAGCCGTCGACGCCAAAAGCGCTACTGTTACCTCCGACACAGAGTTAAACGATTTGAAAGCCGAAATACGCCAACTCAGAGCACAAGTAAGTGAACTCTCTACTCCGGCCGCCATGTCAAGGCACCTTTCGACGAGCACACTGCTTCCAGTCAATCCGGTGGCAGAGAACGCAGAAGACAAGAATGTGTAGGCTTTAAAGAAAGAGGTTGTTAAGCTGCAAAAACAAGTCTCTGTCAAGTCAGTCAAGCCAAAGTGTAGTCCTGCTACTGAGCCCTGCCTACAAGAGACCCAGTCAAGACCCTGGCAGCAAAGACCTTTGACAGCCCGAGACCCAAGTGATTTTTTTTGCTATCGCTGCAGAGAAGATGGGCATTATGCCAACAAGTGTGCCTCTCCCGAGAACTATACCAAAGGTATTCAGAAACTGCTGCAAGCTCAAAGAAGGTCCAATCAGAACCGCAAATCTGATAACGAAACAAGATTCCAGACCACAAATGCAAGTGTCAAGAGAAGCGCGGTAAATGTACAGACCAACAGTTTGCCCGAGGGACTCGTGGGACCGCCCTCCACTGCTCAGGTCAGGATCAATGGCAACCCCTGCACCATGCTAATGGACAGTGGATCTCAAGTTACCATCATCTTCGACAGTTGGTATGCCAAACATCTGTCACACATCCAATAAAACTCTGTGATCGGTCTAGCCATATGGGGTCTAAGTGAGTCAGAGAGCTGTTACCTGTACAAAGGTTACATCCAGGTTGAGTTGGAACTGCCACAAAAATCTAAGTCCAATAAAGTCAAGTCTGTTCCTATCCTGGCACTGGTGTGCCCTGATCCACAGTGCTCCGAGACTATACCTGTCCTGATCGGCACAAACGTCAAAGGGGTTCAGCCTTTCAAGTCCAGAGCAGAGAAAAGAGACCTGGAGAACGTCCACTCAGACAAAATCCAAGTTCAAGAGAAAAAACACTCACCCGTTTATGCAGGGATGACCATTAAATGCAACAAAAACTTGCCTGTGGCTGAAGTTAAGTGGTCTGGGCCAAGTCCTCTCAGCATTCCTCCTGGCACTGAATATGTTGCCAGCTGCAAAGTTAAAGAAAAACAAGATATTGGAGACAGTATACTTATTATTGAACGAGCCCACTCACCTGCTCTTCCTCCAAGTGTACTTGTCCAGCCAACTGTGTTGTTCTCCAAGATGCTAGATACAAACAACTTCCTGGTGCTACTGCGTAATGAGTCTCTAAAGCAAACTGCCATCCCAATGGGCACCGTGATTGCTCACCTTCACGTCGTTGACATGGTGACAGATGCACCAAACCCTAAAGTCGAATCTGTTCCGACCATTGATCCTTTTTTGTTTGACTTCAGTGAGTCACCCATTGACAAAGAGTGGAAAGAGAGGCTGAGTCAGAAGCTTGCTAAACACTCTCAGGTGTTCTCTATTGAAGAATGGGATGTCGGGTTGGCTAAAGGGGTAGAACATCACATCCGTCTGAATGACAACACTCCATTCAGGGAGAGATTTCGACGTATTGCCCCTGCTGATTTGGATGACCTTCACCGTCATCTGCAAGGTTTGTTGGCAGCTGGGATTATAAAAGAATCAAGAAGTCCATACACTTCCCCGATTGTCCTTGCACGTAAAAAGAATGGTCAACTTCGTATGTGCGTCGACTACCGCACCCTGAACCGGAGAACTACCCCAGATCAGTACACTTTACCATGTATCAATGATGCTCTCGATTGCCTGTCCGGCAGTAAGTGGTTTTCAGTGTTGGATTGTGCAGTGGATATTATCAAATCCCAATGGCAGAGGAGGACAAAGAAAAGACCGCTTTCATCTGTCCATTGGGATTTTTCCAATTTGAGCGGATGCCTCAGGGGATCACAGGGGCCCCTGCGACCTTTCAACGGCTCATGGAAAAGGCAGTCAGTGACATGCACATGCTTGAAGTCATCGTCTACCTAGATGACCTCATTGTTTTTGGTAAAACTTTGGAAGAGAAGGAGCAAAGACTCCTCAAAGTCATCACTCGCCTTGAAGAAGCTGGACTCAAGTTGTCCCTCGACAAGTGCCAGTTCTGTCGCTCACAAGTCACCTATGTCGGGCATATAGTCTCTGAGAACGGCATCGCCACAGACCCAGACAAAGTTGAAGCGGTGACTCGGTGGAAAAAGCCAACCGTCCTTCCGTCTCTGCAGTCATTTCTGGGATTCTGCGGCTACTACCGCAGATTTATAAAGAACTACTCCATCATTGTCCGACCCCTTACAGAGCTGTGCAAAGGATATCCTCCCACCCAAAAGAATCAAAAGTCTGCCTCTTCATCAGACAAAACCTACTATGAAGTCAATGAGCCTTTCGGAGACAGGTGGGCTCAGTCATGTTCTGAGGCATTCCAAAAGATCATTCATTGTCTCACAAACACACCGGTGCTGGCATTTTCCGACCCCACCAAGCCTTACATACTTCACATTGATCTGCATCTGAAAAGAACTACCCAGTGCACCAGCTCGAGTTTTTGGCACTTAAGTGGGCAGTGGTAGACAAGTTCCACAACTACTTATATGGAGCACAGTTTACAGTGAGAACTGACAACAACCCCCTAACGTATATTCTCACGACTGCAAAACTCAATGCTGGCTCTCAGCACTTGCCACATATCATTTCACTCTGCAGTACAGGCCTGGTAGCAGCAATATCAAAGCCGATGCCTTGTCCCGCAACCCTCTTCCAACCACAGAGGAAGGCTGGCAAAGCGTACCGACTGAAAGTGTCCAAGCTCTGTGTAAACAGATCAAGTGCTGTGAAACGCTTACAGAGTCTACAACTATTGCTGAGTCACTCGGAGTGTCGCCTGATGGTATAACAGAGTGTTTCGCCTTCCCAGTTAGGTTGGATCTCGGTTCTTTGAGTCAGCTCAGCCACAAAGACCTGGTCAATGCTCAAGATGTTGACTCTACTATCGCTCCTGTCAAACAGTCACTTCGGGGTGGTCCCTCATTCACCAGCTCCGATAATTCAAATTCTGTCCTGTTGAACAAAGAAGCAAGCAAGCTGTTCATTCAAAACAATCTGCTCTATCGAAAGGTGGAGAAACATGGAAATATGGTAAAGCAACTGGTACTGCCCAGAGAGTATGTTTCGATGGTCCTGAGATCTCTGCATGATGAGTCTGGTCATTTGGGCATGGACAAGACTATTGAACTTATCAGACAATGGTTCTATTGGCCGAAAATGGGAGTTGAGGTTGAGCAGTACATCAGAAACTGTGGCAGATGCATCACTCGTAAAGCCCTTCCTCAGTGAGCTGCTCCCTTAAAACATATTACCAGCCAAGGCCCTCTAGACCTAGTTTTTATTGATTTTCTGTCACTTGAGCCAGACTCCCAAGGTTTTGCCAACATCCTTGTAGTGACAGACCACTTTACTCGATACGCCCAAGCTTTTACAGCCAAAGACCAGAAGGCGATCACCGTTGCCAAGATACTGTGTGAGCGCTACTTTGTACACTACGGACTCCCTGCCCGCATACATTCGGATCAAGGCCGTGATTTTGAAAGCAAACTGATCCAAGACCTTCTGATGATGCTGGTTATACGTAAGTCAAGAACATCGCCTTACCACCCCCAGGGAGATCCGCAGCCTGAAAGATTTAATCGGACACTATTGTCAATGCTTGGCACACTTGATCCAAAGCAAAAACAAAAATAGAGTCAAAAGATCAGCCAGTTGGTCCACGCCTATAACTGTTCTCAAAACGATGCAACTGGTTATTCGCCCTACTTGCTAATGTTCGGCAGAGAAGCTCGCTTACCAGTAGACATCTGTTTTGGTGTGACCGAGGATAACCAACAGACAAAGTCATACCCACAGTATGTTGTTAAGCTCAAGCAGGATTTCCAAAGAGCATACAGTCTTGCAACAGAATCGTCAGACAAGAACCACAAAAAGAAAAAAGAAGCACACGACAAGCATGTCAAAGAACAAGTCCTTGACAAAGGCGACAGGGTGCTACCCAGAAACTTTGGGGTCAAAGGCAAGCACAAATTGAAATGCAAGTGGCGATCCTCACCATATGTTGTTGTGGAGAAACTACCCAACTTACCTGTTTACAAGATTAAGCCAGAGAGAGGCATGGGAGCAGAAAAAACTATTCATCGTAATCATCTCTTATCCATTAGTTACCTGGTGAGACTCCCTGTTGACGAAAGGGAAGTGGGGCCACTACAAAGACCTAGGACCAGAGCATTTCAGCAAAATACAAAAGAAACGGAGCAGACAATCAATCACGATGAAGATGTGTACTCCATGTTAGAGTACAGCGAAGTATATTTGCCAAGACCCGTTGAGTTGGAATGGGATAAGTTGCTGAGAGGTCCAGAATTGTCCACTAAGCAGTCCGAGCCCTTTGTCACAGAACCTGAAAGACAAGTTCAATGCACTACGGAGATAGAGCCAGTGGCAAATGATCTTCCAAACTTACCTCTTCATGCTGACACAGAAGTGGACGTTATAGTAGAGGAGGCAGATGTCAATGCCGATATGGACATTCAAGTGGAGAGTGAAAAAGTGCGTTCAAAAAGAGTCATCCGTCCAGTGGTCAAGCTGAGCTACGATGAACTTGGCAAGCCCTGTGATTACCCTGTGACTGTACTAAGCCATGGAGTATTGGTGGGAAGTGGACTCTACGGAGACTCCAGAGGGAAGTCTGTGTCAAACTTTCTGGTGCCACCCCATGACGTTGTGCTTCACTTGTTCCAATTTGGTCTCTACCCTTGACATTAAAACTATTAGAGTCCTCTAAGGTTTATTTTGATGAGGACATCAAAACTGTCTAGAAGGGGGAGGATGTAGCCCAGTTGTAAACTTGGGTATTCTAGGGTAATGATAAAGTGGAGGTTATGATTAATCTCTTATTCAAACATGAGTCATATGACTATTAAACAAGTAAACATTCATTTACTTTAAATAAATAATAGAAAGCCTTGATTTCTACTGAAGGAAATGTTCAATTCATTTTACATTATTAAAAGGAGATTACTATTTGTGATTTTATGTCATGACAGTGATGAAAGTTAAAGTTTATTATTTAGTTAAATAATATTATCAAAGGTTTAATAATGTAAGACTTTTTGTTACATTTGATTGGTCATTTGAGTATTAATGCTGTATAGTCAATAGTGGTTGGCTGTCGGTATGGCAACGGATGCACGTGACCAAGAGAGGGAACGTGAGAGAGAGTGCGGGAAGTTGATTTCGCACTCTCGCTGGACAGGTGTGAAAGAGAGGACGCTTAAGCGCTTTATGAAGATATAACGCAAAAAAAAAGAGTGAGTAAACCCGATGAAACTGAGCAGGGGTTTATTGAGCGAAATATGAGGGAGAAAAGAAGCCGGAGACCCGTCTGACAGAACGGAAGGAAAGGAGCGGATGCGTGATCGGAGGTAGCTGAGAGAGCTAGCCACGTTGAGCATATACTGGCGGTTCTGTCTGTGAATCGCGCTGCACATGAGCATTGTCCGGACCGAAGTATTGCCACGCTCTCAATGTTTTGCCAGTTTGTTAAGCGCACTCAATGTTTTTGCAAGACTAACACAGGCCTGTAACGTGTTTTTTCTTCGTTCCAAGCAGTACTGTGAGTAACTGAAACGTGAGTGTATGTATGTGTGAGTGGGCCCACCGCCATTGCACGTGCTAAGAGTTGTTTCAGTATACGTGGCGACGTTGCATTGTTTATTGTAAAGTTCTCAGTGTATTTTCAAATGTTGAGAAAGCAATAAGGTAGGGGAACTTTTATAATATTCATTTGAGTGTACAACGTGGGATTGAAACTATTGAGGTTTCTAGATCATTTGAAAGAGGCTATCATTGAAGTATTTGGGGATTTTTTTGGTTATTTATTTTGTATATTTGTTGATATTTTGTTTAGGGGAAAAGTTTTATATTCTATTTGCTCAATTTTGTGGTTTAAATAAATCAGGGCTAATCATATTTTTTTTTGTTAAACTAAAACTATCTCTGGGTCTCATTATTTTAAATATTTTATGGTCAAAAGGTTTCACAACTTATTAGAAACTTATTAGGGGCACCTTCTTGGTATCCACCTGAGCTATATCGAACCCAAACACCCACCATTTTCATGCAAGTAATTAGCAGAGTGGCAGTACGGGTGCTACATCAAGAAATATGTGCTGAAACTTTGGGGATTTTAAGAAC
Organism: Paramisgurnus dabryanus; assembly: GCF_030506205.2. Lineage (NCBI taxonomy): Eukaryota > Metazoa > Chordata > Actinopteri > Cypriniformes > Cobitidae > Paramisgurnus > Paramisgurnus dabryanus. Next base: position 48,449,707 of record NC_133343.1, read on the forward strand.
AAGTCCTAACAATTAATCAGTTATTTAAAAGGTGATCCAAACAAGAAAACATTAATAATGAGTCCACTCACTCGCCCAAAGAGTTTTGTACGGCACTCAAGCATGCTGACAAAAGCTTGTCTTGACATCCCTGGGGCAGTGATTTTTTGATGCTCATACGTGGTGAACAAGTCCACCATGTACAAGGTCTCAAAATTGACAGTGGCTGGCCACTAACCACTTTCAACCAGATCACTTATGGTCACTGGCAAGGTTTTTCCACAGGAGCAGTTTACTGATGGAAGGAAGAGGTTCTATTTTCCTACAATTTCAGAGAAAAACAATTATCTCTTGTTTACAAGAACCAAACAAACACAATATGAAAACATAAAAAGTTACCTTTCATTCCAATTAAAATAACTGCCTTTCCCTAGGAAAAGCTTGTTTGCCCAGTGGTGCAGTCGCAGCAGGGAGGAACGATTGGTAACATACAATCTAAAAAGCAGAATTAGTTTACATATTAGAGTAATTGAAACCAAAAACTCAGCTAGGGTTTGTGTAAAATGTAAAACAGCCTATAAAACCTGAGACTTAAAAACTACCTTTTTCATGATAGGAGAATTTCCCTCCCTCATGCTGCTGAACAAAAGTGGATGACGCCAGGTGTCTAAAGAACCCCTCCACCATGGATGCTCTGTTATGAAGCACCAGGTCCTCATGTGTGGAAAGGTCACAGGCTGTGCAGAAGAGTGATCGCGGTAAACAGTCCCTACACATCACTACTGCAGCCTTTTGTCCACAATGATAGCAATCCCCCTCCTTGGGCTTCTCAGATGACAACATATTGTTCACCATCAAGGGCCTCATTACTGTCCAATTCTCCAGAGAAGAAGTTTGCCTGTTCCTCCCGTGTGAGGGGAGAGGTTGTTCAGCACCACTTTCTACTAGGTCTCTGACATCTTGCATGAGGGAGTCTGAAAATGAAAAGGGAAGAAGGCAATGGTAAATCTGGGTATTTATCACATAACAAATGAGGAAAGAAAGAGCACAGGACGGTGTCACGCTTGCTGAAGAAACTGCAAAAATATGAATATCCATTTTGAACTTGCTCGATGCATGTTAATGTTAATGAATGTAACTACTAATGAAAAAACAAACAAAAAACCAACCAGTAGCTGAATCTCGCTTCCGTTTCTCCCCAGCTCTGTCTTTTTGGCAGAGGTTGACCATCATTGTCCTCATCAAGCCAAACACACAGCTTTGTAGATTGTTTAGAACCTTCTTCAGTGTGTCCACGCTGATCCCCCTAAATAAACAATTGAGCCACAGAATAAACCACCACCTACCAAGGTTATCGCCACCTACAAACATCTCATTATAAAACCAATGTTATAATATTATATTGTAAAAATTCAGTCTAACGGTTGTGGTCCTGTACTGTACTGACAGATCTAGAAAACCCTTACTACGTTTAAAAAAAAATAAGTGAAACATTTTGACAGAATATTCAATTAAACACTCATTACCTCTAACGTGTGAACTCGGCTCAGCACAATAGCTTGCATTTGAATAAAGACATTGAACCAGGTACTGTATAGTTGCACATTGTTTGTTTGCACCTTGATACTTCTTTCCTGCTGACTTATACTCAGAGTCTATTATGGTCTTGGGCCTTGTAAATAGCATGTAATTAGTATGCCTTTTTCACCACTGAGATAATGTTATTTACCTTGCTCTCATCCAGGAACGCATCAACCAGGAAAATGGCATCTTCGGGGTCAAGGTTATTCATTTTTCAGCCTTCTACGCTTCCTTTTCCTCCTTGTTGTGTCACGGTTAATCCGTGTCATGTCTTGTCTCTGTTCCGATTGTTATCACCTGGACATTCATTGATTAATTACCTGCCTCATCACACCTGTTTGTCATTTAGTCTGTGTGTATATATACCTCTGTCTTCTGTTTGCTCACTGCTGGATCATTGTCTTCGATACCCTGTCTGTTTCCTGTGTTCATGTTCCTGAGTTTCTGTATTCACCTTGTCAGCCCTCGTGTTTTTATTATTAAATGTTATTTATTTGGAACCTTGCGTTTGCGTCCTGTCTCTCCTACCCGTGTCGTGACAGAATGATCCAGCCCAACTGGACGCAGCAGGTTCACGGAGGGCGGCTCCCCCAGGAGTTTCGTCGAGGGGGAGTAGTGACATCGGGGTTCATCCCCCATCAGCCCCGATGTCTCTTGGGGACCACCGTGAGCGATCGCTCGCTCCTGCGGGCCTGCGGGAGGAGGATCGGCCCAGGCGGTCCCCCAACGGTTGAGTCGTCGTCGACGGTCCCTCGGAGGACCACCATCCTGCTCGCAGGGGGATCCGGAACGGACCACGCCCGATCATTTCACCGGGGTGGCTACCGAGGGTCTCCGTTTCCGCGAGGGGATGGGAGATTATTTCCGGGGGCATCTGATCGTCGACGATTCCCAGGAGGGGGGTAATTCGTCTGCCTCGGTTCTCGGAGCGATCGCTCCGGTTCTCCTGGCGCAGTCCGGCCAACCGTCCTGTTGGTCTCATCCTGGCGGCTGCCGGCTTCGCCAGGGTCCCCAAGCCCTCCACCCCTCCCTTGGACTCTCGCTACCAGACTTTGTTTTTGTTGTGTTTTATGTGAGTGTCTGGTAGCCACTCGTAGAGGGGAGGGTAATGTCACGGTTAATCCGTGTCATGTCTTGTCTCTGTTCCGATTGTTATCACCTGGACATTCATTGATTAATTACCTGCCTCATCACACCTCTTTGTCATTTAGTCTGTGTGTATATATACCTCTGTCTTCTGTTTGCTCACTGCTGGATCATTGTCTTCGATACCCTGTCTGTTTCCTGTGTTCATGTTCCTGAGTTTCTGTATTCACCTTGTCAGCCCTCGTGTTTTTATTATTAAATGTTATTTATTTGGAACCTTGCGTTTGCGTCCTGTCTCTCCTACCCGTGTCGTGACATGTTGACCTTTTCAACTCCTGCTTTTTCCATAGTTTTTCTTCTTCTTCTTCTTGTAGTGTTTATTGGCGGTTGAAAAGCCAACTTATGGTGAATTACCGCCACCAACTGGACTGGAGTGTGGAGCATTATATAGAGAGGAGGACAGTATTAGAAAAAATAAAATAAAAAATAAAAACAAATTAAAGTAAACATTATAGTTTTTCTTCTTCTTCGTGTGCCGCGTTTTAAATCAACGAGATTCTTCTACTTCTGAAGTTTTATGTTCGGTTGGAAAACCAATTTATGCACTACCCCCACCTACTGAACTGGAGTGTAGAGCACAATACATGCAAAGAAAAAAACACTAAATTATCCTGTATAACCATATTTATTTAACAAATTTTATAATAGCTCTATACTTCTTAAATTGCTCTAAATAACATAAAAAAAAACTTTGTATAAGTTTTCATTTCCTGAATAAGTGGTATTCTTTTATTTTCATACTGTTAACATGTAAATAAAATATGCTCTATTGGATCTGTTTGATCATCAATGAGATAGCACCACACAGGAAGGAACTAAATGCACAGAGGATCAGGCAATGTAAGATTTCCAAATTAAACACAACGGATTGATCGTAACTCGTGACTTTGTTAACATTAGTTTCTCCCGCTGCTACGGAATAATAGGGTTGTTCGACTTCATGTGGCACCATAAGAATCGACAGCTGGATGACGTCAAAGTACCGCGAGAGCGATTCGCGAATCATATTTAGGAGCCTGCTTCTAAATCGCTCTCGCGGCACTTTGACGTCATCCGGCTGTCAGTTCTTCCGATGCCGCATGAAGTCAAACAAGCCTAATGTATTGATCAGCAAATCAACCTCAGATGCAATGCATGTATTGGACGGGGTTTGATCCGTCAGACGGAGCGAAATCGCAATGGTAGGCGATCGCAGCCTCCATAGCAACCAAAACGTATCAGTTTCACATTATTCCTGCAAGATCTGAAAGATCTTTGCAACAACAAGGAAGCGAGTGATTATGCACATTCACTGAGTGAATATTTTGAAAACAAAGTATATATTTCTCGCTAGAAATGTAATCAAAACTTACTTTTATGCAGAAACTAACTCAAAATATAGATTTTTTCACTAAAAATGAGAGAAATGTCCGCCATGTTTTTTGTTCTCACGCCCGGTATCTTGAAAGTCACGTGACTTGGACAAAAAAAAACGTAACAGTCATACAATTCAAGGACCATTAAAAGAATAGGCGAAAAAAAATGTACCAGTCATACAATTCAAGGGCCATTATTGTAACCTCTCTACGTTTTGCAATTTGGACCAACGTAGTCAGGGTACGTTTTTACATGAGACTGGGTGGAAAATGGAGGCAAAGGACTCACAGACCTTGGTCTTTTTTTAGGGAGTAATTTTACTGCTTTACATTTGAAGTATGCCACATCCCCATCCAGTGACAAGACCGCAGCATTAGTCAAGTTCTGGATGGGGTCGTATTTATGCTATCTGAAAATTTTACCAGTAGATCTTAGAACCCCAGTGTCTTTTAACTTGCCAAAAGAATATGCTTTTATTAAGAAATTTCTAGGGAAACATGACTTAGAACGTGAAAATTTGAATGTTTTAAAGGACCATAAAATGATTATCTCTGTTGTGCAGGACCGGGAGAAGGTGAGCCCAGTACCAGGCCTAACGGAGATTGAGGCAAAAACAGTGTGGAGGAACGCAGCCCACCCTGCCCTTCGGAACCATCAAAAGGACCTGATCCATGTTTGTTGCCCCCAAGACTCCCTTTCCAAGGAGTTTTTAACATTGATTGACTCTTTTAACCACCAACAATGGGTTAACGAGCCCACCCACCTTCAGGGGCACACACTGGATCTCGTGCTCGCCTATGGGCTAGCGGTCTCTGAGCTTGCTGTTGTTGACACCTTGATCTCCGATCATAAGCCAATAACTTTCTCTCCCTCCTTAAAAAACTTAACTCTGCCTCGCGAAGGTGTCAATCTTTCACGTGTGTACTCCTCTCGCTTCCATCTGGCTTTTAATGCTCTCTTTAATGAATTGTCATCTCACTGGCGTCTGGATAAGTTTGACTCTGACCTAAATGCAGACCAACAATATGAACTGTTAACCAATTCCTGGGTCACTATTTTAAACAAAACTGCACCTTTAAACGTTTTTAAACCTAAACAAACTTCAGTGAAATGGATAACACCTGAAACCCGTGCGCTTAGGCAAGCATGCAGAATAAAGGAAATAAAATGGAAAAAGGACAAATTGCAGTCTTCATTTGAGTTGTATAAATCTGCTCTGCTGGCATACCAGTCTGCATCAAAATCCGCTAAAGCGGCGTACTTTTCAAATCTAATCCTGTGCAATAACAATAAGCCCCAAACCCTTTTTGCTGTGATAAACACTAGTGATGAGCGAGTCACCCGAAACTCGGATCATTTAACCCGATCCCTAAAATGACTCGAGAACCATGAGTCCTTAGTGACCATTAACCCGAGTCAGTTGAGTCCTCTCAGATTTTGCATTAAAAATGAGAAATTGTATCAAACACAAAGCTCTTCAAATGTTTACAACAGAATTACAACAAATAACTCTACATAAGCTGCCATAGGTTCTATAACTTGCAACAACGAGTTAATTTACATCACCAAATGTCGACTGGGGGTACCGAGTGAACCAAAAGCTGCTATTCCGGATCATTATTTCTTGCAGCTCCGAGTCCGAGTACAAACTGGGATGCGTGCGCGCGACAATGAGTTGGTCGGCGGCTCGGGGATTCACACAGAGAGTGACTCAACTCATGGAGCTTGAATCCTGGGCTAGGAGAAACAAGCCTTGCTCGTGTTGTTAACCCACTGACTCATGTAGGCTAATCTGTTGAAATATTTGACTGGCACAATGTTTTGGGTAGAAGCTGCAAATGTTTAACATTTTTAAATACGAGGACTGCTGCAGCAGTGCTGCTGGAAAGATCCGCCACCGACGGACGTACACGGCTCCTCTTGTTGACTGAGTCACTCAGAGTGACGTGAGTGGTTCACTCACAGGACCCGTGCAGGAGCGGGCGAGCGGTTCTGTCTGGGACTCACTCACAAGATTAACCGAAGCCTATCGTGGATCTTTTAAGTCAATCTGAAACAGGACACGTTCCTCTCACGTCCAAGTCAACCAAGCCTGACATCTTCTAAATGTGGTATTGATATATTTGTCGTTATGAAATGAAACTAAACACACCAAACTTTTACAATTATGCTATTGATAATGTTACCACGGGCATGCATGTTTTTTACGAGTTCCTCAGGTCACATAAGCCCTTTTTTGTGAGCAGAGGAGTCATAAACTCGTAGCTGCACGCGTGATCCGAGTTGCTTGGTTGGCATTAGTATGACTTAGCGATTGGAATTGGGAGATTTTGACCAAGTGACTCAAGTGACTCGAGTGACTCGCACAACCCGGATCATATTAGTGAGTGACTCAGAATAACCCGAATCCTTAAAAAGATCCGGGTTGACCATCACTAATAAACACTATGTTAAATCCACCTGTCAACTGCATTTCAAACCCTTCTGATGAACTTTGTGAACACTTCTTGAGATTCTTTTCTGATAAAATCTTAAATTTAAGGTCTCAGGTAACAATTAAAAACTCTGTGTTTGTGTCGGAAGAAATTCCACAACCTTCATCTGTTTGGGACTCTTTTGAACCTGTGTCATTAAAACAACTTTCTGAAGTTATCAGCGCACTTAAACCCTCTCTGAGCCCTTATGATGAAATACACCCTCGTTACCTTAAATTGATCACAGAGTCTGTTTGTCCCACACTTCTTATTTTCATTCATAAGTGCCTAGCTACTGGGATGGTACCTGCTGCTTTAAAACAGGCAGCTGTCACCCCTCTGCTTAAAAAACCCTCCCTAGATACATCGGTGCTAAATAACTTTAGACCTATTTCAGTGCTCCCATTCATTTCTAAGGTACTTGAGATGTTGGTCCTATTTCAATTACAGTAATTTCTTTGTACAAATCACATCTCTGAGCACTTTCAGTCGGGCTTTAAACCTCTCCACAGTACTGAGTCTGCCCTTTTAAGAGTGTTTAACGATTTTTAATCACCACAGACTCTGGGAATTCCATGATTGTAGTTCTCCTAGATTTAACTGCTGCTTTTGACACCATTGACCACCAGGTGCTTCTCTCTAGACTAAAATCTCTAGTTGGGTTAAATGGGAATGTTCTGGAGTGGTTTAAATCCTATCTAACTGATCGCTATTATTCAGTAAAAATTGGAAATTACTCCTCCTCTGCGGCTCCTCTTGAATTTGGCCTCCCTCAGGGTTCCATCCTCTCTCCCCTGCTTTTCTCTCTTTGTCGTTAGGCTCAATTATAAGAAAGCATGGGGTTCAGTACCATCTTTATGCAGATGACACCCAGATCTATCTGCCTATAAAAAGAGGTAATTCTCCCTCTGTCACCTCACGGTTTTTCTGCCAAGAGGAGATTAAGAACTGGCTGGCAAAAAATTTCTTATTTCTAAATAATTCAAAGACAGAGGTTATCGTGTTTAATCCTTCAAACACTTGCAAGACTGAAAACTCTATTCTAGGTGATCTGGCAGTCCATCAAACAAAGTGTGTGAAAAACCTCGGCGTTTGGCTGGACAGCCAGCTCACTCTTGACAAACACATCTCCTCTGTAGTTTCTTCTAGTTTTTTCTAGCTCGGTCTGTTGTCTAAAATCAAAAATGTATTGCCTGTAAAATCTCGAGATAGTAGTCCATGCCTTCATTGTTTCACGGTTGGACTACTGCAATTCGTTATATATCGGAATTTCAAAATCCCAATTAGCCCGGCTACAACTTGTCCAAAATGCTGCAGCAAAATTTCTAAAAAATGGCCGCAAATATGAACACTCAACTCCGTTACTTCGTGCCCTCCATCCTGAACTTGAACTGATGTGGATGGTGGCCCATGAGATCCTACTGACCAGGGCGGTAATGCACTCCCGCGGCATGGCCGCCAACGCAAAGTGCCCACGGCTCGGGTGCAACCACGAAGAGACCGTGCGGCACGTCCTTTGGGAGTCCTGCACAGGACCAGTGGACCGCGACCACCCCCCTGGTTTTCCCGTGCCTGCCAGTGGGTGGGGTCCATATGGACTATAATCTCGCCGTCCTAGGGGTGGGCCGGAGGACAAAGGATTTAACATCGGAACAGTTCACAACGCTCTGGCTCACCCTGAACGCTATAATGCATGCAATCTGGACTGCCAGAAACCTGCTGGTGGGGAAATGGGTGACGGATGGTCACAACCTGTAAGGACGGTCGAGAACTTGCTGCAGGGGCACCGCGCCTAATCATTTGGATGGAGGGGGTGGGATTGCCACAGAGAGGGTCCTGGCCG